>NC_084464.1:159414594-159769594 GCF_027409185.1 Cynocephalus volans | reverse complement strand
TCCCTCAAGGTCATACATATACTGAATGATTCCACTTATATAACATTCTTGAAATGATAAAATAATGGAAATGGAGAATGAGTTAGTGGTTACCAGGGATTAAGGAGGAAATGGAAGCAGGAGAGAAAAGAGGGTGTGGCTATAAAGCGGCAACAGGAGTGACCCTTCTGGTGATGGACATTCTGTGTGTTGACTGTAATAATGCTGATAGTACAATTGCTATGCCGTGCTAGTTTTGCAAGATGTTACCATTGGGGAAACTGTGAAAAGTGTACCGGGGTCTCTCTCTCTGTTGTTTTGTACAATTGTGTGTGAATCCAAAGGTATTTTAAGGTAAAGTTTAGTTAAAAATAAAAAATAACACAAAACCCAGATCTGTCCACATTTACAGAGGAATTGAAACTATTTCTTTCTTCAAAAGTAAGCAAGTTTGTTATAAGTATCAATTTCAAAGTAGGGTATTTATTATATTAGTGATTTTTAACATAAGAAATTAGAAAAAATAATTTGATTAGCAGAGACATTTAAATACTAATTCATTCTAAGAGTTTAGGGCCAATAAAACTTATAGAAATATTAAGGTATCTTTCTTGAATTCTTAAACATAATCTTTAGTGACCTGTAAGTCTTAATAGACATGATAGTATTTATTTACAAAGCATTTACCAAATATTTCAACTAAACAAAAATAAATAGCTCTTCACAATTATGTGCTGCAATTGTACATATTTTCCAAATTGATTTGAGAGGCATGCACTGTAATTTTAAGAAATAAATGAGCATATCATGTAACCATTGTGGTTAAAATGGTTAGAGAAAACATTCACTTTAAAAAAATATTGTTCCCCTTTTATTGGTACCGTACAGTTGACCTAAAACAAAGCGAAGTGGGTCATATAAGCATGGTTTTTATTCAGCCAATATGATGACTACAGCTGGGAAACACATAAGCAGGTAGCCCTGAGAAATGCTCTCCAAAGGGGGCCAGCAAAGGTCAGCATTTTATAATCACAGGAAGGGAGAGAATTGTGAGAGAGAGAGAAGAGGACAGCCCCCTAATCATTACCTCAGTCTTTCTATGGACTAGTACATATATAGGGATTTTTAATTGTTATTAGGTTATATCCTGCATGCAGGAATCTAGGGTAAGGGTTATAAGAAGCATTCTAGGTTATTTTATTACTTCTTCTGGTGCCAGGATGTCTAGTTTCTACGTTAAAAATCGTCTTATGATAATGTTTACCAGGACATGCAATTTGACTGCTGAGTTATCACAAATTTCCCAAGGCACTAAAATCTAGCTGACCTGGTTAGAGCAGATTTTTAGTTTATCGATGTGTTTATGTAAAAGAATTTAGGGATGGAATGGTTTCATTTGTAAACTATATTTATTTAAAATTGTTTTCTGTTCTTTGTTGAATACAGAGAAAGAGGCTAGATAACTTTAGAGCATTCAATGCATTTCCGCCATGATTTTTGTTTTTATATAAAAGAATTCTGCAAATGACAGTATAAATGGCCAATATAATTCATTTTTCCCCTCTGGTTATAAGACATAAAAAAAGTCAGGCTAAATATCATTATCCCCAGAGAACAGTCATACAGTGATTTCTTTGATATAAGAGCATAGTTGCGTAAATGACATCCTTAATCATTGCAGGACTAATACAAGCATCCTCTCTAAAGGGTTGCTTTGCTAATGGAACTTAGGCCTGGCCTCACTCATTTAGGTAGATGTAGATCCCCTCTTGAGTTCCTCTGAGGAACCAGTACATTATTATAAGAATTGGTAAGTGCTGCTAAGTGTCAGAGTCTAGAATCAAAGGATGATAATCTGTACAGAGCAGATGCTCACTTCAGGAAGACCCTTATTTCATCTATTTGTGTCTGGTTGTTTATATGTGTCAGTCAGAAAGAATCTCTGAATTACTTACCTCTTTGCATAATTCAGAACCCTTAGCAGTGCTATTTTTCTGTTGAAAGGAAGTCTTGACATTTCTGTGCCCCTGCAGACTTATGAAACATCTTTGAGGATTGCCATGGATAAGCACAGACTTGAAGAAAAGAAAAGCTGAGATTCTTTTAGCTTATAAAAGGCTGAAAATAGATAGTCTGTGGATTTATTTAATAGGCTCACGCCTTACAGATGTCCCCATTGTCCTCGGTGAGCTCATATCCCAAGGCAGGCAGTGTGTGGGGAATGAAACTCTGGAGCAAACAACCCCCAAACTCTTAACATACGATGCATTTCATTAGAGTATACAGTGCAGAAGTCTGTCTCATAGGAAACCTGGCAAAGAAAGGGAAGAGATTACACACCACGAAATTTTATTACTATCCACCAAAGTCCGAGTTTCAAACATTCTGTTCTGTTTAACTCCATTGTTGGACTCAGATCCCATCATCCAATTGACCTGATGTTGCCTGAGATTTTGTTTATTACAGTCGTCATCCTTTAGAGAAGACTTTAAGAAGCAAGAGTTTGTGTCTATACCTACCATTATTCACCCTAAAGCTTCTAAACCAAAAGATTTCACACTCAAACTCTACCTTTTTCTTCTTTCCTTTTACCAAGTAATTGTAACAAGCCTAAGATTATTATCTCAGAACAATAAACAATTGTATATGATAAAGCTTTTCAAAGCTTATATACCAGACTCACTTATGATGAATAAATATGAGATTATATATATACTCTCCTTCATTTTTTACTTTTAGATGGGCTTGGGTCATAGTTTTAATTAATTAATAGATTAATGTTAGTAAGTATCAACTCCATCTTTTATTTTCTTTAGATATAAGTTAAATGGCAGATGAAGTTAAATATGTGTAATAAAATAATTTATTTTAAATGTAACTTTAGTAATGCCCATAAGACACAGAAAACAAATTAAATGGGAAATGGAGAGTTTTGCTCTCCTGTCCTAATATGTTGTGTTAACTTTTTTTCTTTAAGTATTAGGTTGACTTCCTAAGAATACTTCTCATAAACCATTTAGCAGCAGAAGTTTAATTAACTGAAATTAACATTAGATTAGCAAATGTTGCCATAAGTGTCTTTCTGAGGCACTAAGGATGTGCTGAGAGATGGTTCTTTGGCCATGTGCTCAAACAGAGAACACACAGACTCATTTGAATATTGCAAAACATGGAGTATTTCTGATCGGTAGTGCAAGCTCGTGATTTATAAACAGTGTCAGTGGAGTGCTGTAGTATCAATTATTTATGGATTTAAAAAATATTTGTATTTGTTTTAGCCTTTTGTGCATATCTGTCTTCATACAGAGAAGCACACATTCACGTGGCGAATGCAGTTTTTAGGAAGAAGTTATAATTTTTGTGGGTGCATTTGTGGGAACTACATTTCATTGAGGCTTTTATTCTGTCATTGGCTTTTATTTTGCCATTAAATGTCTCCTATCCTAAACTGGGTCTGGTCAGTTTGCATTCAGAGGTGTCACTCAGATAAGATTTAATATGTAGACTAATTATGGCACAGAGCTCAGCTTTTTCAATTAATAAAACATTCTGACATTAGAGGGAGGAATGTGAGAACCCACTGATGTTTATGTTTTGGAGTACATCACAAACTCGGTTTCAGATATGTGGGCTTTTGAAAGCTCAGTACAGGTTTTGCCAGGGGTATTTTCTTGCTCATTTTTGTATCCTTAAGTATTTCAAAGAGAGTTGGACCTGTATGTTTGCATTCCGTTTATGCATAATGCATCAAAACATTGTTCTGAAAGGAGAGAAAATAAAAACAAAAACTTGTTTAAGATATTTCCAGTGTTATTTAAAACCTGGACACTCAGAACATCAGAACCTGCGAAGGAAGATGGCGTCTGTTTCCTTCCTTTATCTGTTTTGCCCCTCAGAGTGAATCAAGTCTTCTCATCTTGAGCAACGTTGAGATGCATGCTGTTTCTGTAGAGCCTAAACACGCTTTATGGATTTTTGTTCGTTTGTTTAATTCCAGGAGAGTTTTATGATGTCATCTCACACATGCACTTCTTGCCATATAAAACAGAGAAGTTAAAACTTCAAGAATGTCTTGTACTAGACGAAATCACTTAGAATTCAACTAGACTTTCTAATACACTGTTATAATGAAATAGACATGAATTACTCTAAAGTCAGACTGTCTGAATGGGCAAGTCATTTCAATTCTTCAGTCTTCATTTTCCTCATCTATAAAATGAAGATAGTAATACTACCTGCATTTTTATATGGTGGTTTTGAGTATTAAAATAAATTACAAAGGATTGACAAATTAGCAAATTTTAAGCTATTATTTATTTAATTTGATGAATAATTAACAAAAACAACAGTAAACTTTTTATGTCTGATGTGCAATATATTCATCCCAAAACTTATTCTGTTTTAAAACACTCCAAAGTAGAACAAATTCACCCCATGACAAACTGCCAATTCCATATTAAAACTAACCTTGGAATAGCATTGTGTCACATTTGTGGGAGCTCCTTTGATTTAAACCTTGCGATAAAATTATCTTATGAAAAGAGTATATCCTGTTCTAATAGAGTTTACACTTTTTCTTTAATGCACCGAATATATCTGTGTATGTCATATTATTTTGGGAGCTATTTGGTATGAGTACTTACTGTTCAAAATCTGTTCAACAAGGGGCACACATTAATTTGAGATTGCTCCTAAGAGTTTGTGAGTCACTCGAATGTAAAATAGAGGGCAGGGGGATCAGGAAGCACTCTGAGGAGAAAATACATTATAAGACCTACTTAAGGGATTAATTTGGTGCCTTTGTAATTTATGAGCAGAGTGGAGATGCTAAATTTACATAATCTGTCATTTTGTAGTCCACTTAAAGCTAGTGTGTGGCTCTTGCCTTGTAGATTAAATCAGTATCTTTTTGTGTTTGTATTTGTTTTGAGTGCTTTAAAAGGAAAAGATTGGTTCAATCTTTATGTCAATCTTTATATATTGCTTATACCATGTAATATTAGATATAGTCGTGAAGTTTATCTCTGTATTTTGCCTTCAACTCCATTCTATGTGTTTAATATATGCATACACACACATACATGCAATACTGTATTTTGGTTATTCAGTTATATTCATGAGTAGTAAACAACTTAAAAAATAATTTGTTCCATTTTCCTGTGAGAGGGTATATGACTATTAAAAGATTTAATTAGTTATGGTAAAAGGAAAATTCTTTCTATGATTAATTTCAATTTATCAAAAATATACCACTGAAAATTAAATAATAGAATTTAACATGTGGAAGACAATATCACTTTTTGAAAATAGCAATATATTCACTAATTACTTTTAAGGCTTGGTTAAGTTAGAGAACACACCTATAGATTTCATATTATGAATAAATTTGTTGATAATCTTTCAGGGTTTGTTGCTAGACTCAGTATTTTTAATTCCTGTCTCAGATGGAGGAATGTTGCAGTGAACTATTTCCTATTCAAAATTATTGGATTATTTTTATTTTTTGTATTATTTTGCTTTTTTTTTTCTTGTTTTTTGACAGAAGAGATTGATGGGAGAACTTTAAAAGCATCAGGATATTTTCTTAAATGAATGTTTTATCGACGAATAGTGTTTTTATAGATGCGTACTAGAAAAATAAATAAAAATTAGCTCAACGTAAAGGACTGGCAACTGTTTGCATATCACATTGTCCTCTGATTAAACTTATTTGTGCATTGGCGTTTGCTTACAATTTCCACCTCTTGCCCTCTGCAGTGTTTTTAACTTCTACCCGTCCTCTACAAGACAACCTACTCCGTTTTTATTTGCAGCTCTAATTGAGTTAAAGACAGTGGTATGCTGGTAAACTGGTTGTCCGCAAATAAAACGCTCTGGTTGTAGCTTTGGAGTTTCCATGTTGTAAATAGTCCCATCTTGGTCTTTTTTAAGAGGCTGACATGATAACACAGTACAGAGTTGGGGAGAGATGTTCTCGGGAATCAGCACGAGCTGGCTCGGTACCCACTGGAATTACCTTCCTTCTCTCATTTCTGTATACTTGCACTTTTGGATTTGTTCTGCCCTTTTAAATTGGGAGAGAAAGTTTTCATAACACTTTTTCAGATGTTTAAAGATAATTGATATGCCCTTAAATCCATTATCTTCTTATCTTGGCATCCATATATTTTACCTACTTTGGATAAATTCTTTGGCCATTTTTAAACAGTGATGACAGCATTAGACTCTAGAACTGGAACTATTACATGTCCTTTAGTATAATATGCCTATTAATGTGAGCTGATATATTACTGTAGGATAAATGGTATGGCTCATATAGTCATACAGTCAATTTTAACCCTAGCTCTTCTTTACAAGATCCATATTTAAGCCAGTTCCCCTATTCTGTGTTTGTACAACTGATTATTTTTAAATCCATTCACTCAACACTCTTTTATTGAGAATCTGTAATGTGCTGAAAATAGGGCATGGGCCTTGCTTCCAACAACCTTTCAACATGGTGGCAAATACCTGTACAAGCTGCAATGCATGGGTTATGGAGGCAGACCTCTAGGGTCTGAATGTAGATTCTGCTGTCTCTTAGCTTTGTGAGCTTTGACACATTAGTTGGCCTCTCTGTGTCTCAGTTTCTCCCCCAAAATGAGAAAAATTGTGTTGCCTACCTCACAGGGCTGTTATGAGGGCTAAATGAATTAATGTATGTAAAGGATTTGCAGGCATGCCTGGCATATTGCAAGCACTCCATACTGCTGGCGGATGGTATTGTGATTTTATCATCATTGTTATCGAAGTGCAGCATCAAGGAGGGGCCACCTACTCTGCTTGGAGGAGTCAGGGAAGGCATCCTAGCTGGAGAGTCATAGCTGAAAATTGAGAGATAATTGGAAGTTACTTGTATTAAAAAGGGAGAAACATTTTATGCAGAGATAGTAACATACAAAAAGACACTTGAGAACTGCAACTATCTGCTGTGACTAAACACAGGTACAAGGAAAAAGGAGGAAGGAAGTATCGTGGGGAGGACGGACTGTGCCTTCAACGCAATACTCAGGAGTTTAGATGTTTTCTTTCGTTATTTTAGTACCGAGTAGACACTGTAGCAAGGGTTCCCGTTCACAGGCCTGGGAGAGCAGCGGTGAACAGGACGTGCACCTCCCTGCTTCTCGGGAGCTCTCTGTTTTGGTGCGGGCAGTAAGAAAACACAGAGAAGTTTTAGAGAATACTGTGATCAGTCTGTGTGGCGGTGGCAGAGAGAAGGAGCAGGTGGCCCAGCTGCTTAGGTGTCAGTGCCATGTGAGAAGTCCTAGCTCTGAACTGAGGCCGGGACAGTAAAGAAAGACGTGAAGGCAAAGGCTCCGAAGAGAAACCCGAGGTAGACCCCAGGGTCAGGGAAATCGGAGGGCCTGGCTGTTGTGTGTCACTGCTAGGATTCGGAAATGACCTCTAAACGGAGGACTTTGGAATGCCTGCTTCATTGACCTGTGATAATTAGGCAAATATGGATCGAGCTGTTGACATGTGACTTGTCATTCTTCCGGTGATGGGCAAGACAGGCAAGGTCCCTGCTCTCAAGGAGCCTGCATCCCACGAGCAAGAAGAAGCTATCAAAGCTTATAAACAGAACCTTGTGAAGATAAAAGCCTCATGTTAAAAAGACAGAGGAGAAAAATAGAAGGAACTGAGTTCCTGACGGCATCATGAGCCCCTGGACCAACCCTGGACAGCTTTGGTCTAGACTGTTACGACACATAAAAACATAAACCCCAACTTGGTTGTGCTTCTGTGTTAGTGCTCTGCCACATGTACCCAAACACATCCTATTTGTTAAAAGAAATAAGCCAATAAAAATGGTAAATTTCAGATAGCGGTAAGTGTTTGGAGTACAAGAAAATGGTCTGAAGTCTAGAAACATTGTCTTATTATTGGAAATTTAGGAAGGCTTCTCTCGGAAGGGGAGGTTGGAGCTGAGATCCAAAGGAGCCAGACTTGGGAGTATCTGGAGAAAATCATTCCAGAGAGAGGGAGCAGCTAGGGCAGAGGCCCTGGAGCGGGAATTAGGTGAGCATATCCCAGGGCCATAAAGAAGGGAAGTATGGCTGGAACTCGTGGAAGCAAGCAGGTTGATTAAGAAGCTGCTTGCTTCTGCTGACTTCCAGTTGTTATGGTGGGAGGTGATGGGGCTCCACTGGGGTGCTAGAAGTCGAATCAAAGGGAAGCACATAGATTTGTGATGTTTTAGAGTTTGTGTTAGTAGGACTTACTGATAAACTGATTGTAGTATGTGAGGGAAAGAGAAGATTTAAATATGACACATCGATGACTTGGTTTGCATACAGGTTAGTTGTCAGTGCCACCAGGGACAGGGAAAAGTGGAGGGAAGAGATGAATGTTAATGGGGAGAGGGCTCGAACAAACCTTATTTGAGGGGTCTGAGATTTCAAATAAATGAAGATATCCAGTAGGAAGTTTGCTTACATGAGTCTGTTTTTTGAAGGTAGAGAACAGAACAGAAATATAAATTTGGAACTCAATGTCTGATACCCAGTGCTACCAAATAATATAGAGTAAGACACATTCTTCAGTTAAAGCTTATTTGAGAATATACCCATGCAATTCCCAGTCAAGATGAGGTTAGATGTAGCATCTAAATAGAGAATTATAATAGAAATACATGGAAATGGCTTTAGTGACTTTGAATTTGATTAGCATCCTTGTTCTTTTGCAAGACCTGACATTAGCAATCTTGATTTCCTCTGCAAGTCAAATTTCCATTACAAATCAAAGATGAATGAATGATTTTTATATAAACCACTGTATAAACTTTGGAGGGGGATATATATTTGTTATTGCAAAATACTCATACTTCAGGGATACAAAAGAATATGGGAATTATATAACCAATACCAATGTGCCCACCACTTAGCTTAAGAAGAAAACAGCAACTAAAATAGAAGCTCTGAGTGTAATCCTTTCTGATTCGGTTCCCCTTCTTACTTCCCTGTAGAGGTAACTATTATCCTGAATTTGGAATTTGTCATTGTGACCCATGCTTTTATACGCTTTTTATATATTTATTTACTAATCCATAAGTAATATAGAATATTAGTAATTTGCATGCTTTTAAACTTTAAATAAATGATATTATATTACCTGTCTTGTGCAACCCAACTTTTTCATTCACCTATATTTTACAATTAATCCATGTTGGTGCATGTAGCACTAGATCATCTATGTTCATTAAGGAATAGCATTCCACTGTATGATTACATCACAATGTATTCTTTATTGTGCTGTTGGGAATTTAAGTTGTTTCTAATTTTTTTGTGTCACAAATAGTGCTGCAGTAAACAATCTTATACAAGTCTCTGTGCACACATAAAGAGCTTCTCTAGACTAATTCCTAGGAGTGCATTTCTGGGTGAAAGGGATGTGTATCTTCAACTTTATTAGATATTGAATAATTGCTCTGTGAGGTGATTTTGGCAATTTAAACTCCAAATTGGTCATATCCTAGCCAATGCTTAGTATTTCCGGATTTCTAAATTTTGAGTCTGATTGGTGTGAAGTTTTATATCATTGTAGACTTAACTTACATTTCTCTAATTAATAGTTCATTAAGCATTTTTCACATTTACTGACTGTATTTCTTCTGAGCATTTACTGTACTTTGGTCAAGTTTTCTATTGAGTCTGTTGTTTTTTTTAATGTAAATTATTTTAATACATAATGATTACAAATATTTTTGGTGTTATATAGGTTACAAGTAATCTGTAAGTGTAAGGTTTGTCTTTTAAGTTTGATTCTATTATTGTATGTATAACATTTTCCATTTTAATGTGGAAAACTTAATTCATCTTTGTTTATGATCTGTAGTTTCTGAGTCTAATATAAGAAAACTTTCCCATGTTGTGTCCTTGAATATTTTTTTAGTATAATTTTCACTGTCTACCTGGAAGCAGGCAAGAAACAAAGCACAACCAGAGTCCTAGGTAGGAGCAGAGGGCAGCATCCCCCACCTAGAAGGAGCCAAGCAGCATGCCCAAAGCACCACTTCCACATGGGTGGCCCACCACAACCACCGCCACAGCCATAGCTACTGCAAAAGCAGCTCAATGCCACAGCAGTAACCACAGCCACTGTGCAGGTGGCCTGCCAGATACTCAACTGCATGGACACAAGGACAGTCACCAGTGGAGATCAGAAAAAGAAGTGGACATCTCTCTCCTCAAAGCTCACTCCAGAGTAATAGAAGAAGCAACTGCTCTACCAGATGACCAGACATCAACTTAGAGATACTAAAAATACAAAAATCCAAGAAAATATGATACCACCAAGATAATACAGTAATTCTCAAATACTACACCCTATAGAACAGGAAATACTTGAAATGACTGAAAAGGAATTCCGGGCAACAATCTGAAGGAAACTCAATGAGATACAAGAAGAATCATTTAGACAACATAATGAAATGAGAAAAAAATCCAAGATATGAAGGAGGAAATTTCCAAGGAGATTAATACCTTAAAAAAGAATGTAGCAGAAATCATGGAACTGAAAGAGTCACCAACAAAATAAAAAACACAACCTTTAGCAGCAAGCTAGAACAAGCAGAAGAAAGAATTTCTGATCGTGAAGACAGTCTTTTTGAAATAACCCAGGCATACCAAAAAAAAAGGATAAAATAATTTTTAAAAAAGGAAGAAAATATAAGAGAGCTAGCAGACAACCTTAAGCACACAAACATTTGAATCATGAGTGTTCCAGAAAGAGGGGTGGGGAGAGGAAAAGACATGGAAAACCTATTCAATGAAATAATAATAGAAAACTTCCCAGGTATGGGGAGAGACATGAACCTTCAGATCCAGGAGGCTTAAAAATCCCCAAACAGATTCAACCCTAAAAGATTCTCTCCAAGACATATTATAGTCAAACTGGCAAAGCTCAAAGACAAAGAGAAAATCTTAAAAGAAGCAAGAGAAAAACTTCAAGTCACCTATAAGGGAGCACCTCTCAGACTAACAGCAGACTTCTCAACAGAAACTCTACAGGCCAGAAGAAAATGGGGTGATATACTCAAAATACTAAAAGAAAAAAACTGTCAGCCAAGAATACTGTACCCAGCAAGGCCACTCTTCAGAAATGAGGGGAAAATAGTGTATTTTCCAGACAAACAAAAACTGTGGGAGTTCACCACCACATGACCAGCCCTACAGGAAATCTTCAAAGAAGTCCTACATCTGGACTGAAAAGTGATAGTCACTACCACAAATACACAAGAAAGAACAAAACCCACTGGTAGAACAAAAATGCAAACGAGAAAGAGAAAGAAACTAAATCTTACCAACACAAAAAACCACAATGACAAAGCCCCTGCTTTATTTCAGATTTTAGTAATTTCAGTCTTCTCTCTTTTTTTCTTAGTCAATATAGATAAAGGTTTGCAAATTTTGTAGATCTTCTTAAAAAATCACCTTTTGGTTTTGTTGATTTTCTCTATTTTTTTTTAGTTCCCTATTTCATATATTTCTGTTATAATCTTTGTTATTTACTACCTATATTTGCTTTTGGTTTAGTTTGCTCTTCTTTTTCTATTTTCTTAAGTTTACATTACTGATATGAGATTTTTCTTATGCTTAATGTAGGTGTTTACAAGTGTAAATTTTCCTTTAAGCACTGTATGAGTCCTGCATCTTATAAATTTTGATGTATTGTACTTTTATTTTTTATCTCAAAGTATTCTCTAATTTCCCTGTGATTTTTCTTTTTATCTATTGTTTATTTAGGAGAGTATTGTTTAATTTAGAATTTTCTAAATTTCTTTCTGTTATTGTGGTCAGAGAACATATTTTCTATGATCTTAGTCTTTTAAAACATATTAAGATATTTTATGGCCCAAATATTTTTTAAAAAGTTAAAAAAAAATATATATATATATATATTTTTCTATACATTTTGAAGTTTTAGTTTGTTTCTAAAGTCTTACTGCAGTTATAAGTTATCTAAAGCCAATGATTTCTGTATAACTGGAAATGTCTAGATAAATAAGTATCTAAATAGCTAGACAGATGTAATCTTTAACATTAGATTGTACATATATCATGAGGATTTTTCAACTGTTAGCCTTAGATGGAGCGCAGGGGATTTTTAGGGCAGTGAAACTATTCTGTATGTTACTGCAATGGTAAATACATGCCATTATGCATTTGGCAAAACCCGTAGAACTGTACAACACGAAGAGGGGACCCTAATGTTAAACTGAGTTAGTAATAATATATCAATATTAGTTCATAATTATAAGAAATGTACTCACTAATGTAAGATGTTAATAATAAGAGAAACTGGGCAGGGGTAATGGGAGGGTAGGAACTGTGTACTCTTTCTGCTTAATTTATCTGGAAACCTAAAACTGCTATGAAAATAAGATCTATTACAAAAGAGAGGCAAAAATATTTTTCATCAGTGTTATAATTTATAGTGACATAAGAAACTTAACACTTCACTGAGTGTTGTATTGGGGTTTTTTTGGTTGTGTTTTTGTTGCTACTTATAAATGAGGCTATAATTAATATTCTATTATATGAATAGTTGTTTCCATCTCTGATTATATTCATATGATAGATTCCTAGAGGTAATAGGTACAGCACAGCACAGGAAAACATTTCAGTTGAAAGAATATCATTTACTTTTCTTTATAATGCAATGAATACTCATGAGTAAAAAAAATAAAAAAAAGAATCAGTGAAGAAATAGCAAAAGGTTGAATTAGAAAATAACTAAATTGAAAAAAAGAAAGAAAACAAAGAAATAAATGAAGTTTTAGTCTTAGAGTATAGATCTTTAACACTGGAATTTCTTTCTTTCCTTTTTTTTTTTTAATAAGAAAATGAAATTTATTTCTCATAGTGTTGGAGGCTGAAAAGTCCAAGGTTGAGGGGTGCATCTGGTGAGGGACTTGTTCAGGATGGGGACTCTGCAGAGTCCTGGGCTGACACAGGGCATCACAAGGCAAGGGCTGAGCAAGAGCATGTTCATGTGCTGTGCTTATAACGCCCCCAGTCCACACCCATGACAACCCACTAAAGTATTAACCCATTGCTCCTTTGGATTAATCCATTCATGAGAGCATAGATTTAGTTTTAAAATATAGGTCTTTAACAACTGGAATTTCTTTGTGTATGTTGCATGAGAAAGATCTACTTTTATTTTTTCACAGGGATAACCTGTTGCCTATTCCCATTTATTAAATATTTCGGTTCTGTGAGGTCATCTTTGATGTATAACAGGTTTCTATGTGTGCCCAGATCTACTTCTGGACCCTCCGCTCTGTTCCATCTGTCCGTCTATCTGTCTCTCTGTCCCTGCCTCAATACTGCACTGTCTTAATTGTCGTAGCTTTGTAATTCTTGATATCTGATGGGGCATCTCACACCACCCCTTGTTCTTCAGAATCTTGTCTGATTCTACAAGCTACATGAAAGATAATTCTATTTTGAAAATTATTTCCTTATGGTGCTTTGAAGACATAGAGTATAGCTTCAATCTTTGCTACTGATAAGAATATTCCCAGTGTAATGGTAGTTGTTTTGTAAGTAATCTGTTTCTCTCTTGAAGCTTTTTAAATCCTTTCTTTGTCTTTGATGTTGGTCACTGTCACAACCATGTGCCCAGCTTTGGCTTTATTTTATTACTTACTGGTGATTCCTGTATCAGAGCACTTATACCTTTCATCAGTTCTATAAAATTATCCACCAGTATATTGTCAAATATTGGCTCTCTTCCTTTCTCTTTATCCTCTAATTATGGAATATTAATTCATTCTATATTGGACTTTTTATTCTATTTTCTGTGCCTCGCCTCTTCTCTCCCAGTTTTTCTCTTTATCTTTTTGTGCTGTATTCTGGATAATTTTGTCATACTATCTTTTATCCATACTTATATATAAAATTTTAACCTGTTCATTGGGTTAATTTTTTTTTTAACTTCAAAGAATGGATATTTTATTTATGGATATTCTGTTCTATTCTTTTTCCCATCTGACTGCCTTTTTTGATGGAGTCTTGTTCTTGTTTTATGTTTCAGAATTCTTCTATTAAGTCTCTGATCTTTTGAAAAATACTTATTCAATGATGTCTATACAAAATTCTGTGTCTAACATTCGTGTATATGTAGTCATGCTGGCTATGGGGTACTTCAATTCTCTCCCTGGGAAGATTATATTTTCATGGGGTTTATTGCATTAGCTTGTGAGTTCTTTTTCAGCCGAGCTTTATCTGTGGGGCTGCCAAGCAGAAATCTGGCAGCGTGTCTCTACCATAGTTTTATGCTTGTCTCTGCAAGCACCCCAGATTTATTCAGCAATTTGGAAATACTTTTTTATGTTTATTTCTCAGCCTTGTGGGAAATGGACTATGTAAGTAATATAAATTTGACTCTTTTAAGGAAGAGCAGAGTTGTTGTTATAAACCTTCAAGAGGTTTTCTCTTTCGCCACTCAGTACCTAGTGTAAGATTTAGTGTAAGATGAATAAGCTTCCTTCTCACCACCTGTCCCAGTGGGTAATTTTTTTTTTTCCCCCTAGCTCACTCTTTAACTGAGATCGTCACTTTCCTAGGGCCCCATTCTATATAAGGATTTTAATTCGAATTATCCATCTTGCATGGGCCTGAGATACTAATCTCCTGTCTGGCTATTAACCATTGACCTTGAAAGTGGCAGTCTCTCCACATGCACACATTGCTTTTTTAAAAAAAAATAAAATAAACTATTTTTTGGAGCAGTTCTAAGTTCACAGCAAAATTGAATGGAAATAATGGGAAGTTCTATATACACCTTTGACCCCACGCATAGACAAACTTCCCCCATTATTGACATCCCCAACTAGAGTGGTACATTTGACTCAATCAGGTAACCTACGCTGATACATCATTATCCTCCAAGTTCATAGTTTGCATCAGGCTTCACTCTTGGTGTTACACACTCTGTGGGTTTGGACGAATGTATGGTGACATGCGTCCTCCATCGCAGTGTTGTACAGAGTATTTTCAGTGCTTTAAAAGTCCTCCGTGCTCCACCTGTTCATCCCTCCCTCCCCCAACCTCTGACAGCCACTGATCTTTTTACTGTCTCTGTAGTTCTGCTTTTTCCAGAGGTCATTTAGTTAGAATCACACAGTATGCAGCCTTTTCAGACTGGCTTCTTTCACCCAGTAATATGCATCTAAGGAACATCATTGTTGTATCATATGATATGAGTGTGTTTAGTTTTGTAAGAAACTGCCAAATTGTCTTCTGTAATGGCTGTACCATTTTGCAGTCCCACTAGCAATGGATTAGAGTTTCTGTTGCCCCATGGCCTTGCCAGCATTTGGTGGTGTTATCGTTTTAAGCTTTGGCTGTTCTAATATATAGCCAGATATCTAACTGTAAGGGCTTAGCCGAGAAGGTGCAGTTGGAATCCAAGTCACTTGGAGTATCCAAGAGTGTAACGCAGGATGGCTGGGGCAGTGTCTGTATGCAGTTACTATGATATATGTAGGGAGTGGCTGTCTGTTCAACTTCAGATGTCTTTGTGTGTGATGGGTTTGACCTCAGTTTTTCCTTGAGCTTGACTGTATCATTTGGCTTAAGTTCACTATTCTGATTTTTAAAATTTAATAACAGAAAAGGAGAGTATATAAGTAAAAGATTAAAACTGGATTACTCTCAGAATTTCAATCATTGCTGATTTTTCTGGCTCTAGAAAAGAGCTAAACAGTTAAAACTGTTGCAGAATTCCCATTTTCCTCTATGTATCTCTTAGTGGTGATAATTTTCTTCTTAGACTTTTTTATGACTCAAAGCTGCAGAGGTTTGCTGTCTTTATTCATTCCTAAATTTTAATTTAATGTAGTACTTTTGGATGTTAACTTTTAAAAATAATAGAGCTATCATATTTCTGAAAATATTTGCTATGGGCTCCCTGTATCAGAATCTCCTGGAATTGAGGTGGGGAAGGTCATTATCAGTGCAGTTTTTTGAACCCTGCAGGTGATGGGGGCCCCCAAATCCATCTGAATCTCTTGTACTCTCATGCAGGGACCTGCATTTTGAACAGGCTCTCTAGTGACCACTCTGCATGCTCAGTTTGAATACTACGGATCTAGATTTTCCAACTTGCAGCCATTCTAAGATAAAGGCTTCAACGTGATTAAAAGTTGTGCCTAAAATTTTGATACTACATTATGATATTTTAACCATAATGCTTTGGGACCCAACTTCTTGGGTTCAAACTTGTGACCCTGCCACCTGGGATGATAATCATAATATGCATACCATTCTTTAATTTACTATAACTCTATCCCATTCTTTCCAATACCAGGCCATTTTTTAAAAAATAATATAAATTTATGAAAATAGAAGGTAAAATATTTTTAAATCTTTTCAAATGATTTCAGGAAAATCCATCCTAGCAACAAATTTTGGTTTCATTGTTATACCAGTGAAAACTGAAGACAATCTAGAATGACCAAAATCAGGTGATTAGGTAAATAAATAATTTCAAGTCCATGCAACAAAATAGTCTATAGTTAATATAAATAAAAAACACATTGTAAAGGAATTTTTAATGATGTTCTAAAATACTCACGTATATATTAAAAAGTCATAATATAAAAACTGCATATGTAGGATATTAAAATTGTAGTTTAAGCCATGCAAAAAAGGTGTTAAATTCCAAAGTCGGGTGCTAAGTCATATGAATAATTAACAGCAGTATAAAGAAAGTCCCATGACTATGGACCCCAGCCAGGTCAAGGATAGAAGACTCAGAGTGAACAGGAAGGGCTGTGAGGTTCTCTCTTGCCAAGCTGCGAGGCCCTGCTCTGCGCCCATCCCTGAGTGTGTGCAGGGGGCACCCTCTCACCAAGGTGTCTGTGGGATGACTCAGTTTCCAAAAATGTCACTTGCAGTGGAAAGACAGAGGATTAGTCTGATTCCTGCCTGGAAAAGCTGAATTGGGCTGCATCAGGAGCACAGAAATGGCTCCTCTGGCTCTGGCAGCACACACCCAGCTCTTGAGCAAAGGATGGGAGAGTCCCTGGGCCCCAAGTGCAGGCTGCATGGGAAGTGAGAGAGGGCACGAGGCAGAGTCATGGTGTGAAGGTCTTGGGAGCTGTGGAGGGCACCTGGCTTTAGGTACCAGGAACTCAAAAGTGACCAGTTTCAGCAATACTGCTAACCTTATGGGGCTTACGTTCTAGTAGGGAAGACAGAAAAGGGAACGAATGTATAAACCTTATTAGGAAACAGGTATAAACCCAAGAAAGATAACTAGAAACTGTGAAAAGTACTGTTGAAGAAATGCTATTTTTATATGGCAAGGAATGACTTACGGGGGTGGCAGCTGCTCCCAGGAATGGAACGAAAGCTTGGGAAGAGCCGACACTCAGAGTCCTGGGAATGGGCGTCAGACACAGAGCATGAGCCCGTTCAAAGATGGCAAGGCAGGGAGGAGTTCAGAGAAAAAATGCAGCCTTTTGGGGACAGAGGTGGCTGGACAAACTCAAGGAAGAAGAGGCTGGTACAGAGGAGGTCGGAGAGACAGAAAGAGTCCAGCCCTGCTGGCCCGTGGTTAGGTGTTAGAAGCGTAGTCCAAGTTGTGCCTCCAACTGGTTTGCTGGATATCTCGGTGGGGGGTGACTTCAGGCCGCTTTATAAGTAATGCAATTCTAAAAAGTTTGAATTTCGTAATAAGCTTGTATTATTTTTAATTAAAAATTAAAGTAAAAAAGAGCACTCCTCTCGCAAAAAACGAAAAAGGTCGACTTTGGTTCACATAAAGTAGAGACAGAAAATCATCCAGTTCCAATGCCTGCTGATATTTCTTACCAGCTGTATTGATATATAATTCACATGCCATACACTTGACCCATTTAAGTGTACAACTCTGTGGCTTTTTTCATGTTCATGGAGTTGTGAACCCATCACCACAATCAATTTTAGAACATTTTCATCAACCCCAAAGGAAACCCTATGCTCATTAGCAGTCATTCACTATTCCTACCTCTTCCCATCCCCCGGCAGCCATTAGTCTACTTTCTGTGTCTGTTTGGTAGATTTTGTATAAATGGAATCATACAATATGTATTTTTTTGTGACTGCCTTCTTTCACTTAGCATAATGTTTTCAAGGTTCATCCATGTTGTAGAATGAATCAGTACTTCATTTTTATTGCTGAATAATGTTCCATTGTATGTATATGCCATATTTTACTTATCCATTCATTAGCTGATGGACATTTGGGTTATTTCCACTTTTTGACTGTTATGAATAATGCTGCTATGAATATTTGTGTACAAGTTTTTGTGTGGGCATATGTTTTCCTTTCTCTTGGGTAGATACCTAGGGGTTGAATTGCAGGGTCATATGATAACATATGGTAACATATGTTTAACTGTTTGAGGATTTGCTAGACTGTTTTCCAAATGCTTTTTGATATTTATATTTATTTTGTTCCATATCAATAATCAAGAGTTCAGGAAATGCTGAAAAGTCTACTATAAAGGTGATGTGTAGAAAATACAATTGCCTCTTTCATACTTAGGCCTTGGAATACCTGGTATGTGAATACTAACTCTTGTTTTCTCAACTGGAGATCTGTAAACACTTTCACAAACTGAGCTGGAAATGAAAAGCCATAAAAATTAAAGGGCATAATCTGAGAAAAATGTTGTTCCATTAGGGCACACTGAGGTTCCCTAGTATGTTTCATTTGAGAGTGCTTTTATTCCAAAGGGCACCATCTGGCCCTAAGTGTTTGAGCAACTTGTGGTTTTAAGTGCAGGCTTCTGCTCACTAAAGTGGGTCAAATAAACTATGAATTGGACAACAATATTTAAGTTACTCCTTTTCTACTTAAAAAATCTTGTTCTTAACCTTTTAATCACTTATCACTTTTCCTTGATCATGTTCCTCCACGGCATGTGACAGTGTGATTGGTTTGATGTGTTTTGCACAATATAGATCCCGTAAGACAGCACACAGTGGCTGATGGGGGTAAAGGCCACCAGCCCTGGCACCCAGTCCATATACCACACCGAAAGAGTGTTGTAAAATGGAAAAGTATAGATATGACTATGTCATGGCTTGACTTAAAATGTGGCATATTTTCTTTTTCACTTTTGGAAAAAATCACTGCTTTTTACTAGTGTATGTGGTTTACACAAGTATGACAACATTTGCCGTCATTATGAACAAATAAAAATTCCTCGGAGTTTCAGTAACATTGTTTGCATCTATTACCCTGAGCTGTTTGATTTTCTTCACAGCCTGCATCTGTTTAATTCAAATTATGCACATGTGTCTCTGGACTGTAATTTCTTCCAGCTGTTAAGATAGTGAAGCGGACAATCTATGTATTTAAAACAGCTGCTTAACTCAGAAAACTGCTTTGCGTTTAGCTCTGAGGCTGGACCATATATTTGAAACAGACTCCCATTCTTTCTTTATAAAAATTCTTACATTGGTTATTAAGTTGACTCATGTAAGAGTATTTTAAAGCTTTTCAGTCTTCCATATATAGAATCTAAGGATGGTGCATCTTTATTCAAATTGTCATTTTAGAAGTAGAAAGATAAGATGCTTTGTAGAAATGTAAAATATTATCCTCAGCCTGGTCTGAGTAAGTAGGTAAATTATTGAGAATAAGATCAGAAAGAAAAATAATTAACTAAATTAAAGAAAACGAGTATAGTAAATAAATTTATCTACTACCTAAAGGAAAAGTCTGGAAACCAAAAATTTTGGAAAAATTTATTGATGTAATGCCCACAGACTACACACAAAAAATCATGCAGCCCAGCAGCAGGTTAAATTGAATTTATCAAAACGCTTCCAAATAAAATATACTTACACTGCTACTTTTAAGGCATGTAACTATAGCCAGAAACATAATTTTCTTCTTGGCATAGACTGGGTAGACTTTATCAGAGTGATTAACCACCGTTACCACCTCTCAGCAAAGGACAGGCTCGTTCATGGCGACAGCTGCTCTGCTATGATAATCTTTAATGTCACTGGGTGGGAGTGGGGTCATAGTATTTAAAGAGAAAAAATATAATGTAGGAAAATAAGATAGGATATGCAGACCAATACTAACCTCGACAATTTTGCGGTGGTGGTTTTTGTCATAGCGATAGTGCAAATGGAAACCAAGGGCCATAAGTGCAAATCTCCACAAGTTCCAGGCAGGTATTTTAAAGCATGGCATTGGAGGTAAAATCTTGGAAAGTGGCAGAGCCTTTGGTGAACTGGAGAAGGCTTTCCCCATTTGAAAGCATTAATATTTTTAAATGATTAAAATTCATTGCTACCAAACAACGTGATTCCATGTTTTGCAGGCCCTCCAACGGAAAGATAGCCATTATCAGTATTCTTAAGGTTACTTGCGAGGACCTCTCATTAGAAAGAACTCTGAGTAATATATTCTAAAAATACATTTCTTTAGTTAAATTTGAAATTTGTTGGGTTTTTTTTAACCTCTTAATGAAATTATGCATCTGTAAGTGTTAAGTAGCTACTCTTAAAGTAGGAAGCTTTTGACATAAAGATATTCAGATATATGAGTGATAGTCTTTCATGAGTGTCTTTCAGGGGTCTTAACACTGACTATTTCTACCTTTTGAACATTTTGCAATTTCAGCTGCCTTTACTTAATCCATCTCCTTCCGTGTGGTATTTGCCTGCACACAATTTCTTTGTTTCAGCACTGCATTATTGTGTTGTCTGAGTATATTTAAATAAACAAAAAAAGTGGGATTACACTCATGTTAACATTTAAATATTTGTAGTGCTTCGGCTCCAGATAACTCTCCGCCACTGGCTATTTTTGTGTAGGCACAGGCGGCGGCAGCTGCATCGTCTGTTCTGCAGGACGGCTGGCAGGGTTCCCTCACATTGACTGCTCAGCTGCATCCTCGACTTCAGAAACGTTAACAAGTGAACGAGGCAGAATCCTATTATTTTTGAAGAGGTATTGTTTACTAGCATTTTACCACTTCTCAGAAATAAGTGAATATTTTAACTATTTTTTAGAATCAGGTATCTTTTATCTTCTTGAATACAGTAATAGAATTTTTACTGGTCTGTCAAATTGAAAGTTTGGGAACAAGTTAAAATCATATACAGCACCTCCAGTGATAGAAAATTCCTTGCTTTTTAAGACAGCCTAATTCCTTGCTTTTTAAGACAGCCTAATAGATGGACATCAGTGATGAACAGTTTCAAGAATACTCACTCTGTTCTGAGTATTTCACTCTATCTTATTCCATAGATAGCGTTATTTTAAAACCTCAAAGATTCACTAGAGAATCTAATCTTTATAATAATCATAAAACCTCTAGACAACCATGCTTTGTTCTAACAGCAGTTTAAACCTGCTTGTCCTTACTTCTCACAGAAATTAGCTTAAAAGGAGATCAGAGAGAGTCTGGAATCAATAGGCATTCTTTTTAAGTTTTAATTTATATTGTGGAGCAACAAGTTCTGTGTATTTCCTAAAGCCAACAGCTCTGACTGTGTCTGAAATCTTGGGTTGGACATTTCCCGTAGGCGGGGGGACCCAGCAATGCACCGTGCCTGTGTCTTCTCAGCTAGATAAAACTCTCAACGTAGGTGATGTCTGAGATCAATTACTTTAGGCAAATAACATGGAAAGGTGACTTGAGAGAAAGTAGTAAACGATTTCAACCTAATTCCTAAGTTGAACGAAAGCCAGCGAAAATAGCAATAACAATGTGATGAGATAGTAGGATGGTGATGTAGGCAGTAGCTTTTTGAATGAAATGAAAAAAAAAAAAAAGGAAAATGGGTGGAAATAAAAAGTGAGGATGTAGATAAAGTTTGCCAAAAGCCAACGTCCATCACCGTTCTGTTGCTGTTTCATTTTCTTAGTGAGACTTTGCTGTCTAATTAGTTTCCATCTGAGCAGCTTATTAACTTTGGCCAGTTTTCTTCCTCTCTGAATTTCACAGACCTTTTAAGAATCTCATTTGCTACTCCCCCCGACACCTCCCCAAGCTGGGGAGCTCCAGGGTGTGGACGGTTTCTTCATAACTCACGCCTGTGTCTCCATAAATCATCTAGTCTGCGAGTTGTGTGTCGTGCTCTCTGAAGCTGTTGGGGCTTCTTCATATGTTCTGACTCCCAGATAGCAAGGACTAAAAAAATGAAAAACAAGACTGTGCAGAGGGTTTTCAGTCTTTTTGAGACAATTGTATAGATGTGAAATGTTGATATATTTATTTTGACATGGGCTATAGACCGAACCAGGTATTTTATTCACTGCATACAAGAATCCCCATAATGCATGTTTAGGAAACATTTGCTTAAGAAATGCAATATTCTTCTCATGTTATCATGGTATCAGGTTTACTGTATAAAAGCATCAAAATACATTGACAGCGATAAATTTTCTAAACTGTGGTTAAGAAACCACCAGTCCCCTATGCTCTCAAGGTTTTAAAAAATGTTCTAATTCAAAACATGTTGACTCTTTTTCTGTCCTGTAATGTCTACAAATTTGTATATCCCATTTGTGCAAATATAAAACAAAATGTATATCTGTATTTTCTATACAATATATTAGTTACCCAGTTTTAAGTTTATAGATCTCAAGCTCAAGTTTTTCTTTGTTGGGGATAAGTAAAAGACAGGCAATAAAATTTAAATTGAAATTCTGCTTTGGGGAAGGGCTGTCTATCAAGTATTGGTATCTATAAACAGCTGTACCTAATGTGTCATTGTGAACATTTGTAGTGGTGGGAAGGGAAATTGTCTTAATGTAAGACATTTAAGACCAAGAAGATGGATCTTTTTCTTATTATTGCTGAAATTCCATGGAGAGTAGTATAAGTCAGTTAAGTAGTTCCTAACCCCAGTTACTCCTTGACTTTAGCTTGAATATACACCTGATTGCCACGCTAGGGAGGAGGTGGTATATGAGTCCACAGTGAGTGACAACCCTCCCTTCCTGTGTACTACATCACTGTTCATTTGTTCCTTGTCGTTTACTGGAATCCTCAGTCCAGGACACATTCTGAATTGAGCCATGGTCCAGACAGTCTCCTCGTAGCAAGATGTCACACGAGTTCAGCACTTTGCGTCAGTGGGGTTCAGATCCAGAATTCTACTTTCAGCCTTTTGGCATGTGATCTATTGTTTGGATATTATGGCACTGATTTTAAAAACTGTAAATCATTTGTAGCCAGTGCCATGGTATTACTGTTAGTAGGTGCAGCTTATTTTTCTGTTTTAGAAAAATTAAGATCTGATTTTATAAGCAACTTCCTTTCTGTGATTTCGCCTTCCAGATCAGAAAATATGCATCTCGGCTGTGAACAAAAGAATAATAGAATTTTCTTCACAGGAAATTTCTTTCTCAATGGTCATTTTGTTTAATTTAAAGCAAAGGGATTTCAGGGTTTAAACTAGTGTCAGGGTTAACAGATTCAAATTCTCAATATAGGAAACATTTTTTGTGCTATTAAAGTAATTTATATGGGGTTACGTGCGGGAGGTGGGGCTGAGGAGGTTAGAGAAAAAAGATGGTGGTCCTTGAAATAAACTCAGTTTACATCATTGGTTATATTCGACCCTACTCTCCTAATAATCGTAGTAATGAAGGTGATGGAGATTTTTAAAAGTTGCAATTATATTCAAAGCTGATCTTTGTGTATTTTTTCTTGATGGTGTATTTTTTTATTGCCCAATTTGTACAATTTTCTTGCAGGTGGTATTTAAATGATAGTGATATTTAAAATGGATTATTGAGTAATAGTGCTACTTTTTTGCTTCTGTAATTTATCACATACATTGTGTGGTTGACAACGGTCATCTCAAACACTGTTACAGTCCTCCTTGGGGTAGAAGAGAAAACCTAACATCTGTTACATGATGTTCAGCTTAACTAAAAAACCCTTGTTTCTTATACAGTTCTGTTTAAGTGACCCATCTATTGTAGAGAAAACAAATTTATTAGTGATTAATAGTCATTCTGGTATAAGAGCTATACACATATCTCAAGGTTTACTTTTTTCTTAGGGTATTTTCTTTTCCTAGCTAACCTAGTCACATCTTTTAGAGTAAATTCATACTTGTCTTGAAACACACTTTTAAGTGACAGATATTTTTTGAGTTGTCATTTGATGTTTACCTTCTAAAACATCCCTGCAAGATAAACATTTTAAAAATAAGTTTCACTCTGTTTCTCTTAAAATAGAGGATTGTAATTTAAAATCATGTGTGACTTTAGGTAGATCATTATAAGATCCCAAAGGACTTTGTAAATATATTCATTTCTGTTCTTTTCATTTTTGTAATACTCTGTATCTATACCCCCAAATTTAAGGAGTGACACCAGGACAGTTGTTTTCAACTTTGCTCAGTTCAGCTCTGAGCCAAGCCAAGTATCATTCACTCTCTCTCTGCCAACTCCCCTCCCCCACCCTCTCCTCTCTTCCCTGGCCCAGGCCTCATTCTCAGGAGCCTTACATTCTGCTGATTTGGGCAGGGAACAGTTTCCCTTGAATCTGAACAGTTTTCAGTTCTGCAGGCGAAAACAGAAGCCAAACTCCAGGACAGCAGAACATATCACTGAGGGCAGGCCCTCCTGGCTTGGAATTGGCAGGAATCTATGTTGAAATGTAATCACAAAGGGAGCATAATTCAAGGAGCCACCCTTTAAATGACGGGGAAAAAAAATCTTCAGTTTCAATCACCTCTGCTCTCCTTTTTCTTCATTGTTATGCACAGTACACTCCTCTGAGGCACGATTTCTGACAGCAAAAAAGAAAACCAAAAGGAGGGTTTTTAGCAAAGGAGACAGCCCCAGCCCCAGCTTTCAATCAGGAGCCAAATTGGAAAGGGCGTTCATTCCCTCCTTCCAAAATGGGGGGACTAGGAAGCACAGCTAGGTTGAGGGAATGGACTTTTCATTTGAATAATTAGCTGTGGTTCACTGGCAGCTTTCTTAGTCTATTTCTGGATTCAGCTTCAAAAGCTATCCCATTGGGGAAGACTGATGGGGGAGGCGAGGAGGCTGAGGATCCTTTCCAGTTTATGGGGGAAAAGAAAGCTTCCTGGGGGCCAGGGCAGTCCCCACACCATTGATCTCCAGCTGGAAAAAAAAAAAAAAAAAAAAAAAAAAAAGGACTTTATTCTTTGCAAGTCATCTCAACAGGAGCAGAAAAAACAGCAGGGAGCTTTTCTTTCTCAGGAACCATGCATTCATGGTTCTCTAATGGGAGAAGTGTTAGAGAGGTCCTTCTGAAAACAAAATGCCTGGGTTGTGCAGCTAATCTGTTATTTTATTTTCATTGATAATGTTATTTTGTTAGCCATGCTGAGTCGATGAAAGCTGCTCTATTGAAAACTTTTTTCACAGGTGGAAATAAAATCAGCTTATCTTATTTCCTCCCTTTAAAGCAGCATGGTTGCACATATCCTGTGAAAAGAAAATGTCACACTGCTTCCTTGGCTCCCATGTGACTGAACTACTTGGAAGAAGTTGATTTTACTTGCTCTGGAATTGATTTTAAATTCGTCTTTGAATTATCTTCTCTAAGAGCTGTTTCCAGTCACTGTGTTGAGAATCCCAGTCGAGCTGTTAATTTTGTCCTACAAATATAGTTTAAGCAAAGCAAATATTTTTATGCTCTGATTTTAAAGAGGTAAATATTAAATTTATAGCTAGTAATAAAACTCTAAATCATATACCTGAGAAAAGATTGGATACATCAGTGTTATTGAAAGAATAGTATATGATTCATGATTCTATTTGCCAATATTCTACCATGTTGGACCTACAAGACTGGCAATTTCATGTGGTTCAACCATTGTTGACAATCATGCTAAAACACCACGGGGTGAATGTGGGAGTCTGCTGTCCCCAAAAGGAAGGGGCTACTATTCCCAGAAGAAGGGAGGAAAGGAAGGTAGACCACAAGAGTAGATGCACATTACCCCGTCAGTGCAAACTGTTACTCTATCTGTGGAACACACAGTGGAGCCTGTGCGGTGAGGTTGAGGGGAACAGTGACAGAGAGGGGGAGGGAAAGGGTGAGGGGGACAGGAGGAGGGAGAGACGCAGAGGGGAAGGCAGAGGGGAGGAGGAACCGAGGGGAAGAGGAAAGAAGAGGCAGAAAATTTATCTATGAAGTGAGAATGAACTAATGCAAAAATGAGAGGTATCTAAAGCATATATAATCATATTTATATGATTGTATCCATGGTGAAGATGAGACATGATCTTCAGATGCTTCTAGACTGTTTAGGATCATGTTCAAATATAAATAATAATCTATGGAATCTTTACAAAAAATGAAACTTTTCACTGCGGAGTATGTTTGCCAACCTGTCCAAGATGTTATCATCAACTTTTATTCATAAATTGCTTCCATAACACCTTGCTGTTCCTTCTTATGTCTTTAGTCTAGGTCAATGGTAAATTTGCAAATTATGGATAGAACACAGTGGTTTAAAGGCCTTTGATGACCCGGCAATTTGAAAATTGCCCATTCTGCTTTAAAGATGTACTCTAAACCTGGTTTTCGAGGACACATGCCACTCTCAATAATTCCTCTCAAAATCAAAGTATTGAGGGCATTTTGTGATGCTTCTGTATTTATATTTTTAAAATGTTACTGGTACAACTTTGACAGATATTCTTTCAGCAATCTCATTTCACCTAAGTAGTTACTTAAACTTTCTTTGTTTTCTGAGTACAGGTGGAAATTTCAGGGAGATTTGCATATTTTTTTCTGATTATTCTTGGTTATTATTTAAGACTTTGAGTAGTATCACATATTTTTATAATGGGATAGTATATATATATTCATAAGATCAATTATATGCCTAATTAATGAGGGAAGCATCAGGATGGTAAAACTGGTTCCAGAGAATATAAAAATAGGAATTTTATACAGTCAGAGATCAAAAAGAATGTGGAAATAAAATTAATAGGTTAGATCCCACAGTGACTAATATCCTACAGGATAATAAAACTGTAACCTTTGGGTTATCTTTTCAACCTGAGAAAAATGTAAATCATCTCATTTTATCAGTTGTTTTGTAAAACATAGGAACCCAAACCTTAAGAGGTATAAAATGTCTAGGCTCTAATGAATAGAAAATACAGTAAGTTTAACAAAGTTACGTTTCCCTAAAGAGTCAAAGATATATAGTGGGCTTATTCTGTAGCATGACGTTAATAAATCACTTAATCATCTTTTTTTTCTTGTTTCCAATTTGGAGTAATTTTTCTTAATAGCAATGCCATCTATTTTGGGAAGTAAAATGATTCCTCCAGAAAGATGCCCAAAATTGTAGAAGTATTTTATAGTACATTTTATAGCCTCTAATTGTGACAATTATTTGCTCCTTGTTTGCATTTAAATTATCGTGATTATCAGATGAAAAGAATTGAAATCTGGTTCTTTGTACATAACAATCTTCTGACAATTACACAGCAGACAGTTCTGATTGACTCTCGTGAGCACTCAAGTTGACACATTAAATGAAATGGTGAGTCCAGGGCCTATTGGTTGTTTGATTTTAATGGGTAGTGATCTTCAGTTGAAACATCTGCTGCAATGAACTTGACATCCGCAATAACATATCAGATTATTTAATTACACTATTACATTTGCTTATACAATGTGTGAGGCCAAGTCTACTATTTTATGAATAGAGCCTTTTTGTACAACTTAGTAAAAGGCTTAAACTCAAACTTTGTACAATTTTATAAAAGGCTTAAAACCAAAATAACTTAGAATATATCAGGAGTAACAGAAAGCCTATAGCTGAAAAATGTCCCTGGACAATGTTACCATTTGGAGCTTAATTTAAGAGGTTTTGAAATTCATATTAACTGCTGGCAGTTAGCTGAAGCCACAACCACATCTTAAAAATTAGAGATTAAAGTTCTACTTTAATCAGGTCAACATCTAGCACCTTTGTTTTAAGTAAAAGCATTTTAAATGAGTGAGAGAAGGAGTAGTGAAGGAATTGAGTAGTTCTGGAGTCCGGGTGACTTTGGTAGTGGGTAAGGATAAGTCTGGATGAAATATAAATGGGTGCATTTCCAACCTAATTTAGATTACATGATTTAGTAACAGTGCAAAATAATTAAGCTTGGAGTGTCCTGGAAAATTGACAACTGGAGTCAACTTTGCCATGGTTCTCAAATTTGGCAGAGAATCAGAATCATTATAAAACTTTAAACGATAACTTCCCACACCCACCCTATATCTACTAAATAAAAATACTGGGGTGGTGGGTGGTTTGAGACTGGGGACGTAATCTGTATTTTTAAAATTTCCCATTGGGAACTGTTGGCTTAGCCATCTGTGGTGGCAGCCATCTGGAAGGTCTGAAGTGAGGCTGGCAGGATGGTGTATTTACTGGCTTTGGCTACCTGAAATTTTGATGAAGGATAGCGTGCTCTTATCTCTTCTCCCAAATGGAAGGTTCCTAGTGCCTGATTCGGGGTTAGACTATTAGCCTCAGTCTGCTTATATTCAAAGGAGTGAGTCCAACACTATCTGGTGTAGTCACAGTGCTTATAAAGGCACAACTAGTCCAATAATTAAGAAATTGTGTTTGCTGCACAGATACACTGAGACAAAAAGGTCAGATATCGCTAAGAAGTGCTGTCTACATAGTCTGTATCTGACTGTTGTCCAGAAACCATTCTTTATAATATTTGTTGAGTATTTATAGTAGAATGGTATGTTTTTCTGGAGTAAAGGTTCACATGAAGCTTTTACTAGAAAATGCAAGAGTGTCGTTAATGCAATATGCACAGTGGTTCTGAGAAAGGATGCTGGAGTTGGACTGTCTGGATTTGAGCTCTAGTTCCACCTCTTCTAGCTCTCTGACTTTGGAAAAGGCATCTAACCTCTCTGTTTTAGTGTCCACTAAATCTGTAAATTTGGAGTAATAATGTCAATGAAGCTACATGATTGCAGTGAAAGCTAAATAAGTTAATGCATGTGAAGTGTTTGATTTAGTGCCTCACATGTAGGAAGTGCTCACAACAGGGAGCTATAACTAATCAGGGTGGATTGGGTAAAGTTCTTACCTAGGGAACAGAAATGTTGACCTAACAGTTAATTTGCTTGCTTGCTGTTCCCATATCTCTTATATTAGTCTGTTAGGGCCATTATAATAAAATATCACAATCTGGGATCTTCAAACAACAGAAATGTATTTTCTCACAGTTCTGGAGTCTGAAAGGCCAAGATCAGAATGTCAGCAGGTTTGGTTTCTCCTGAGGCCTCTCTCCTTGGGTTGCAGCTGGCCACCTCCTTGCTGTGTCCTCACGTGGTCTTTTCTTGTGCTCATGGGTCCCTGGCATCTCCTCTAGTCTCCCCTTGTTATAAGGACACCAGTCAGACTAGATTTGGGCCAACCCTAATGGCCTCATTTTAACTTAATTGCCTCTTTAAAGGCCCTAACCCCACATATAGTCCCATTCTGAGGTTCTAGGGGTTCGGGCTTCAGCATGTGAATGGGGGAGGGGCAAGATTCAGTCTGTAGCACCTCCTGCCTGCTTCCCCACCCCTGCACACCATAGACTAGATGGGGATTTCCTTGTGCTGTATATATTTCTGCGAAGGGTGTTAGGAAAGGGGTATTTTGGCCAGTGTTGGGATGTTCTGAATTCAGATACCATGATGATCTCATTCAGTCTCAAGGCTATCTTACTCTTCTTCTCTTATTTTTTAAGTCATTAGTACATTGTCCGTAAGAGACCCTCAAATGTATATTTATGTCTGAATTCATACCAAAGTCCGAGGACACGGGAAGACTTGAAAATCACTGCACATGATTCTGAAGCCTGGTCTCTGTAGAAAAGCTCTGACTGGGCAGGGGCATGGTTTTGTAAGCTGTTTTTCTCTTTTGGGGGATTTGCTGCTATAGAAATAGTGCATTCCATGTTGTAACTAGAGGTTTGGGATATGTAGAAAATAATAATGAAGGTCTCCTAATGTACAGGTGTCAGAACAGGGTGCTTTGGCCCTTTTCTGAGTTGTCTTTTAAGCCTCCAGAAGCGTGAGGACACACGCGATGCCCGACCTCCGTGCTGGGCATGCTCTGAAACGTTTGTGTTATTCAGTCTTTATGACATTTTTGCTCATCCAATCCCAAACCGACACTTCTTGCATTAATAATGTAGACCTGGTCCTTGGTTTTATTTCTACTATATATAGAGAGATCTATAAAGAAAAGCAAGCCCTGGATTCTGTACTGCTTAAAGATACTTCATTACTCTGTCCGTGGTAGTATGTTCATTTTTTTTTGTTTAATCTTGTTTTGGTTTCAAGCCTTTGTCAAATATCAAAATGTGAATGTACTGTGTTGACTCTCAAAGGACACACTCCAAGGTATTTGGTAAGTTTCTGGACATGATATCCTTGGGAGGAAGCTCTGTCAATGAGGAAAAGGAAAAGCAGGTTATTTCTAGACTGACAAATGAAGCTGAAAATTGCCAGCCAACCTCTGCTTTATCCATTAGGATATGGGGAAATCATGAGATGATTGGTTTGGTTTGATGCCATGAAAAAAATAGGTAGGACTTGGCAACCAGGAGTTTGTAGATAGAGAAGTAGAAAGAAATAAAAACCTGCACAGATTTTTAAGGATGGTGAACGAGGACCAGACTTTTAAAGGGGAAAGGCTGACAATAGACAAGATAAATTCATCAAATACATTTATCACATCATTACTCTGTGATATATTCTATAGATAAAAACAAAACATGCTGGAGATAGGAAGTGGAGGGAGCAGTCTTAAATCAGGTGGTGTGGGGAGAGCTCATGGACAAGAAGGCATCTGAGTATGGACCTGACGGGAGAGAGCTGGAAGGAGGCACGTGGCTCCGTGGTGGAGAGTGGTCGGATCAGAGACAGCGAGCACAGAGGTCCAGGGGAGGCGGGCATCTGCCTGAAGAGAGGCCATGGGGGCCGCCGTGGAGGCAGCGTGGAGGGTGGGAGCTGAGCTCTGAGACGCGAGGTGGGCCAGATGGTGTTGGGCCTTGTGAGGACTTGCAAGGATTTGCACTTCTACTAACATGCTCTAACTCAATGTTGAGACAGTTCTGCCTGTTATGTTGAGAATAGAGCAAGAGGGGAAGCAGATATAAATCTGTGAGTTGTGGTCCAGATGGTATTTAAAGCCTTGAGACTGAATGAGATCATCATGGTATCTGAATTCAGAACATCCCAACACTGGCCAAAATATCCCTTTCCTAACACCCTTCGCAGAAATATATACACCACAAGGAAAGACATGAGCCCCTACCATAGACTTGTGGTGCCTCGGTTAAAATGAATACATGTATTTTAAGCTGTCATTTTTATGTCACCCTGGGGAGGCTTACACCCTGACAAAAAGAACTAAGGTAGGAGTCCTCACAAGTAACAGGTCTGCCTTTGTTTTACCAAGAGGGGCAAGGGCAATTGTCAGAGGGAAGTGGAAAAGGGACAACGGGCTGTGTTAAGGTGGATCCCTTGCGCAAAAGAGTGCATATGGGTATCCATTCCCTAAATGCTCTGTGCCTGCACGTGGTTGGAAAACCTCATGTGCCCATTGAAATGGCACTGTTGTGTAAAATACTTGAGATTATCTCTAAAGTTAGCATAAAACTGGTTAAAGAATTATGAAAAAAAAAAGACTGTTTGCTTCTATGGAAATTCATATGTTTAGATTTTATATCTTGACTCAGGTTTTTTTGTTTTTGTTCTTTTTTGGCGGCTTGCTGGTAAGGGGATCCAAAGTCTTGACCTTGGTGCTATAAGGCTGTGCTCTAACCAACTGAGCTAACCAGCCAGCCCCTTTGACTCAGTTTTGATTAATTCTATTTTCTTAGGAAGGTGTCTATTTAATTCAAGTTATTAATTGTACATACAAAGAATTGTGCAAAGGAGTTGCTTCTGATGTTCCTATTCCCTTTGTACCTATGTTCTCCCTTATTTTAATTTCATATATTTGCATTTTTCTTTTCTTATATTAGTTTATTTGCTGTTTTTATTATTTTTACCCATTTTTGAATCCAGCCATTTCTGATTTTATCTTAGTATATTTTTCTGCCTTTTTTAGGGTTATATTGTTTACACATATTTTGTCATAATTTTGTCTTTTGTAATAGCTTGATATAAGCACGTAATTTTATTCCTTTTTTTATTAATACATGTTTTTAAGACTATGAATTTTTCTCTGAGCATTGCTTGGGTTGCACACCATGGGTTGTGATATGCAATGGTTTCGTTATCCACACTTTTAACCTATTCTTTGTTTTCCATTTGGATTTCCTGTCTGAGTCAAGAGTTGCTTAAAAGAGTAAAATTAATAGCTGTTAGGCTGTCAATTTCCAGGTGTATTGCACTGTGCTCAGAGAATGTTTTATGTAGTATTTCCATCTTTGAAAATTATATTTTATGAAGAACTAACATGTGGTCTCTTTCAGTGACTATTCCATAGCACGTGGGAAAAGATTCACTCTCTGTTTTTGGAAATGTACTTCCTTTGCTTTCCACCTATGTTTCCCTGTTCACCTTTCATTTTAAAGAAATTCTATTATTTTATAGTCAGGACAAAGTGCATTAAAGTGCTCTCTGTTTCTCTAACATCTACAACTGTTTTAGTCTTAGTTCTGTTATTAAAATAGTGACAATTTAGTTTTTTCAGGAAAGTTTCATGGGAACAATATTTAACACTATGTATTATGTTTCTTGGGTCACTCTTTCCTTGAGGTTTTCATTGGTGTCATTGTGGTATAGTTTTGACATTGCATATTGATCAGAGTTGAGTCTGATTTATCTCCCCATATGAGTGAATTGATCTTTCTGCTTGGCTGCCCAAAAGATTCCCCTTTAGCTCTAGGATTCAATTATTTTATTGCAGTATATGTTGGTGTTGTCTATTCTAGATCATTTTCCCTTGATTACAATATGTCCTTCCCATCAGATTCAAGTCTTCTTTTATTTCTGAATCATTTGAACCCATTCTGCTCACTTTCCTCTTTTCTATCCTTTATCTTTACAGTGTTTTTCACTTCGAGATTGTGCCCTTGTACATTTTCCCATTTTAATTATTTGTTTCCTGTAGTTTCCAGCTCCTGTTTCATGTTGCTGTATTATTTTTCCAGCTCTTGTATTTCTGTTCTATTATCTTGCTTTGTGGTCATAATTGTTTGCCTGACTTGTTGGTTCATTGATTTTCATTTCTTACTAGAATAGGTTGTCACAGAGTGACAACATTCACAAGGTGACAGCATTTTTCTGATAAGATTTTGTAGTCTATAAATAGAATTTTTCTTGCAGTATATTTACATAGATTCTGTGCATGTTCTTTTTTTGTTGTTGTTGTTATTCGATATTGAATGCTTGACCTCCATGGGCTAGTATTTTGGAGGAGGGGCCTGTGCGTGGTGGAGGGTGGAGCAGCAGTCCAAATGCTGTTCTAGGCTGGCTCACACTCTTGTTCTTTGCTGCATGGATACACTCTGCTTCTTCCCCTTGTGGCTTTGCTGCGTGATTGTTAATTTTCAGCCGCTGCCTCTGTTACTCTAAACCTCCTCTGTTACTCTAGGGGGGCATCTTCCCATTGTTTTACCCCCATCCTGCTTTCGATTCTTCAGCATTCCCTTCACTTTCAGGAATCCCTCTTTAAGACAATATCTTTGGCTTCTTTACAGGTGTTTCTTCCCAATTGTTATTGCTTATGTGTATTTTACATTATTGTGGACACTGGAGATTTTAACTGTCCCTGAGTGTCACCAACCAGATGAAAAAAAAAAAAAAAAGGTTTTTATTTAATTTCCCCTTTTGTCCATGGTTGCTTTAGGATGGTTTCTAGGAGAGGAGAAATGCTGCTTTTACACCTTCCTCTTGTTCTTAGAAATTGCCTTAGAGAATTTTTATTGTCCCATTTTTTATACTAGTTCCCAGTAATCATGTTTATGTTTTAAGTCATGTGAAGAATGCATTTTGCCTCAACAAAACATTATATTATCTCATTTATTTATTTATTTACTTACTTACTTACTTACGTACTTATTTTAGCTTGTATGGTAACTTATTGGATTTATGTTAAATATTGTCCACTAGAAAATAGCTCACCTAAACAGAATATCTGAAGGAATTAATGAAGATCAGCTGTGGTAAGCAGGACAGCGTCATTTCCTTCTTTATTTAATGTAAATAGAGATTAAGTTAGTATATAGAGAAAATCAGAGATTCTCAGGTTAGTTTCTCTGAACATCAATAAAAGACATCTTGGTGAAGTTAAAGATATGTCTGAAGCTGTCTTACTCCTCAAAACAGCAAGCATGCGTGGATATACTTAAAAAGAATAAATAAATAAAAGCCAAAACACTACAGCTCCTTATGAGAATGAATGTGAAGAAATGAAGTCCATGTCATAAATCTTTAATCACATGAGGGAAAAAAATCAGTAAACCAGACTTTAGTTAGGAAATTTTACTAGAAGTCCTTCGTATGTTTGTATATAGAACTCTGGAACTTTTATTTTTAAAATATGTGCTTTATGCAGTATGTACTAAATGTAACTTTTATAGTAATCAATTAATATTGAATTATTGTTAGGTTTGTTTGTTTTTCTCAAATTTGAGAAAAATTCTACATTTAAATTACGGAATTTATTCTTCTATCTGAATAAAAGAGCGTGGGGATGGGGGAGGGGTTCTCCAACATTCAGTGTCAACAGTGAAGATGAAGTACCAGCAGGAAATCAGTAGCTTTTCTAGACCTCCTTAACAGCAATGAGAAGATTTCACAGGTTGTAGTGTTGAGATTTTCACATATCATGGTTTATTCCTTTAAACAAGTTTTAGATTCCCAAGGCAAGGACCATATCATATTTATTTCTCTTTTGCTTTTGCATTTCTCTCTACTTCAAAATTCAGCCAAGTGCATACAGAAGATGTATTAGCCACGTGTCTTTAAATTACAAGAAGCAGAAATCTAACTCAGACTGGCTTATGCAAAAAAGGGAATTTGTTGGATCAAATATTTTTGAATTACTGGTATTAACCTTGGCTCCAGACATGAGTTGACCTAGGTGTGCTGACTAGATACAGGCATCTCAAAAGTGTCGCTCAAACTTCTTGAGTTAAATTCTTTCTCTTACTCTCTTGAACAACTACCAACTTAAGAGAATTCCCTGAATTATTCAATAATAATTAAGCAATTCTTCCTGAGTCGACTTCATTAAGTGAGCTGTGTCCTCTTGGTGACAGAAAGGCCACTATAAGCTTCAGACTTACATTAAGAAAGCCTAATGGAAAAAGAGTGCCTCTATCTTAATAGTTTCAGCAGGAGTCTTAGGAATAAGCCTTATTGGACTGTCTTAGGTTGCATAACAATTGATAAATACACCCCTCTGGTTATTAAAACATAACATGTGAGTTGGTCTATCCTCGTCAAAGCCTACACCTGGTGATGTATGTGTGCACATGCGTGTGTGCACATGTGTATGTATATGTGGTGTGTGTGTGTAAGGGCTATGTTAGCCCTACTTTAGCCACATGACTTAAATGTAGTAGAACTATAGTTTCTCAGCAGAGGGTGAACTTGTTCTTACCAAAGGGAGAAAGAATTCTATCAGGTAAACAGCACACTAAATATGACTGCCTCTTTTATATACATGTTTTTTTTGTGTGTGTGTATATGCTTTGGAGGGGTTGTAACAAATGTATCAATATTCCCAGTGGCTTAACACAATGAAAAATTTGCTTCTCACACAAGCTAAAAGTCCAGCATGGGTCTGCTTGTTGTGGTCACACAGGCCACAGGCTGATGGAGGCACTACTTTGATGTGTTTCTACAGTCACCAGGGCAGAGAAGATTGAACTCAGGAGCTCTTGCATTGGTGTCTATGCTTTGGCCAGGGATGACAAATGTTCCACTCATATCTTATTGGCCAAAGCCAGTGCCATGGCCTGCCCAACCACAAGGGGACTCTCTAGTTTAGTATTGTGTGTGCCTTCGAGGAGAGGTGGTCTAGACAGAGTAACAATGACTCACCCCTTGTTCAGAAACCATCCTAAGATCCTAAAATGCTCTGAAGCCCCTTGTAACTTGTCATTCCAGAGAAACTTTCCCTGTCAAAACATTCTTACACTTCTACAATGCCAGCCAGTTCAGTACACGTGCAAACAAAGAAGCCCTCCAGTGGGCGGAACAGGGCCTGGAAGTGGAAGGAAACGCTTTGCAGTGGGAATTGTGGCCTTGCCTGAGACTCACAAGGCTTTAAGTGATGGTTGATTAGCTCTGTCTCTATGTAATTATTAGTAGATGAGTCACTTATACATTCATTCAACATTTACTGAGCACTTACGGTATACCAGGAATGGTGCTTTGTGCAATGAATATAACACAGTGCCTGAGTCAAGTCTAGTGAAGAAGATGGACATTAAACTGTGTAATGTTGTGTTTGAGAAAACGTTAATAACTTAGATTTTAGGGTATAACATTCAAATATGTATGCTCAGCTAGACAGACTGGATGTGAGAGCCAGCCCTTAATTACAGAATATGTACCTAAAGTATATGCACCTTGAGATCTGAATTGCTCAACCTCATAATTACCCCAGGTGACAGTGGGCATCTGACAGGGATTTCCATCATTACCCCTTATACAAAGATGACCAAAGAAAGGGGAATTTCATGTAACTTTGGAGCTTGTGTCAGTTTTTATGGCTGCTTAACAAGTTACTCCAAGACTTACAGCGTAAAACAATAGTCTTGTATTATCTTTCACAGTTTCTGAAGGTCAGGAATTTTGGAAGGACTGCTGGGCAGTTCTTGATTTGGTTATCTCATGCAATGGCAGTCAGATGTTAGTGGGACAGACATCTGAAGACTTGACCGAAGCTAGGGGATTCACTTGCAATGTGGTTTAATCACACAGCGTGTGTGACAAATTGGTGCTAGCTATTGGCTGAGGGCCTCAGTTCTTCTCTATCTGGGCCTCCCCAGGAACTATGTGTTCCCTGTGGCACAGGGGCTGGCATCCCCTAGACTGAGCCACCCAAAGGCCAAGGGCAAACTCTATTGCTTGTTATGATCTGGCCTTGGAAGCTGTGCATGTTGCTACTGCTGCCGTGTGGTAGTGCTCACACAGGGCTGGCTAATTCAGTGTGAGAGGGATTATGCAAATGTGAGTATAGGGGGACACTCGCCACCAAGTATATCTCGAAGGCTCGCTATCACAGCATAACCCGTGGCTGGATCCCGGGAGGCCATCTCTTTCTATAATAATGAAATTACATAGGGGAGCTGATTGAGATAATGCATCTTTTAAGTGGGGGCTCAACGCCCTCAAATTCGAATACTTTATCCTCCCACTGCAAAAAGGCATTAATAGCCAATAAATAAAGTAACCACTGGCATTCATTCAGATATCACAGGGCCATATACAGCATATGGTATCTAACTAATTACACTAGGAAAATGGGATGCAGATGCTTTTTATTAAACTTTAAATGTAAAAGTATTAAAGTATTAAAAGTGTCTTATCATAATCACAGTAACATCTACAGGCTGCTTTTCTGTTCCCTAAAGAATGGGCTCAACCTCTTGGGTATAGAATTTACATCGTATTGTAGAGGTCTCGGAAAGGTAGTGATTTTTTTTTTTTTCTCAAAGGCAAAATTTATATATTTCCACTGGGACTACATGAGATAAGGTTTTGGGGTATATCACAATTGCAATCATTTCTACAGGGAAGCCTTTTATATTTATATGAAACAAAGTTTCCACAGTAAAGCCTTTTATCTATAATGGCATGATGATGGCTTATTTTAAGCATTCCAAATATTACCTCTATAAAGAAAAAAGAAAAGCCTGCCCTTCGTAGAATGCAGCTACATAGACTGCCTTGTAGTAGTGACTAAGTGGATCTTTTATAATACCACTGAGTATGCAGTTAAAAACTTAAAAACATTTGAGTTAGCAGTAATTCTATGATTAAGGTAATTTAGAGGAATACACATTTCTGTATCACACTCTAAGCTCCTAGAATTAAGCACTCATTTTAGAGCCAGACCTTTCTAAGGGAAAGTGTAACTATCTCACTTGGAAGTTAACCCCCTAGAGTTGCAGAGGACCTTTTTGAATTGCTCCTCCTCATTTGAACTACCTCATGCTTATGGTCCTAAAAAGAAAAAAAGAGATTTTCAAACAAGTGTATTCCATCATTATGCTTCAAGGAATTATTTCTCAAATACATCACAATTTATTAATATTATGGAAGAATAGGAAATTTAACCAAGATTTTGAGTCACTGCAATAAAAGAAGACAAAATTTATATTAGAAACTTTTAAAAATGTATGATTTTGCTAACTACTACATGTAAAAATATACCTTTCAATTCTATATTTGCTATATAGGAAATTTTTTTTGTTTCCAAATAAGCTATTTTACATATATTTGGTAATCAAAATGACCATATAATCATGTCTATAAAATAAATATGGTTTGGTGAGCAACCAAAAACTTTTATCTGAGTTACCAGCATATTAAATATTTAAATTTTAATTAAATAGTTTTTAAAGTGTTTCTTAAAGAATACTTTTCTAGGTGGTAGTAAAGTTGATTATTAGTTGTTTTCCAGGAGAAAAACTTATGGCATTTATGATGTTCCTTGGGTCCTAAAAATATTTTAAGTAAAAAAAAAAAGTATATCCCAAAATAAATTTGCTAGATAAAAAATCCTGTTATTTATCCTCACTACAATGCTATGTTGAATGCCTCTAGCTAATTTAAGAATTTCATGAAGACTGCCTGTTTTCTACCTTATGACATTTTAGTTTAGTAGGAGTTGATAATATCACGTAGGAATAAATAAGATTGTGTATGTAAAAGTTCATCTATTGTCTTGTTTATGGATTCACGTTTAGGGATTCAGTATGGAGCCTACAATGTCTTTCCTGTCTTCTTAGAATCTCCTAGCCTCATCTAACATCAATTGGTTGTCTAAGTCACTTTAAACAGTAGCATGGGTCCTACCGGAATAGTCACTTGAATACTGGAGCCGGCTTGGGTAAAAGGAGGATTAATGTGAAATTCACAATTAATCCTTGAGCCAGCGTTCATGGAATTGCTGCCTGGTGGAGGCTCCTCTGAAAGTGCTCAAGATTCTGGATCATGTGCATCAGAGAAAGCTCAGCACTGAGTCTGGATCTGATGTGATCCTGACCTTTGAAGGCAAACATTCGTGTTGGTATATTTAACTGTCTTCAAAGGATATTCTAAAGTACAAGTATATTTACAGGTGAAAAAAGCAAAGAGAAAATTTCATTAGAATCCTATTTTAGCAGTGATGGATGGAGTCCAAAAAATGTAGAAAATTATTTCAAGGTGCTTACGTTATGGCATCAATGTAGCATCAGGCATTAGACCAGACATAGAAGTAGTGGTTGTGTCCTCTCTGTCACATGACTGCAAATGTTGGACTTGCCTTGCTGGCATCAATGGTTTGCACAGATATAGTATAAATTATACACTATAAGTAGCAGTACATGATCTTTTGCCAGAACAGGAATGTGTACCCACTAGACTAGACTTGAATGAAGGATGAATTTAAGATGTACAGAGATATGATGGAGTCCTCAAAGGCTGGAAGGTTAGAGCAGAATCATTGCTGCACTGATACATAGATTACAGTACACAGAGATGGGGTAGTTGTCTGGGATGAACACAAATGGTAGGGACAAAGCAAGAAAATCTGAAAGCAATAAGGCCTTCTATGAGCTACTGGAAAGGCTATGTGTGGTCCCAGTGAGGACTGGATTGTGAGGCATTCTGGCCTGATCAGACATGATGACACTATTACCCTTGAAGACCATCAATAACTAGGTGGAGAGTAGACACAAAATCCTGTAAAAATGTGTACAGCAAATTTGAGAAAGCATTTTTTATAAAAAATTTTAGGCATATTGCTTTTCTTCTACTGGATCAGCAATGAAAAGAGAACATGCAACAAAGAAACTCATGTTCTAATCAATAGCATCCAAAGAAAAAATCATGAAATGGCAGCACTATGAAAAGTGAAGAATGTTAAAACACACAGGACCATATCATAACGATATGCAGTCTACCTAAAATCCATAATCCTAGATAAGTGTATCATTTAAATTGTACAATTGTCGGTATTTATTCTCGGGAAAAATGTAAAGTATTGGCCTTTTAGAAACAATGCACTAATCTTAGGTTAGCCCTAACCTAAGATTTTTTTACAAGTATGTAAAAAAGTGTGAACCTTGCTGTATTAGGTGTTTCCAGGCAGAGTGCTGGGAGGGCAATGTGAAGGGAGCTTGGGAGTGGAGCAGTGTGGTGGCCCGGCTGTCAAGCATACACAGTAAGGAAATGATCTTCCAGAATGAGCTCAAATTGCAGATTTTCCAAACCCACTTGGAATTATTATTCAGTATTTCCAGTTGCACAGCCACGCCCAGCTAAAACACTTGTTACATGAGGTTTCACCAAAATATCCTTGGAATTCTAACAACACTTTTAAAAAGGACTTAATACAATCCAATATTTAGAATTAAAAGGCGGTGCCTGTGATGCTTATCACATATTTGACTTATGCTAAGAATAATCTATGCTGTTTTATTTCTTCATCCCCAGAATTCTATTTCTTGTATAACTTCTATTTTTATAGAATTGCATCTATTGTACTGTACTTTTTTGTACTATTGCTACCATAAAAACAGCATCAACTTTTACTCTTAAGAGTTATTTTGATAAATAGTCAAATAATACTAATCTGATAGTTGTTATAACTTAACAGTATAATCATGCATTTGGCATCTCCATCAAAAAAAAAAGTCAGGAGCTTTGGAGGGGCAAATATAAATGTGTTTTTAAGAAATCATACAAACCGATTTTCACTGTTTGGTTTAACAGATTTAAGTTTTAAAAAGCAATCATCAAAGAAAGGGAATGAATAATGAAGATTTTGGAGTCAGAACTGGACTCTTTCAGATGGGTTACGTAGGACTCATGAGGTTAAAGAAGTTTCCAACGTTTATGGAAAATAAATATTTGTGTGGCCGGGCCTGCTTCCTGTTATACAGCTCTGGTAGTGTTGCTCTTCTTACAAGCATTGGCAGTCTCCAAAGATGAAGCCAAGAAAAACAGAGAAATACAGCCTTATCTTGGGCCAACATTGAGTTAGACTACCGTATAACACAACAGCCCTTTAAAACAAAGAAAAGACAGTTACATCAACCCCTTATCACAGAACACCACCGTCATATTCTCAGAGTAAAGCAGCCAGCACAATCAGTATTTCCTTGGTGTGCAGGTATCCTTTCTACAAATAAAGATTCACACCAGTAAGTGGCTGGCTTCAGTCTAATGTTGATGCTGACTTGGTGGACATCCAGCATATGTTCCCCTCACATGCAAAGGCTAGATGCATTTTACTCCTGAAACTGGCCTGTGATGGCAATCTTATGGATGGGAACCCACTGTGGTTGATGAAAAGCAGCATCAGTCTAACAATTTGGGTCCCTGGGATGTAGTTTCATTTAATTCATTTAACCAAAACTTCGGCAACATTCGTCAACAAAAGAAATGATATTAACTCTGGCTGTCATTATCCTGGGTAATGATATGCCTGTTGAACATTTTACAAGCAAACTACAGCAGGGATGTGGCTTTCTGTGATTATTGAGAGGTAATCTTATGAAACTAGACAAAATTAGACCAAAAAAAAAAAAAAAAAAAAAGGCTGAGTGCCAATACAGAGAAACACTGTAATAAAAGCCACCCATGGGATTGTTATCCTAGTACGAAGAATACGGGAAGCTCCAAAAATTAGGAAATTTGTTTAGTTTTGCATTGAGTAGTGGAAGGACCTTTGGAATCAGACAGGCCTCGGTTAGAATTCCTGCTTCACCACTTACTAGGAAGATAATCTTGGGTAAGTCACTTACCTTCTCTGAAGTTCTGTTTTCTTATTTGTAAATTCTGAATATTAATATCTACTTTGTGCAATTGTGAGAGTTAAATGAGCATGCTTTTGCCCAGTATCTGCTGCAAAACACAGCAGATACCAAGTTATTAGAGTATGATTAAGTGAATCACAGGACAGCTATTGGAGTAGGTAGAAGTGCAGAGTGTCTGTGTGTGCAGATGTGTTTTTATTTTTACAAACATGCCCTTGTGCAAACCTTTTTTTTTTTTTTTTTTTTCTTTAAATTATTATTTGATGCTAAGAAATGCCTCACTTCCAGTCAGGTACTCTGAACAGCAACCTTTATTCTCCTGGGTTAAGAATTGCTGACTGCGTCCCCACTGCAGACTCCTCACCCAGACTCGCTTGTGTCCTGGCTCTTCTTTTTGATGCCCCTTTCCCCCTCTGCAGCTTTGCTTTTAGCCCCCTAAAGCAGAAGGAGTAAGCTGCACCCCTGTTCCCCTCTTGTTGTCCAGGTTCCTGATTTTAACTGCCCCCCTGGCCCCAGCTCTGTGCCCAGCACCTTCACTGAGCCATTGCAAAACAGAATAGCCTGAATTTTGACAAGGAGACCCAAAAGCTTTAAATACAAGAAAAGACTAAAAGGGCTTAGCATCTTACTTTCTCCTTATTTACATATAATGTCTAAGCATTGTGGGTAGGGGTTTTTTGGCTTAAGAACTGAATGCATTTTAAAATGAAGACATTGGGAGGTGGGTCCTGGGCTCTCTCTGAGAGTTGTAGCAAGAGGTGGGATGGGGCCTTGGCCTTCGTGCCTTTCTTTTAGGGACGCTGGGCTGGGCTGGTGGGTGTGTCTCCTGGCAGCTTTAAGTCTTTGGCCCCTGCATCAGGCGCTCCATTAGTCTTCTTGTTCCCCGTTCATCCTGGTTCTTTGTGCGCCAGATGCTGTGTGGGATGCAGGGGTCCCAGCAGCCTGGAGACGGGGCCTCAGGGCACGAGTAATGCAGTTCCTGGAGAGAGTGGGCCCTAGCACCAAGCACAGTGCCTGGCACAGAGGAGCTGCACCGAGGCAGCAGCATTGTTGACACCTCTCTCCTGGGAGGCCTCTCGCTGGGGGTCACCTTTGCATCTGAGTCAGGCTCAGGACAGCTGCCCCTGAACTTTGCTGTGACTTAAGTGGAGGAAGGAATACACTGAACTTTCATTTTTTTTCTGGACCCTTTGGACTTTTTCCTCAAGGTAGAGACATTGTTGGAGACCCATAATTGTCACTCACGATAGAAATTAACAATGACTATTGGAGCTTTCCTTGTACTGGGGTGTCCTGGGAAGCTGGCCTGAATACCAGAGGGTATCTCACCCAGGAACCCTTTCCCAGCTTAGCCCTGCTCTCTTCAGAGTCACTGCAGGCCCCATCCCCCTGGTGTCCCATTGCACTGACATCTAGCCCACCACCACGGTGTTCCACGGGGTCTGCTTGAGGGACCTCTTAACTCAAGGATTAGTTGAATTCAAACATCTCCTAACATAGCACCCCAGTAGCTGTCGATCACAGGAATCTACCTAAATTCTCTTTGCAGAAGTGATATTCTTGTGTTGTTAATTCTGTCATCCTGACTAGACTGTACATTTTACAAGGACCTTTTCTGTCACATTCACTGCTGAGTCCCCTGTTCTCAAAGGAAGTCTGACGTGGAGTTGGCCCAGACTCAGTGCTTGTCGGAGGAATGAATGGATGCGTCTACTAAGCCAGGGACCGGCCTTGATTAATTGTCCTTCCTTCGGTGCAGGTTTACACCTGACTCATTTGTCTATGCTTTTCCTGGCAATACAATGAAGATAGTGGCATTCTGAGGACACTTAGAACACGGTTTCAGAAGCCATGCTTGTATCTCTTTCACGATAAAATGCTCTATTGATTCAACTTTGAAGTCTTCAATTCATGCTTTAGACTTAGAGGTACACATCTTACTTAATAATTTTAGGGACTGTTTGCAAACATATGGAAAATTTTTCTTTGTGTGTTTGTATGTGAAGTGGGGGTTAGAAGAACACTAGTTCATTAATTTTATTTTCTTCTGTCAATTTGAGCAAATATTTTTGTTGCTGTTTCTTTGTATGAATAACAACAATAACATTTTTGTAACAGCTTTCTCATAATAGAATCAGAAGATTTGTGTTTATAAACTGAGTTCAACAAATATTACTAAGGAAAAAATAAAGCTTTTGTTTAGGACAATAACCGTTAGCATTACAACGATCACAACCTTCCAATAACACTTGATTGGAAAAATAAATGCATAACAACATTTTTGTTTATTTTTCTTAATGTAGAATTTCTGGATTTTCAATTTGTGTTGCTCTTTATGTACCTTTTAAAACATTTTATTCATTTCATTCACATCATTGCTTCAAAACTTCTCTTTTATGTGCATTTTTGTAATATGCACACCAGTATATTAATATTTGTATGTAACTTACAAATAAACTAAAGAACGAACCTCTAGTGGGGGTGCATGCTCAAACTGACTTTTTAATTAAGTTACATTTAAATCGTGGACACAGAGTACAAGGCATTTACATCATTTAGAAAAGACATGACTTATGCCTTGGGAAAAGAATTGAATATAATATTACAATATTTACATATTTTATATTTATTTGAGGGTAATTTCTAGTATGTGTCTGCTAAGTAGGAAAACATTATCCTGCAAAAAAGGTTTAGATTGTGTTTAAAACCATAAAATCATATCGTAGATTTCGATTGGAATCTCAATACAGTATGCCAAACTTTCTCCATCTGTTTTATTCTTTCTCTGTCTCTCTCTTTCATTCATACACACACACACACACACACACACACACACACACACACACACACACACACACACACACACACACACACACACACAGGCTGGGGAGGTACCCAAGTCAGGCATGAAGAGAGTCAGAACAGCCTCAGGAGTACCAGTGTAGTGTTGGATCCAGAGCGTTCTAGAAGCACGGTGGACACTCAGCCCGACCTTAAGAGACTTGCCAGAAAAATACACAAGAGAGAGAACTCACTTCTCAAAAGCACTAGTGGTGTTTTCATTTTGCGGCTGGAACACAGACAACATAACATAAGGTGAAAAGTGAAAATATTTAATTCATGTGACATTTATTTGCAGATTAAAAAAAACACCTATAGAATTAAAAAAAAAAAACTAAAGAGTTTAATTTATTGAAGTCAGGGAAACTTTTAATCCTTGAGAGTCACCAGGAAATGGTTAACTAAATATTTATGTTATACTGCATCTTCATATACGTATTTTTTAAAAATCAAATTGTAATCGATGATTAAAGTATTCATTTACAGAAACTGATTTTCCCAACGTTATATTAGCTTGTCATTCTCCATAGGACCAGGGGACCTATTTATCTTTCTTTTACTTACTTTGACATAGATACAATTTGAAATTACTTGTTGAGAAACTTTTGAATCTGAAACTTATCTTTTTTAATAAGTAAAAAATGTGCAAATTTCAAGTTTGTTTTTAAAAGATTAAAAATAATTTCCTTGTGCTCAGATAACAGGGTACTTTATTTTCCCAGAGAAATTTGTGAAAGACAAACACGGCAGGGATGGGAGTCAAGGAAGAAAGAATGTAATAAACTTTCCCTCCCTCTTCATCATGACTGCATGAACCTCGGTAATGAGCACAGGAGCTGCTGCCTGTGGTCGGTCCTGTGAAGATGAGGAAGGGGAGCAGGAAGAACCTGCTGGAATAGCTTGCACCGGAGCTGTTTCAACACCGTGGTGGCACATTTGATGTGTGGGATCAGTGAGATCTAACAGATGTTATCCTCCTCAGGGTAGCAGAGCTTATCAAAGTGAGCTGTAAAAAGTTACTGCAATTAGCTCCATAAGCCATTAGTGATATTATCAGGTTGATGACTATTAATAAGCAATAGAGAAGGATTTTTTTTGGTGGTGCTGTTTGTGGATGATTATTTTCCTTTTTATTGCTGAATTACTGTCTAATATAAAAGTTGTTAAATGGTTCTCTTTTTGCTTTATAACATTCAGGGCATAGTTTACTTGCAGATAACTGGTGTGTTTACCTGATCTCAGTGAAGCAGCATGCTAACCTCTTGCCATGGGTGGTTAAAATTTATGTTCTTACTCATTCCTTAAGGCAATGTGGATGTAATCCATATCTTGCTTTCATGTGAATTTCGTAGGCATCTCTGACATCTTCAGACATTTTTTCAGACAATTAACACGGTGCTGTGTTTCCTCATTAAAGAAGTAGTACAGGCTAAATCCCACGATAGAGGGGAAAAATGCCATATCCAGAACTGTCTATGTAAACATAGGTTCCTCCATAGTAAAATTGGAGACAAAGTAGTGGAAGGGAAAGGAAGGTTGAGTGTTTTAGTGGAAAATAAAGACTTCAGAGCTGATGTAATCCTGCCTCTGGCACTTACTCTACTTTCTTAAGTCGTTTCTCCTCTCTGAACCTCAGTTTTCCCCTCTGTAAAATAGAAAAAAGTAATACCTACTGTACAGGATGATTCAAGAAATATAGCATGTAATAAATATTTACTGGTGTTTTATTTTCCCCAAGTTTTTATTATTGTTTATTCATTCAAGGAATGTATAATTAGATTTCCATTTCTAGCTAACAGTTTTATCAGGTTAATATTGGTTGGCCCGATTTTAAGGATTTGTTTGTTTGTTTTGGCTGATGTGGAGAGTCAATGGTTAGCATCAGTAGCTGCTTTAACCAATCTTGTGTCATTTAACTTTATTTATAACTCTAAAGTGTGTGGGGGGGCATTACTGATTATAGATAAAACATAAAAAATCAGTTTAAATTATAAAAGTTACATTCAGTTAAAATCCTTAAAATATTGCTTCTTTTTTAGAAAGCAGATGTTCAGGACTCACAGACCAGTAAGATCCTAAGTATACAGCTTTGGGAAGTTCCCATGTGTGTGTCCTTATAGATCTGCCATTGTGCTGTGTTGCAAGGGAAATGAAAACGTTCTGGTACTGAATGTGGTTTTCCTTATTCTGGTGAGTTTTCTTGGGGTTATGCCTGAGGCCTAAGAATGTCTTGTAGAAAATAGAATTGTGTATTAATTATCAGTGCAGAATATTAATGGACTCACCCACCCAGTTTTTTTGTGAGCACTGTATTTCTACTGACTTTATTTTTTTATTTTTAAGATTTTTTTCTCAATCATCAAAAGAATTTTTTTAATGTTTGCACATTTGAAGACCTAATTTTTAAGTTAATCTAAATGTCCTATAATGGTACAAACTTTTTAAAATAATGTTTTGATAAATTTAGCAAATTTTCCATATTTTGTAGAATAATTGATTTTATTTTTATTTATTTATTAATTTAATTAGTTAATTAATTTATTTATTACGAATATTCATGAGATACAAAGCTGATTGTCCCCCCTCCTGCCCATGATGTGGGGGCCAGATTCATACTGGGGGCATATCCATTGCCAGAAATTATTTTTGAACCCTTTGTCCCCTTCCAATTATCCCCCTACCAATTATCTGTCTACTGACTTTAATAAAAGACTCAGAACAGAAATGCCTAATGGTGAAAACATATCATTTTTAACTGAGGCATGTGAGTAGAGATGGCAGCGTGTGTATGGGGGGGCAGAATTTACCATAGATAATCTCTTTTTGAGAGTATTGCAGTTTATGATACTTAAGGACAGCTTATATACAATAGAAACATGATAAATGGAAACATCTTTTGTTCCACAGATGGGATTTTAAGTTACTGTAATTATAATGGGTGTATAAGTGGATGCAATTATATTACCGGCAAGTTCACTTTGGAGGTAGCTGTGAACTGCTTCCTGAAAGTATCACTTAGAGAGAAGTGTAAGGTAACAGGCAGCTGCCAGTTAATCTCAAACATGGAAATTGAATGCTGAAAATTAGGACACAGAAGAAATTGTGAGAAATTTTTTTACAGTCCTGACAGGGAGGAGGACAGCAAGAGTGACAGAAACGTAGCTGAAAAGGAGGGTAATTACTATTTACTGGTGCCTGCTGTGAGGGGAGAAAAGAGAACTTCAGGAAACATCAGGAAACAGTTTCCAAAGGGGGAGATGCCCAGATGCTGTCTATCAAGGGTGGAGGGAGCCAGGCCAGGGAAGGCTGAGGGGGACTTTGGAGCAGGGCCCCAGAGCAAATCCTCTCATCAGAGGAAGACACAGTGGGCTTACCTGGAAATACTAGGAAGAGGAGACCATCCACCTGCTGCTCCTACAGGTCTGGCCAAATCCACAGGAGTCTTCCTCGCCTGGACCACAGTGGTAATTCTGGTTGCTAGGCTCTCACATTTGTTTGGCTGTTGTAGCTACTCAAAAAAGGGAGGCTTGAGGGGGACCCGGGAAGACTGCCCATGGATCTGGGGGTGCAGAGTCTATCTTACTTCCTTATATGGTAAATGTCTCCACTCACAATGCACCCATCCACTGAGGGTGACAGTGCTCTGTTATTGACAGTTGAAACCAGTGCTGCAAGGTGGGTTTTATCACCCTTACCTTACAGTAGAGAGAACTGAAGCTCACAAAGTATATTTCTCCAGGGGCATATCTAGCAAGTAATAGAAACATGATTTGAATGGGTGTCTTTAACTCCAAAGCCACTTCTCTTTCCACTACACCACTCTACTTCTTCTGGGTTTTTATGCAAAACAAATTGGTTACTTGGACATATTTTTAATAGCAGAAGCAAAAGATCCTCTAGAGCATAGACAGCAATAAGCTTGGGAATAGGTCATGGGGTCTTTGATGCCATGGTAAGAGACACCAGCTTAGCGGGCGTTGCAGCCTTACGGTAATAATACATTTGTGTTTCAAAGAGATTGCTCTATCCAGGGAGTACATTGATGAACCTGAAGGAGTAGATTGAAATGGAAGGAGAAAGTGGGGGCAGGGAGACAAGTCACAAGGTTATTGTGGGAGCTAGAGAAGAAGAGGTGAGGGGATGGACCGAGGAGATTGTGGTGCAAACACAGAGACATAGGGAAGGGGGTTCAAGAGATGTTTAGGAGTTAGACTTGACTGGATCTGGTGATAGATGTGGTTGGAGGAAGAGGAGACTATAGGGAAGATAGAGGTGTGGATTGCAGCGGGGGTTGGGGAATGTGCATCTGAGTAGAGATGTGTATGTGGGGGGGTGGTGACTGTGGTGGAAGATGGGGGACTGCCTGGAAGACAGGCGGGCAAAGATTCTTTCTGTTCTTGAGATTTATTTTGTTTACCCTTGTTTGAAACGTATTACAAGGGTGTACCTTCCCTTCCTAAATGAATAACGAAAATTTGCTTTTCTCTATGATAATACTGACACTCGTGTACTCAGAACTTTGCACTCTTTAGAGAAATTTCTTCTGTAAACTGATGACATGTCATACTATAATGTTATCATTATACTTTATTCTGAATTTACTCGCCTTAATAAGGCACAGAAGCATTTAATTCACTATTTACTACACAAAATGCCAAATTACATATTCTATTAGATGAAATATTAAAATTGAGGGTACCCTCTACAGCGCAGAATATGGCAACATAATTTTTAAAAGATGCTGCATTCCAGTACTAGTGGCTATCTTCTACTCTGTTTATCTCCGGATATTGAATTGTTTTGACAGCTGTGTGCCGAGTGAGTCCTGCAGGGCTTCTTTTTAAATTAAAGCTTTCAGACATTGTCTCCCTCGGACTGGAACAAGTAGTTCACTTTGGAATTGAAGTCCTCTGCCCAGGCATGTCAATCTGCAGGTCTGGCCACCTCAGAAGAAGTCTTTCTGAAATAAAAGTGGATATTGTATAAGGCTACTGAATTGAATCCAAATGCTCCATTTTCTTTACACAGGCATTTTTTTTTTTTTTTTCTTTTTAAGTGACTTAAAATCCATTATCTGCTCATACCATACACTGGGGCCATCACAACATAAGGTAATGTGCGACTTCCGCAGGAGGCACCGGGGAGCCCTGCCTAGCTCCAGCCAGCAGACCTCTTCAGGGGACCTGGAGCTTCACAAGCCAGATGCAGGGAGCCTGCAGGCAAGGCATTCAGGGCTGCGGTGGGGCAGAGGAGTGTAGGGATTGGAATGGTGCTGCAGAGGAGAGTTAAGGGGATTAGTCTGACCCTGAATGGGAGATTTATTTAGGGACTTGAAGTAGTAAGATAGTTGAGTTAGTATTTATTTAGCCTTGAGGGATAGGGAAAGAGAAATCATGCCAAATATCTTTCTCTTACCCTTTCTAATCTCCTCAAAGCACACAGAAAGTAGAGAATATAATTGCTGAGTACAAGTAAGCTTTCAATTCTTAGATCTGGGCCTTTTGAAAGTATGGTAAATTGAGGATTCTTTTCATAGCCTATAGGAACCTTGTGAAAAATGAGATTTCATGACTCATGCAGTGATAAGACCTTTGTAAATGGTGGCCACCAGGATCTTCAGAGCTTGTTCAGCTAACGGCACTCAATTCAGCATTTTCAAACACCATGTGCTCAAGCAAATCTTTAGTCCAAATATAGTCTAGAGATGTTTAGACTTCTGGGATAAATGCAAGCAAAACATCTCCTTGGTTTAAAATGTGTAAGAGGGAAAGAGGAGATTAGAGAATGAAGAGCTATGATTTGCTTAAATTATTTAAATAAATGCCCTGCCAGTTGTTTCCAGATACTGGAAATGTGGATCCTGACGTGAGTTCTTCACATCGACTGACTCCCAGGCTTCCATCAAAGGAGTGATGATGCCTCCTCTGTGTTGGCTGCATGTGGCCTCAGAGGCAGCTCAGCATGGACTCTCCTTCCAGGTCTTATTTGTGGGCAGTTTTGAGCAACCATCTGAAGGGTGACTTCAAATGCCCTCTGAAAGGCTCCTCTAGGTTTAGGACATGGAGAGTCTAAGATTGTTTCGTATCTGTGGTTTTATATTAAGCAACTAAGCAGAACCTTTCACTCTGCATGTTCTGTTTCTTCTTGTAATCAAGTTTAAACTCATTTAACAGTTTTGTGCATGCCAGGTAGGATGAAGACTGTTTGAATCCTGTTGTAAACGGGCACTTGATAACTAGCCTCACCAGCCTTATTATCCTGAAAATACAAGACTAATTATAGTAGATGAAAGCTTGAATAATCACTTCTTAAAATAAACTGGGTTAATAGAGATGGGAAATTACTCTTGCTGGTGCCGTTGCTCTTGTTGCAAATAAACATCCATCGGCCCGTAGGTTTTCAGGCCCTTAGAGGCCCACCTCATTGAAAATACATTAAGCTGCACGTTTAGTAGTTACCAGTAAGCTGAACATGGTGTTCTCTTTGATAATTGTTTTGCCACTTCCCCTGATGATCTTGGACGAGACTTGTCATCTGGAACCCAGGAAGAACAAGAGACAGAGAAAATGCTCTTGCAACCCAAATGGGTTATTTCACTTAAAACGGGCTGCGGATTTATTTCAGCACTTGTCTTTCTTCTCTTAAAATTTCTGTCTCTTCTCTGTCCTTTGATTCTACAAGTGGAAAGGGGGATAAAAGGTACAGATAGATTGTCTGTTTTTCTCTCTTACCTTTATAAATATAGCTTGATTTCACAATATAGGAGACATTCTATTTGAAAAGGCCCGTGTGTACAGATGAGGAGGTGAATGAACCCTGCCAAGGAGAGCAGGTGATTACCACGCTCTTCCCAGGAGAGGATGGGGATCTTCTTGCCTTACTGCATTTTTCCAGATACATGATACTTTGTTTCCCTTTCCTCCTCTTGCCCAAGAACCTGCTTTCACTTGAAAGTCCACATTGGCTCAAGCATTCATAGTTTGGAGTATTAATAATCCAAATATGCCAAGATGCAAAGACCAACTCTAATGTATCCTCGGATTTGGGAAACTTCTGCTTGATAATCTCTTCCCCATCCTCCCAGTCTCCCTTACACCACTGTCTAGTTTACCAGTGTAAATGTTCTAATATGCCTTAGGTGCCTTGAGATGCTCAGCATGGCCTTCATGATGCTGGCACCTCCTCCTGTTGGCTCCTGATGAGAAATTTGTCATATCGCTTCATCCGTGGGCCACAGGGTGGAGATCAGGCAGCCAATGTGTAGGCTGGCCATGTGCCTCTGATGTGTCTGGTGCAAGCACTCTGCCCGATACAACAATTGAGCCCCTTGCATTCTCTCTCTGGGAGAGTTTGAACTAGCTTCAGGGAGAATTTTAGTCTGCACCTGGAGAAACCAAAGAAGGAGATACTGGGGGCAGCCCATATTGGGCCCTCAAGTGGGAAGCAAAGAGTGTCTGCTTCCGGGGTGAAAACCACGAAGGTTGCTGTGCTGTCACTGGCCTGGTGGTCAGTCCTTTGGAGTGCCTGGTCTTCCCCCATGACAGTCCAGTCACCCCTATTTATCCAGAACTTGTAGGCATTATCTGCATTCCTTACAAAGCCAGAAAGCCTAACTAGCCTATTAGTATGAAGACTTGGACTTCAGTGTTAGTTAAACTAATTTACAAGGAGCAGAAATATACTTTTATTACCTTAGTGCATGTTGGTAGTTGTGTGGATACGGACGGAAATGAGGAAGAACACCCCTGCCCCGTCCTCCTGGGCTGTGTGTGTGGCTGGAGCAACATCTCTCACTGTTCACGGTACTTCTGTAGCTGTAGTGGCTCCCGCTCAGCAGTGGGCCCTTCGCGAAGCTCGAGACTCCAGTTGTCACTCTCTCTACTTTGGAGATGAGGCTTCTCTGCCTGTCTTTGCTTTTTCTTCCTCCTCCTCTCCTCGTGCTCTCTCCCTACTGCTCTCTTTCTTTGTGCATTTCTTGGTTGCAGCATTACTCTGCTGTCTAGTATGGTTAAGTATTTAACATTCAGACTCTCTACGAGAGAAGCTCTGACTGGTGTAGCAACTCCCCTCGGTGGAAGGCCCCTGATGGGCAGGGCCCTCACTTCCCGACTGCTGTTGGCTCAGGTGACGACTTAGTCTCGTCGGTTGTGGCAAGGGGAGTGGGGTCATCTTCATGTGACAAGGTGTACAGCAGGAACACCCTGTGTAGCTTCTCTAAAGGAGGTGGTCTGAATGTGGTGGGGATGAGAGGGGTCAGGCTGTGGCCCCCCAAAACAAAGGATCTGTGTGTGTACGGTCATCCCTTGGTATCCATGGAGGATTGGTTTCAGGACCCCCATGGATAAAAGTCAGTGATTCTCAAGTCTCATATAGAATGGTGCAGTATTTGCCTATAACAAACCCATATCCTCCCATATCCTTAAATAGTCTCTAGATGACTTATAATACATAAGACAATGCAAGTGCTATGTAAATAGTTGTTATACTGTATTGTCTAGGGAATAATGACAAGAAAAACAATCTTTACGTGTTCAGTACAGACACAACCATCCTATTTTTTTTTTTTTTTTTAAATAAATATTTTCTATCCACGGTCGGTTGAATCTGCAGTGCAGAACCCATGGGTACGGAGGTCAACTAACTGTATGTGTAAAATGCGTAATATAACACAATTTACCTCCCTAGTTTTCTTCCTTTCTTCCTTGTATCGTTTCTGATTTCTTTTATGCCTAAATTCAGAATATTCTACAATAGGCAAAGTAATCAGGAATAACGAAATTCCTTTGATAACGCAAGGATGTTGTCTGTTTTTTCAATAGGCAGATCTTATAGTCACTGCCTTATTTGGCATATGCCTGGAGCTTCAATAGGCATTAAAAATAGAAAAATGGGTGAGGCAGAATCTGGTCCCACCAATTCAGAAAACATTATATTTATAGTAAGAGTTAAAATAGAGATTGGAAGAGGATCCTCTGTTTCTCAGAGTGGGGCTGGGGGTAGGAGTGAAGCTTCCCAGGAAGATGATGTTTAATTAGATCTTTAAACAATAAGTACAAATTTCCACACACAGGGAGCATACTAGGGCCTCGTAACTGTGGTTAATTGATCAGACATGAACTTTGAGTTTATATCCACACAAAATTCTACAAAAAGTATATTTATGTGTGTATGTGTGTTATATGCCAATGTGTGTGTATGTAGAAGATCCATAACTTATATCAGGTTTGCAAAGGTATTCTTGTACTAGAAACATTTTGAAGCCATTTGTTAGTATTCAGTGTCCCCTTTCTTGCATTTCCGCCCCTTTGTAGGAAGAGTATGTGCCCATGGGGGAGGATGAAGCGTTTGGAAAAGGTCAGCCTGTGGTGCTGCGGGGCTAGGGACCTTGTTTAAATTCTTTGCCCATATAACTGCTTATTAGGGAATAAAATAAACACTCTATGCAGTATATAGAATATGTTTATTAAACCCTGCCAAGGCTTTCCTGTAGGAACCAGATACATGGAGAAATGAGCAAAACCAGTTAGCAGTTGACAGTAGGTGTTCTTACCCACACAGCCCTACCCCAGTGGCTTTTTTGAGCCATTTATTGCTTAAGCAACTACCATACTTCAGCTCCTGGCTGCTCGTCACTTCTGCTCACGCTCGAAGGTTTGCGACTGCGGGCATGTAAGAATTCTCTCTAGATGCTGCTAAACTCTTTCTCCTTTGTCACCAGGAACAAAAGACGTAACAAAATTATTCAAACTCTGTGAGCACTTCCGAGAAAGTTTTATCTAGGTGGTTTTATCTTCAAAATCCTTTTTTTTTTTTTTTTCAAATTCCAGTGAGAATTCCTAATTTACTGAAGTAAAACTATTATGCATTTATGTTCTAAAGTTCTTAATAATAAAAAATAATTAACCAATTACCAATGTGAGAAAAGAAAGGACTTGGGATTCTAGGTTTAAAGAGGGGTCAGGGATGTCAAACAAGAACCCGTCAATAAGTGCTGTGTACAAACACGCAACAAGGAAGTGAACTGTCCGAGAGCTGGAGTGTGTTTATTTACTCAGCAAACACAAAAGAGACTCACTGCTACTTATTGGCCAATAAGCTGTAAACTTTTTAAATTGCTGAATTTATCTTTACCTAGCCAAATTTTTCTCAAAAGAAACTAAGCATGCAATGAAATTCAGTTATAACTGAAAGTTCAGTTGAAGTAGGTAGTTGCTATATCACTACTTACACATGGTTTAGCCATTTAAGCCATTATTTTTCAAAACATACTGTTCTAGTTATTCAAGTCTCATTAGCTGTCACTATGTAAAGATACTTTCTTCCGAGCATCTTAGTCTGTTAAACAGATCTATTAATTTTGTCTAGTGCTAGATAAGGGAACTGACCTAAAAAAAAACACTTCTGGTAAATGTGTGTGATTTAAGTCCAGATAATTGCCTACTCTTCCAGTAGTTAACAGCCAAGTAAACAAAATTACCATATCTAGAGAATCTTTAGTTTCACATACTCAATCTTTTTCTGGGGGGGGGCTCAGATTCTTCCTTTTTTGAAGATGGTTCTTTAAAACAGTATGGTAAAGAAAAATCATGAACTTTAGTGTCAGCTACACCAGAATTCAAATTCTCCATCTTAAACTTGTTTGAGTGGTATTTTTATTCTTGTAAAATGGAGATAGTATTTATCTTACAGAGCTGTTGTGAGGATAAAATATGCAGCCTATGCCACAGCTCAATGAAAAGAACACAGTGGGTGCTCAATAATGAGTGCCCCAGAGTCTACAGGGGTGAATTTGGGGAATATTTACTTGTGCCTCTGGCCTATAGGCTTGCATGCAAATAGGCAATTAAGAAATAATGAACTGCTTGCAGAGTCACAGCCACTTGGAGCTGACTTCAGCCAAATCTTTAGCCAAAGATTTTCACTGGCCACAAAATGATGTGAAGTCTGTTACCCCAGTTTTCTCTTCTAGCCATGCAGGGTAATATACTGAAGGACAACAAAGTAGGAAACAAAGGAAGCCAGCATGCCCTTCAGGAGCCTGGCCCGAAGAATGGAGTCGGTTCCATCTTTTCCCAGGCTTCCCTGGGGCTGTGAAGAGGGTATCCAACAGCAACGTGCTGTTCTGGAAGAGCTTGGCACTATAGTAAGGCTCCAGTTAAGAAAGTGCTGGAGCAAAATCACCCAGCATGCCCTCCTAACATCTCCACGTCAGCAAGCTGGACAGCTTCCAGAGCCTGCAAGTGCCGTGTTTGGGGAAGGGCAAGGGACTGATTTTAAGAAGGGAAGGTGAAAATACTGCAGTGACATGCAGAAGCACAATGACCCCCCTGGTCGGTGGCACAGAACTTGAAATAGAGGTGATGCAGAGCAAAAGCAAAGGTTAGGACACTTGGGCAGTGTGCAAAGTACCACTGCGGGATGGATGCTACAAATAATGGTAGCTATGTTTTATTAGTGCTTGCTCTATGCCAGATAGCTCTTTATTTTTTTGGTCTTCACAGCAACCTCTGAAGTAAGTAATATTATTATTCTCATGCTTACAAATGAGGAAACTGAGGCCAGTGAAGTTAAGTAACTTGTATTTAAGGTCACCCCATTAGTAAATGGGACATCCAGGTTTGAAACCCCAATTTGATCCCAGAATTCTACCATAATAGCTCTCAGGAAGAGTCCTGCATATGCTGGCAGTCAGAATTCAGAAAGACATATGAGATAAGCTGTAAGTTACCAAAAGACACTCATGATTCATGACATCTGGTCACTGTACTGCTTCTCAAGAGGATGGTTCCCCATTGCTTACAGAAGAATTCAAATGCTTCAGGAAGGATTTCAGTTTGAACTCAGAGTAAACTGCTTGAAATAATACATGAGCACTTGGCAGTGTCCCTTCTTCTCTGAACTGTCCCCAGGAAGTATTCTGCCTCTCCTAGGACCAAATGTTGTACAAATGGGTTGAAAGCATACCAAATTATTATCCTGCCCGAGACATGAAATGACTCTTTCCTATGGTAGCCTTCTGTGTCAGTCTGGCTTTAACTTGGTCAGGATGCCTGATAACTAGTGATGGTCACTGGACCAAAAGCCGTAGCATTCTGGAGGAGAGGCCCATACAGAAAGCACCCATTAGGCTCATGAGTTTTGCATGGCCGTGTTCCATGCTCAGACCATTTGTTCAGTTGTACCCATGAGCCAAGCAGTTGGTTTTTCAGTGTCACTCATTAAACTCTTTTTCTAGAGATAAAAAGTCCTATGGGACTCTTTGTGAACTACTCATATCCCACATAGCTACCACTAGTGTGCCAAGACTTACTCGTAACATCTATTCCAGGGATGCTGATGACTCAATCAGTTGCTACGACTGTATTCATTTATACTGATTTTGATTGGTTAGACAGAGAAATAGTGCTTGGGACAAGTAAACATGAATTTCACTTTGGCTTTGGCACAAGATTTTATTTTTCTTTGTTTATTTTCCCATGAAATCTAAATAAACTCACCAGCCCTTCTTCCCCACCTCCCAAAGTGAAGGAACCATTATGCCACCGTAATGGGATAAGCAGTACCTTTCAGTACGTTTATTTTGGTAGTAAAATGTAATCTAGGGAACTGAAATTGTCTCCTAGACCTCAAGCCAATAAGATAATGAGACAGAGAGAGATATGTAAAAAAAGCTCTTTGGTTTCTTAGTCCAGTGTCCTTAGCATTTGCCTTTAGTTAGATTTATATGAAAGTACTATGCCTTTTTTTTCAATCTTGTGATATTAAAAAAAAAAAAAAAAAAATCCCTTAATTTGAAAAGGTTAACAAGATACATCTCCAGGAGAGGCAGCATCAAAACAACAGGCCAGGTGAACTTACCTTGTCACATGGGAAGATCAATGACAGCAGAGGGAAATCAAGCACGAAAACAAGAGGTTCGGTCAAGAGCCAATGAGCACGCCACCAAAGAAAGAAAGACCAGACATTCCAGTTCCAGTGGAATTTGCTGTTCAGCTTTTTATATGGAGAGAAAAACCTTCTTAATGCAAAAACATGTATTTTAAGATTTACAATTGAAAAAGAGTAGGTGGTCATTTGACAACAGAGAGGCCGTAGTGTGTTTATTCTTTTATCACTGTCAAGTACAAGGTTAACCAGTTAGGGAGTTTTCACTTGAGTAAACAGCCCAACACCAACTGACCTAAATAAATAACAAGGACATTTATTTTTACACAAAGCAACAAATCCTGAGGCAGGACACCTCCAAGGCTGGTTAACTCCGTGTCCTAAGTTCTGCCATCTTCAGTGCTTTCTATGCAAAATATGGACAGGCTTTGTAGAAGAGGGATTATTTTTCAGTGATTATGGAAGAGAGGGACCTTTACCTAAATATCATCAACTCCCCTGCTGTTGGTTCGGTTCCTGAATGTTGGTTTCCACCAGTGACTTCTGCCCTGGGGGGATGGGGAAGAGCTTATAGACATTTCAATTATGTACCCAATAGATCGTCTTAATTTCAAACAAATACATTATTGTTTCTCTGTGAATAAATAAATCTCTTAATTTAATTGGCTGTACCAGATGTTGAACTAGACAAATGATTAATATTTTTGTGGAATGTGTACAATTTTATTGCCCACACAATTAGGCTAATGATCCAAATATTTTAAAAAGTCAGTGAGTAGAATAATAAGACTCACATGTCATGTTTAAGCATAAATTTATGGCACTGATATCTTTTAATCATACAGAAAATTTGCTCAAGTAGAATGATATTTCATATAACCAGAATTTTCTTTGTATGTGACAGGACAGCACCACCAACTTTTTTGTTCCTAAAATTGTCTTTCCAGTTGTATCTCTTGGCCACAGACATAATTAAGTGGGATTTGCCAATTAAATATAAATATGAACACTAGAACTTAATTCAAAAATTTTGTTTTGTTTCTTTTTGTATATTTGTTGGGAAAATAGAATGGTTTATATTTATAAATATAAATATAAATATAAATAAATTTATAAATGTAAATATAAATAGAATGGTTTATATTTATAAATATAAATAGAATGGTTTATAAATATAAATATAAATATATTTATAAATATAAATATAAATATATCGATAAATATAAATATATCGATAAATATAAATATATTTATAAATATAAATATAAATATATCGATAAATATAAATATATTTATAAATATAAATATAAATATATCTATAAATATAAATATAAATATATTTAAACACTAGAACTTAATTCAAAAATTTTGTTTTGTTACTTTTTGTATATTTGTTGGGAAAATAGAATGGTTTGGTCATGACCCTCACCTCAGGTCCAGTTGGGTGTGGTTCAGCACATCCTTTGTAAGCAAATTGTGTGTGTGTGTGTGTGTGTGTGTGTGTGTGTGTGTGTGTGGTGCTTGTGTGTGTGTGGAGTTGGTGCTCATGTGTGCCAATGTATCTTTTTAGTTTTGTTGCTATTCTTGTGTTCTTCAGAGAGTTTGTGAATCAGGCTGGTTGGCGGTTGAGTACCCTGGGTGGCCGCCACTGCAAGCAGCCATGCTTTCCAACCTATGGCTTCCAAGGACCTGTTTGCCAGTTACCTAGCTCATAAACCTGTGTGTGAATGGGTCTAGTGACCCAGCCTGGCATGTGAAGGGTTGGAACCCTGTCTGGAACGGGCTTGAGGAGTCTATAAGCTCCAGACTCAGCCCTCGCCTTACAATTGGCTATGTCGGCAGGATTCCAACATTAGCCTAGCACTGCAATATGTATTAAAGTTAGTTTTTGAAGCTGAGCTAAAATTAAGGTAAGGTCATTATAGGTTTATTTGACCTACTATAAGTCACCTTTGCAACTAGCAAGCTTATTCTAATAATGGTTTAAGTTCCTGTGAAAATGAAAGAAATAGAAAAAATCTGCAAAGTGTGGATGGGGTGATATGTGTTGGTGTCTATGCAACCATGGCCCAACGGCTAAAGAAGAAACTCGCATCAGTGTTTTCTGTTTGATCATAAAGTAGTTATGCTGACAGCTGAGAGAACTAGGCAGTGTTACAAGTAGCCTGAGTGAGGAACAGAGAGAACCAGGACTGGCTTTCAACATCATTGTGAAAGGTCAGTTGGTTGTTGCATAACAATCTGTTTTCAACTGCAGAAAATATTTTACTGATACCGATGAGTTAAGAGTAGGCAACTAGCTAGCAGCTACTGGTTGTCTGTGTTAAGAAGTAAGACTTTTGCTAGGTCTTTTGACTCTCTGTTTCTAGATGTTCTGTACTTTCAGTGAGAAGTCAGCCTGTGTTTGTGGAGCCTGTGTTTGTTGTTTCTGTCACTGCTCACCCAGTTCTGAGTAGAAAAGGTGAAGTTCCGTACTGTGGGTGCTGTTGGGATTCATGCTGAGTCGAGACAATTCTATGAGGGTCACAGAGAGAAGAATGTAAAATAAAGTAGCTCTTTGAGCTTTAATATCTTCAAAAGTAGTTATGTTTTAGGAAATGACTGTAATTCTAAGTCCTGATGGAAGTGGGCTTGGAAAATTCCTGGTATTCAGTAACCACAAGGAATCAAGTTCTACAGTAATAAAAAGCAGTCTGGTTTCTGTTTTGTCATATAGATTCAAAAATGTCCTTAACTCTCCAGTTAATTGTTTTAAAAAAGTATTTTAGAATCCTAAGAAGTCCAGTGTTGCCCCCATACCTTTACCTGTGTGGACACCCAGATACTCTACGTGCCCTCTTGGGTGTGAGACCAGTTCCCAGTCTTCTCACAGCCCTTCTCTGTGCTGATCTGCAAGGCTTGGCCTGGGAGGTTGAAACTTACTTTTTCCAGATGCCTTTGCCAGCTACTTCCTGTTACATTTTTCCAGTAGATCCGAAGGCAGGCAAGGGGACAAGCACCGTCATTTCCTCTCTCCTTCTGTTCCCTCCCTCCTGCTTCTGGCAGTGTCTGTGATTCCTTCTCCACGCCCCTCCTCCATGGCTGGGTGGCAAATCCTTGATAGTCTCTCACCAGCCAGGCAGCCCATCCGCGGGGGGCCTGGCACCCTGCACAGCACATAGCAGCATTCAGAGGTTCTGGTAAAGCTGCTGTCTCCCTTGAGTTTCCTCAGTCCTGGGGGCTGTAGCTATTTCCTGCAGTTACAGGGTAATCTAGTCTCACCCTAACCTCTTCTTTTTTCTTTTTCCCTGTTTCAGCCCTTCCAAAATCTTGTAACTGGTTTCTTGTATTAATCCACTCTTATGAAATACCTAATATATCTGGTACATGGTGGGATTAATGAATAAAATAATACAATCTATCTGGAAAAGCTCTGAAAAGAGCCATGAAGTAATTTATTCTCCTTTTTTCAGAGAGTCCACATTTAGGCATCTGTCCTGGGAATGTAATCACAGACAGTCCTGGAGATGTTATGAGCAAGCGTTGTCACTGATGGGTTAATTTTTTAATAGTAGAAACAGTAATTAACCATTGGACAACAGGAACTATTAAAGTACATTCATACGATTATGATACACCTATACGTTAAAATACTATATAATCATAATGAATCATGTTTCAAAACTTATTGACTGAAGAAAATGTTCATAGCGTAAGTGAAAAAACAGTGTACAAAAGAGTATATGTTTTATGAATAAATGAACATTTCTATAAATATGCATCTATAGGAAATATGGTGGAAAGAAATCATACAAATTTAAGAATGATACTGCCTGGGTAGTTTTTATCTTCTTTGCTAATTTTTTTTTGAATTTTCTGAAATGTCTACCATAACTATTTTTTAATAAGAAAAAAGACACCCAATACATTTTTAAAGGACAATAGTTTTTATTATACCATACACAATAATAAATTCCAGTTGCATTTAAGACCTAAACAAACCAACCAAAAAACCTTCAGTCTTGTAGAATAGTAGAAGAAAACAAAAAATAATATTTTCTTAATCCCAAGGGGAAAAAGAATAGAAAGATTTCCAACAATGATGAGTTTCTAGATGAAACACAAATGTAATTAACATATAAACAGATTTTTGATGTCAGAGTAATTTTTAATGTACCCCCCCCAAAATTTTTTTTAATCTATCATATTGGCATTAAAAAACCGACTCTGCATTTGGAGGGAAAGAGCCACTCATATAGCATTGGCGGGAATGTAAATCGCCATTAAAGCTTTTTTGAAGCACTCTTGGTCCATCATACTTTTGTGTGTACAAATCTTTGAATAGTAATTTTACTTCTAGGTCTCTCTCTTATGAAAATACTTGTGTAAGTGTACTGCAGTGCAAGATGGCAGATATTTTCGTTATCTATTTTCTCAGTAGACATTTACTGAGAGCCCACTCTGTGGCTGGCACTATTCGTATAAAGGATACTTACAGAACCATAGAGAAAAGTCTCATTTATAGTGCAGGAAAACAGTACATATGTAAGCAAATGCATGAGCAAGGTAATCCAGAGAATGGATTATTTTCTATGAAGAAAATAAACCAAGAAGGTAAAATGGCTACTGGCTAAGAATAAAATAGATTATATAGATCAGTTTAGAAAGACCTCACCAAGGAAGGAGCCTTTGAGCTGAGAGGTGAGTGAGCAGGAGGAGCCAGGACACCAAGACCTTGGGACATGGAGCCCCACATAGCAACAGACACAGGTTAGTGTAGACTGGGAACAGAGGAAGGCCAGGGAGACAGTGTTGGCATAAAAAAGATCCAGGGCAAGGCAGACAAAAAATCACATAGAGCTCATAGACTGCAGTAAAGACCTTGAAGTTTAAGTGTATCATATTGAAATGGTGAAAAATTAGGAAAAAAAAATTTCAACATGTATCAGTAGGGGAATGGTTAAATAAATTATTGGAATATAGTCATCCTGTAAAGTACTATGCAGATGGTTAAAAAATTAGAAGCTTTGTATTTACTGACGTGAGACAATGTGAATGATGTTAAGTGAAAAAGCTCATTGCAGAACAATGAACACAGCATGTCACTTTTTACAAAAACAGTATCAAAGTACACAAACACACACAGAAAGGTCTATATGAGTGATAGTAGGTGAAGATAGGGTGGAATTGAGAGGTGGTGAAGTGGGACTTTGACTTTTTACTTTATACGATTAATTATTGTCTGATTTTTTTAAAAAAATGAGCATGCATTTATTTTACTACTGATAAAAAATATACAAAAACAGAAACAACCATGACTATAAAAAAGAAAATGCTCAGGAAAGTATTAAGGGTACTTCAAAAATTCTTGGAAAAATAAAATTAAAAGATAATATGAATCTTTTTATGAGCTTTTTGAAGTACCTTGGTATATTGAGAAAACTGGAAAATTGGGACAATTTTTAGCCAAAGAAAATTCTATGCCACATAACTGGAAAAGAAAAGAGATTTATATTCTTGAAAACACCTTAAGGCTTATAGTTTCTTAAGCCTTACATGACTACCTACGGAGTGTAAGTATTAGATTGCGTTCTGCAAATTGACAACGAATTATTACATTTCTGTTTGTTTCTTACACAAATGTCTTCATATCTAAACTCTAGCTCACTTTTGGAATTTAAACTTTTCCTTTCTCTTTTTCCCTTTCATATCCCACCACATTGTCAGTCATACAGCTGTTTTTTTTTTAGTATAAATTTCAGAACACATCAGAGAGGGCCCAATTCCTTGCATGTTAAGGTAATCCTTTAAAGGTTGCTCTCTAACCAATGTGAGCTTTCAAGATAAGGTACTGAGAGTGGGGCTTTCTTCATCTGAAAAAGTATTTTGAGAGCCTTCTTTGATGTTTGAAGCCCCTTTTTTTCTGACCTCCCTCTTGCCAAAGTACACACTTTTTTTTAATATTTGGGAACATTTTATTCCTCGGTTAGTTATAGTTACAAGGAAGAAAGGCTTGGAATTTCTTTTGTCTGAACATCACTGTGGAATTGGAAGAGACCAGTTTCTATATTATGAAACTGATGGCAACTCACAAAAATTTGATTTAAAAAAATAGTCCAATTAAAAGGTGAAGGAATGAAAATACTAGAGATAATTTTTCTGGTGTTGTTTTAAGGAGCAATGCTTTAGGAAAATGTTCATCATGGTTGTTGTGGATAAATATAACACAAGTTATTTATTTCTTGAATCACACCTGTGCATGTCTTCATGTCAGGTCTGGGATTTGATTTTTGCCCTACTCAAAAACCAGTAAGTTAGACTGCCACAGTTTCCGACTGTAGGCGGAAGACCCGAGATTCTTGGGGCAAAGGCAGAGCACTTTTTACACCCTGCTCAGCAATGCACAATTGCTGAGCAACAGCACGTTTGCACCAGTGCTTCCCACACCCGGGTGCCCTGGGAGGAAGGCGACTGGCCCAGACGGGTGCTTCTCGTGGGTGGATTTGCACCCAGCCGAGGATGACTGAGCTAGGGGGATCCACTGCTTCTCTAAGAAGCGGTGAGCAAGCCTGCTTTTTTTGTCCAGGGGGGGACATTGACATATCTCCTAAGGTTACCAGTTGCATAAACAACCCTGAGAAATGACCTGGGTAAAACGTGGACAGGACCTTGTAATCTTGGCACTTCCAACAAGATATGTAGAAGGGCAAGAAGCCCAGGGAGGATTGTCTCTCACAACAAGCATATGATTTTATATTATGGTATCTCATAATATTTAATTATGTTGATATATGCATGCATATTATATATGCATTTTAAATTAGCTTTTTAAAAGATTGTTTTTAAACTCAAGACATAAAGTGAACAATAATGTACCTTTTTTCTTATTTTTAAAAAGGAACAAAGAACAGTTTGGAAAAAGTAGCATAGAAATGAAAGAAGCTGCTCTCCTGTTGTCATTTTTCTTGTGCTGGTAAGTTTGGAGTTACAGTTCACTGTGACTAAGTATGGAAGATTAAACAGAATTTCCAAATAGACATACCCACGAGCTACTAAGTGGAGGTACATTAAAACACAGTTGCCTTGAAGGTATATGAGTTTATAAAGAAAAATAACATTTTCATGTAGAAAGTGTGTTAGTGGCAACTCAGAATTTCAGCTTCTACATAGGAAGCAAATTGAATTAAAAAACATAAAAGGATTTTCAAAGGGGGACTTCTCACGAGGTACTTTGACTTGTCTCTGCGGGGCACCAACATAGGAGTGTGTGTGTGGGGGGTAGGGTCAAAAAAGGTTAACTAGAGCTACTTCAAGTCAGTGAAGTCAGTGTTTGTAGAAAAGTCTTTCGGTGAAGAAGGAAAACTTCAGAGAAAAATGTTTCCTCTGGGTTAGAGGAGGCTTAGCCATGTGCCCTGGCCATGTGAGCACTTGTTTCTGCATGGGACTGTCACAGAGAGCAAGAGATTTGGATAAGAATGTGCCTCTTTCTACTACTGTTTCTCAATATTTATAATGTGTTCCAAATTAGTCCACTTCATCTGACAGAATTTTCTTCTATCCTAAAAATAAGAAGAGCAATATTGAGAAAAAGATGTAATTTTAGGTGGAAATTGATTTTTAATTTTATTCAATTTTGACTCCAATAGGATTGCACTGCAGTTATTTTACATGACACTTATTTCTGATAGATAACTCCTCCCCCCCAATATCTCAATGCTTTACTATTACTTTCTTGAAGATATGTAACAAGAATTATAATTTTCAAGTTATAAAAATGTGTTTTATATGTTCTCTACAGCTAAATTCTAAAATTCATAGAACACAACTTTTTAAGCATTCATTCTATGTAGGAGGGGGAAATAAAGAAAATATTCTTGAGGTGATTTGATTTTTCATAAATTAAATTTAGACCTGTTGAGTCAACTTCTAAGTTGACATATAAATGTAACAGCATTTTCTTTGAGGCTTCATAATTTATCTTGTGAACCATAATTTTATAAATGAATATCCTTTTGATGCTTCCCTTTGGAACACTGCAAGATTTATTTGGCAAAATGTTTTTGGATCTTTCACTTTTAAGTATTTATCACACACAGTATAGAATGTGAATGATTCATACTGAAAATTCGAGAGTTACACAGTCCCTCTTTTTCATAATTCATATAAATGCTTTCCTTCTTATTGGAGTGGAATTGTTGTAGGTGCCAACATTGATTATTTGACACTTCTTTGTCAGTAGGTCTTGAGCTGTTTCCCATAGAATATTATATTTAATGGCCTTGAGGTTTGATTTGATATTGGGGTACACTTGCTCACAGAGATTGGAAGTCCATGAGCAAATAGGACCCTTGACATGTTAATACTATAAAATTCTCCCTTATTTTCTTTCGTAGAAAGACTTAAACTTACAGAGTATCAAACCTATGTGCATCATGCTTGTATCACTGCTGCAAAAAAATCAATGTGGCTCTTTTACAAATAGGGAATAGTTAAATAAAAAGACAGGCAAGAGGATTTCTCTCCATATTCTCTCTATCTGTCTGTATTAGTCTGCTCAGGCTACTATAAAAAAGTACCATAGACTGGGTACTTACACAACAGATATTTATTTCTCATAGTTCTGGAGGCTGGGAAGTTTGAGATGGAAGTGCCAGCCAATGCAGTTCCTGGTAGGGGATGCCTTCCTGGCTTGCAGACAGATGCCTTCTCCCTGTGTCTTTATGTGGTAAAGAGAGAGCGCTTTCTCTTTTGCATCTTATAAAGCCAGTAATCCTGTCATGAGGGCCTTATTCTCATGGCTTCATCTAACCCTAATTACGCTCCAAAGACCTCACCTTCAAAAACCATCACATTGGAGGTGAGGGTTTCAACACAGGATTTTTTTTTAAGGAACATTTTCCGTGACTCTCCCTTTCCCTCACTGCCTCTCCCTCATCAGCTGTTCCAAATGCAAAGCCAACTTGTAGAGTAAAAATATAACCATATCAGCTTGACTGATGTTTACAAGTTATAGTTTCCCCGGTGGTGAAGGGCATTTTTTTCCCCAGCTAATAACATGGATTGTCTTGCTTAATAGTCCACATCAAAGGCACTGGATGAGATGCCAAAGTTTCTGATGAGAATATTTCACTTAAGATGAAAGCACTTCTAAAATGCTGGGTCTTTGTTTTGTTGGTGGTGTTTTATTTATTTATTTTTTTCCTATTCTAATTTTCACTAAAGCACAAAGCTGTCACAAAATTTAATTTGAGAACTCATCATTTATCCATGTTGTCTTTCAAAGGCCAGTTCCTTTTCTTTTTTTAATCAATATGTCCCACATCCAGCAAAACCAGAGTTGCAGACCCACTAACTTGGTAACATCAAGCAGAGTTCTGACATTGAGCCTCGGTGCATGTTATGCTAAGTCAAAGAGCAGCGAGAGCTTCACGGGGCTCTTACCACTGTGAGTGCTGTCCTCTGGCTTCTTGACCTCTGTGAAAGATTTCTGTTTACATGCTGTTTTGATATTGGATTTTTAAAAGAACAAATGGCTTCTTTTATATGCTATTTTTAGGATTCATAAAAAAGAGGGCTGGCTGATTAGTTCAGCCAGTTAGAGCTAAGTGTTGTAACAGGAAGGTGGAGGGATTGGATCCTCCTACAGGCCAGCAGCTCCCCCTCAAAAAAAAAAAAAAAGAGCTATCGGTCTGGATCTGAAAAGTAGATGGTGATTATAGCAAATAGCAGAATACAACCACATAAAGGTCGACCTTCTTCAAAAAAGAAATCCTCTCTCTTTCAGAATTCATTAATTTGTTTAGTACTTATTTTCAAAGGAAACAATAAATGCAAATATTTGGCAATATATTTGTAAATGAAACATTGTCCAAGTAAATGATCCACAGGAAAATTAGGAATCATTTCAGCAATACTTACTGAAAAGGCAAAAAAAAAAAAAAAAAAAAAAAAAGTGCCATGGATAACAAATAATGAAAAAATAAGTTGACCATAAGTTGCATTATTAGAAAGAACACCTTTTTTTTTGTTTTGTTTTGTTTTTAAAGTAGAGCAAAGATGGAGGAAATTCATCTTTGCTTCCTATTTTGTGCCAGGTACCATGTATATACATTATGCTTAGTTATATTTTAATAAGTGAGAACATAATTAGTGAAAATAGGGAAAATTATAAAGTATCGCATGACATAGGATCAGAAAAGAAATAATTTAGAAAACATTTTGAAGAATAAAACTTTGTGAGATATTTTTAAACCAGTTATAAAAGATTCTTGAATCAAAACGTGTTCTATAGCGTATTTGTTCAGATTGTGGAGATATTGTGAGAGCCTACAAGAATAGAAAGGATAATACCAGGCGACTTTTAGTATGCCAAATGAAAAATAAAGATTTGGAAAAATATTCCACACTTTTTTTTTAATTAATAGATTTTACTTTTTAGAGCAGTTTTATGTTTATGTAAAAATTGCGCCTAATACAGAGTTCCCATATTACATCCCCCACACACAATTTCCCATTCTTAACATCTTGCATGTGTGTTACATTTGTTACAATCAATGAAGCAATGTTGATACATTATTATTAACTAAAGTCCATAGTTTACATTAAGCTTAACTCTTTGTGTTGTACATTCTGTATGTTTTGAAAAATGCATAATGGCATGTATCCGCCGTCATACTATCACACAGTATAGCTTCACTACCCTAAAATTCCCCTGCACTACACTTATTCATCTCTCTCTCTCTCTCCTAGGCCCCTGGTAACCACTGATCAGGATCTCTTTACTAACTCTATAGTTTTGCCTTTTCCAAATATCATTTAGTTAGAATCATACAGTATATAGCCTTTCAGACTGGCTACTTTCAATTAGCAATATGCATTTGAGTTTCCTTCATGTCTTTCTGTGACTCAATAGCTCATTTCTTTTTATTGCTGCGTAGTATTACATTATGCGGAGGTACCACAGTTTGTCCATTCACCTGTGGAAGGATTGAGGACATCTTGATTGTTTCCAAGTTTTGCCAATTTTGAATAAAGCTTCTGTAAGGACTAACATGCAGGTTTTTATGTGAACATCAATTTATTTGGGTAAATATTTAGGAGTAAAATTGCTGGATTGTTTTACGAAACTCATCTATTTTTTGTCTACTGTCTACTTTATCTATGTGTCCCATTAATCTATTTATCTGTTCTTTTCAATAATAACCACATTGTTCTAATTACTGTAGCTTTATAGTAAACTTTGAAGTTGGATGGTACCCCTCCTCTGATTTTGTTCTTATATCATGTAGGCTGTTGGAGGTCTTTATCCTCTCCATAAAAACATTTAGAATGTTGATAATTCACAAAATAACTTGATGGAATTTTTATTGATATCTAACTCTGTTTTTACTGGCAAAACACATATGTACATTAGATTCTTTCTTTCTTTTTTTTTTTTTTTTTTTTGTCTTTTTGTGACCGGCCGCACTGCGCTCAGCAAGTGAGCAGCACACCGGCCATCCTTATATAGGATCCGAACCCGCGGGCGGGAGCACCGCTGCGCTCCCAGCGCCGCACTCTCCCAAGTGCGCCACGGTGTCGGCCCTACATTAGATTATTTCTTAAATATCGTAGTCTGTTATGAGGTGGTCCATGGTGCAAGTGGCCACATTGTAGCAATCACAGTGAAACACATTCTCTTACCATTGTATAAACCATGGTATTCTAGTCATAGAACACTGTGGTCAGTTCTTGTCCTCAAAGAGGAAATAATAGGCCTGGAAGAAATCGAGGGTTGGGAGAGTCTATGAGAAGAGTTAGAGAGGGTAAGAAACACAATGCATGAACGCAGAGAAGAAAAATTAACATTCTTCAGTTGGAGAAGACTAAAGCTGCAAGAAAGTGTTCTACTTTCTATCATTACACAGTCAGCTTATTGAATAGGTTAATCCTGTCAAACAACAGTGACAAAGAATAAGTTTTTCATGAATTCTGGAATTCTAGATTTAAGCCAAGAGAATAAAAGAAGTGGCGGTTTGGTCTTGTCTGTGAACATGGCTGCTGTGAAGTGTGATCACTGTCCACAGGTACCCCAGGACACAGGATATGCAGTCTTTAGACCAATGCGTTGGGCGCATCTATGCAGAATTTTCACTTCTTTTGATGAATTTATCTTTGCTCTTTACAATTTATATTTGAGAATTCATCAAATACATTGATTACGGTAAACCTAATCGATTCTTTACCTTGTAAACAAATTCTGCCTAAAAAGAAATTTCCCAAGAAAGATAAATTGTTCATGATTTGGTTTCCTTTTTATCATACTTAGGGTTCCTGAAATAAATATTATAATTTTTCAAAATATTTGTTTAATAATGTTTTAATTTGGTTCAAAAAATGTATCCAGTTTGTGCTAATTTCTATTTTCTATCTCTAGCCCACTCTCTTGCTTATCCTTGACTTTTGTAAAAGCTGAAAAAATTGATTTTTTTTTTCCTTGCTACCATATAGGCAGTTAGGTAAATGATTTTTTGTTTCAGTAGTTAATGTGGGAAATAATCCTATTCTGAAAGACTAGAGAAAGAGTATATGTTGTTTTTAGGTATTTCATGACTCCTCTCAGAAATGATATGTATAGAGGAAAAATAGAAAAACAAAATTGGGATGTGTATAGATTAGAAATGGTGTTATAAATTTGTTTTAAGTTCTAGTTCTCATATCTTGCTTTTGTAAAAAAAAGCCTCTTACTTGGATAGATGATAAGTGACATTTTAGATGTCTAGCCTAGAACATACCTTCGAACACTTATAATTAAATCTTAAGTGAAGTCAAAATTTCTCTGTTGCTTATCAATACAACACAAACCTATATAGTGCTCTCTAATTCTATGAAAGCAGAGAAATATAATAAATGTTTGCAAAGAGAGATTCAACCCTGTACAATATAACTTGTTGGCTTTATATTTCTAATCTTCCATAGAGCCTGACATAGTTCCATTTAATGACATAGATTTTAATACAGTTATTGAATGAATGAATGGTCAATTATGATGCTTAGTTGATGTATATTTCTTTCTTTTAAGTATTGAGAGTATATTAGTACATTTATTTTGCTTAACAACAACAACAACAAAAATACTTGAAACTGGGTACTTTGTAAGAGAACAAAATTTCTTGCTTACAGTTTCAGAAGCTGAGAAGTCCAAAGTCCAGGGAACACATCTGGTGAAGTTCTTCCTTGCTGGTGACTTCAGTGGTACAGGGTATCCCAGTGTGAGATGGTGGAAGCAGAGAGAGAGACTAACCTCTCATGAACTCTCCTTTTAAAAGCCCTCAGAAGCACACCCCTGACCACTGTTATTAATCCATTCACTATGGCATGGTCCTACAATCTAATCACCTCTTCGAGGCCCACCTTTCAACTACCATAATAAGATTTCTCAGCCTCTTAACACTCTCACAGTGGGGGTCAAGTTTTGGGGGAACTTAATCAGTCCAAAGCAGAGAGTAACAATGTTATTTTTTTAATCAAGTAAGAATAAGTAAATTGTGTTTGTATTCATTTTGGTCATCTAATTTTAAAAATACCCATTTGATATTTTGAGAGTCCCAAGTAAGGATAACTGTATAACTAAACTTGTAATTTATTAGGATAGTTTAAAAATTGAAAAGCTTATACATAATCCTGTCCAGTTAATGGTCATAGTCAAGACAAAGCAACACAAGGAGTAAAACATTCGAAGAAGAAACTGTTGAGAGCAAAATTCCCAGTTTAATGAAGGGTGGAAGGGACTAGAAAATGCATTTAATGTAAGTCAAATAGTATAATAAGTTGAAGCTATATATTAGGAAATAGAGTTGGCTATAATGGAAATTTGACTTACACTTATTATAGTTTTATCAGTTTGCTAATTAAACGTGGAAGTCCAATCTCATTTTTACAGATACTACATATGATGTGTATTTTAAAAAGGTGTATTCTAAAAAGTACGTTTTGAGATTCTGGCCAAAACAGAGACTTCAATTTGTAATGTTACCCATTTAGAGTTAGAAGAAGGTCTGATCTTCCCATTATCCATGGCGAATACAAATGATTTAAACTTGTTAGTCAAGTGAGTGCATTGTTATACAATTTTATTTTGATACAAAATTGTCTTCATAAAAGATGCAACTGGCTGTCACTTTAGCATGCATGAGTAAATGGACAGAGGAATTATGCCTTTGCCTTGCTATTCTATGTATGGATGTATGAATAATGATAACTATCTTAATTTTCTTTTACTGCTATTTTTTTCTTTTACTTTTTTTTTTTTATATGTAATTTGGGAATGCTGTGTATACCTATTCGTTTGGTCGAGAATGGCCCAGAGAATGACATGGTTATATGTAACATTGCAGAGACAAAGTTCTACACTCTGCAACATGAACATCTAGAAAAATGAATCTGTTTCAGAATGAATCAATAAAGGAAACTGGTTTTACTATGCCCAGATAATCAATGAAACTTGTGGAACTTATAATGATAAAACAAAAATACAACTACAACAATTGTAAAAGCTAATGAGAATTACATGCTTAGGTAATAAGTGTACAATTTGTTCCTACTTTTAGCAGGTTTGCATATTATAAATGATACATTATGTGCTAGCAAATACTGACACTGTAGACACAAAATTGTTCATTCCCTGCATCAGATTTATATGGAAGTGTTATTGTCCTGCTGTTAATTGGATGCTCCCTCCCCAACCTCACTGAGGCTTAATGCTCACTCTAACTATTGAGGGTGGGAAATCCTATTATGGTAATTGAAAGGTGGGGCCTTGAAGAGGTGATTAAGTTGATGATTTAATTGTGGGCATGGGCATGGTTCTGAGGGCTTTGGAAGGGGAGCACGAAGAGTCTGTCCCTATCTCTGCTATATCATTTTCTGCCATGTGAGACCCCTGCATTTCTGTAAAGCCACCACCAAGGAAGACTTGTAGACGTATTCCCTGGACTTTGGACTTTCTACTTCTGAAACGGTAAGCAATACATTTTTATTTATTTATTTTTTTTATGAATTACTCATTCCAACTGTTTGGTTTTAAGCAACAGAAATGGACAAATACACATCCCAATTTCATAGATGAAGAAACTAATGCTTAAATAATATTCTCAAGATGAAATGGGCAATGGGATTCTAATTTAAGTCTATCTGATTATGATGTCTGCAGGCTGTTACACCATTGCTACTTTCCAACAATCCCAGGAAATATGTACAATGTAGAATACATAGTTAATTAATCCCAAAGTGGATTGTTACAGATTGTGGGTTATCCGTGTCTCCGCTGCATTCTTTGTTTTGCCTTCGCCCTATCTTTTACACTTTTTTTTTGATTCAATAATATATCCATTATGTGAAAGAATACTGTTGAAATGCTAGGCACTCAATTTCTTTTTTTCCTTCCTTCTTTCTTTCTTTTTTTTTTTTTTTTTCTTTTTTATAGCATTCTAGTAATTTTTGTGGAGGTGCTGTTTGCTTGGGAGAGAGTTTAAAATTAGGTTCGATGATTGCTAACTGTCCGTCCTTATTCTAGGTATCTCAGAGTCAGCTCTAATGTTGTGACTCTCATTGTTTGAAGGACAAAAATAAAATCAGAAATTGCTAAATATGGGAAGCCAGCTGAATTAACTTGCCATGCTGTTAGGTTGACAATATGGTAGTGTTAGTCTAACACCACCACTTAGTAAGAGCTTTTGAAAACATTTACAGTGGACATTAGTTTTTGAAAAACTTCTCACTCAATCTACAACTAAAATAATAAAAATAAAAAATAAATAGCATTTTAAATTATAGAGCTAGGTTAATTTTGTCCATTCCCTAGGAAATTATGAAAAACATTTTAGTTTTAAATTAAGCATGCTGTATTCAATCCCCGTCTATTTATCTTATCTACTTAAAGTTTAAATTAGGCCATTATGGTGCCATTTAAATTTGGAAAAAAGCATATACTTTTAAGACCTGAAATCAAACCTAGAAATGAGGAGGCTGGCTTTTAATTGCTAGAATTATAATACCCCCTGTGTCCTTTCTTGATGTTTCTATTACTGAGCAAGTACTAATTTTAGAAGAGTAATGGAAAAGAAAATAATTAGACATTTATGAGATGGAAATGATTCGTATGGTAATATGACTATTGTGTTTTAACCTGCTCTTCATTTTTTCCATGTTCTTCATGTTGACAGTGCCACTTCCCCCCTGTATGATTGTTACAGGAAACCTCTCTCCTCCCGAATGTAGAGTTTTTCATGAGCCAAGATGGCACCAGGATCCACTGACCTGATCAGCCTTTTTATTCTGTCGACTATTTTCCTAAAATAGCTCTTTGGATTAAGAGACACTGATCTCATTAGCCGTTCAGAAGTCTACAAAAGATAAATGGGTTAAAAAGCTTAAAGAGCAGTCCTTTCTATTGTAGGTGTAAGAAAAAGCAGTCCTTGGGTTTGGCTCTACTTGTTTGCCATGACTGCTCTCTGTCATCTGCCTTTGCTCTTTCAGTGACTACCTAAAGCTTGCCTATAAACAGTCGTTCTGGTTCTCAGTGCCACCTGCCACGGTAACTTGGGCGCAGGGGTTTTCCAGCTATCACTGACCACTCAAATTCACTGGGAGCCACGCTTCAGGGAAATCTGTGGTGCTGCTGTTTGTGAAGTCCATGTCTCTAGTACTTCTGAGTCATGCTGCCACGATGACCAGGCACTGCCGTCTGTCTTCCTTTTTTGCAAGCCCAAGGGGGGTGTGTTAAAAGAAGTAGCACTCCAGCGTTAGAAGGGGGTGACTCAAAGCCTTTTGGGGATCTAGCTTTGTCATTTAATGCTAAATGTAGCTCAAAGGTGGTAGCAAAACTGCCCTGATTTTCTCGTTTGCTTCTTTCAGTAAAATGAGAGAGGACTATAGTTAAAATTTAAGCTATAAAATTTAAAAATGCTATTTTATATGACACATAAATACTATGTGAGTATTTGGCACAAATTAACAAATTCTATATTTGACACAAATAATACATTCTCTTTTGTCAAACATACAAACATATTTATAAAAACTTGTCACATTTGAGCCATAAAGCAAGATTCAAGAAAGTCAAATATTAATTTCTTATATACGGTATTCTCTGACTACAATGAAACTAAGGTTGGAATCAATAATAATAAGTTAACCAAACCAACCCTATGTTTGGAAATTAAGAAATACTTCTAAATAACTACTGGGTCAAAGGAAAAATCATAAAGGAAATTAGAAGGTATTAAGAATGGAGTAAATATGAAAAAATATCTTACATTTTAAACCTTGATTCTTTCAGGTGTGTGGTTACCATGATGGCTCTTCAAAGAAAATTTATAGAATTAAGGTTTTTTATTAGAAAATAATAAAAAGGGAGGCTGAAAATTAGTGAACCGAGCATAAGATGTCAGGGGAAAAAAGAAACACACAAACACACACAAAACAGAATGAACTCAAGGAAAATAGATAAAAAATAAACATAAAATCAGAGATTAATGAACAAGGAAAAAGAAGATAAAATAAGGATGATAAATAAATCTAATAGTTGACTTTTTAAAAGGCAAAGAAAATAAATAAAAGTCTCACAAGACTAATCCAGAAAAAAAATACTAAAGTGCAAATAAACAATATTAGGAATAAAGAAGTGTACTAAACTAAGATAATTCAGAAATCAAAATGATATTAAAGGATAATATAACCAATTTCATGCAATAAGTGTGAAAGCATGAAGTACACACTTATCAAGAAAAATATAACATCAACCTGATTCAGTAAATTTTGAATAATTTATTAGAGGAATTAAATCTCTAATTAGAAATATTCCCATTAAGAAACACAAGGCACAGATGGTTTTACAGTTATTGGTGTGTTATACTAAATATTCAAGGAACAAATAATTTCTATCCAAATAATTTCTCAAAACCATACATTTTTCCTCTGTACTGAAAAAGACACATCTTCCCCCAGCTTGTATTTTTGTTACCTTAATTTCTAAAATTAATAAGGTTAGTAAAGAAAAGAAAACTATAGGTCAGTCTTGTTCATGATTGTAGGTACAAAAATCTTAAATAAATTACTGAAAAAGCAAATTTAGGAGCGCGTGTGTGTGTGTGTGTGTGTGTGTGTGTCTGTGTGTGTGCGTGTGCGTGTGTGTGTGCGTGTGTGTGTGTGCGTGTGTGTGTGTACAAACATATATATGAGGGTATTTCAAAAAGTCTGCGGAAAATAGAATTAAAAGGATAATACAAATCTTTCCATGAACTTTTTGAAGTACCTCCATATATATGTATAAAATCTTATGAGGCAATAGGTTTATTCCAGATATGTCTCTTTGGATTAACATGTGATAATCAATAATCACCATATTAGCAGGAAAAAAAATTATATGACCTCGATAAATACTAAAAAAAAGTATCAGTATTTTATAAAATTCAACATACATACATGGTTAAAAACGTAAAGTAGGAATAGAAGGGGATTTTCTCAATCTAATAAAAAAAAGATCTGTTTAAAAAACTGTACAAAATATGGCAAAATGCTCAAAGGTGGTTTTAAGATTGGAGGAAAAAAAGACAATTATGTCCAATATAACTAGTGTAATAAGGCTAGAAAAAGAACAAAAGCTGTCATGGTTGGAAGAGAAGGAATAAACTCTAATCTTCACAGCTGATGTGACTAGAAGACCCAAAAGAATATAGATACAGTACAGATTGCGTATTATGATGCAGATTCATAAGATAATTTGCAACCTTGCTGGAATAAAGCTCAACATACAGAAATCAACTGCATTTCTATATGTTAACAACAGACAGAAAATGTGATTTTTCTGTTACCATTTAAAATTGCGTGCATCAAAAATATATCGCGCCTTGGAATAATCCCACAAAAGATTTACAAGGCCTTTGTTAAAAACTTAACAAAACTATTACTAGAGGTCAGGTAAAACCTCAGCAAATGGAAAGACACACCTTGAGTTGTGAGCAATCAGTCCTTTTTGTTAAGCATTGAGAATGCGTGCAGTAAACACACTCTGCAATCAGCAAGTCCACTCATTATCTCTTTCCTTGGAAAGGTGGTATTCTTGTTTCCCTCATCAGTTTGTTTCCTCCCACCCAAGAGTGCATTGTGGTTTCTTAATTTTTTTGCTTTGAGTGAACCATCAAAGTTCAAGCCTCCCCCTGGGCAGCTTTCTGTGTGTAGCCAACATCTGCTGTGATTCTTGAAATGACCAGTTTCACTGCTAGAAAGAAAAGGCAATGATTTCTCTCTGTTTTCTCAGGGGTAGACAGGGAAAGGAAGGCACCGATGGGTGAGAAGGAATTTTGCTGTGTTCTGAGTCATCACGGGCTTGGCCTTAACTTCTCCCAGTCTGGAGTGGAAGGCCCTGGAGCCGGGGACGAACTCCGGGATATAATAGGAGCAGCAAATGAGGTTCTGAACAGCTCCCTTGGTTCTCTTTAGAACTGCAGTTTTGTTCTAGAAAAATTATTTACCTTTTTGTGCTCATTTTGTGTTTCTGTTTGGAATTTTAGCAGAATGAACTACTTGAGATACTTACAAGGAATGATTACTACGAATGCATTTTGTTAAGACATCAGGAAATTCTTACCTCTTCTCCCTATCATGTGTAAGCGACTGCTGACGCCAAGACAAAAGCAGACTTACTTCTTTCTTACTTGTTGTGAACTCCCTGTGCTCTAGTTCCCCGCAGGCCCATCCGTTTCAACCATGCAGCCCAAAAGAGAGTGGAGTGAGAGGGAGACAAGAAACAATGCTCTGTGACATCGCCTCGGCCACTCTCCTTGACCTTCACCTTTTCAGAACTGGTGTTCCTAGAAGTGGGGCTGCTTCAAAGACAGGGGGGACATGTCTGAGCGTCTAGGTGGGGTAGGGAGGTGCATCAAGGAGAGGCCGTTCCCCTCTTGACTTGCAGAAGGACCAAGTGCCCCAGCCGCCCCTCACCCAGGTGCAGAGGGCAGGGAGGGATGCGCGGGGCTTGGCTCACTTGCTCAAGCATCTCGTACCTAGCACCCCTTGGTATCATTTCAGCTAATAACTAATACAATGTCGTATGCTTTTATATTTTTCACAGAACCACATGTGGTGAAGATAAATTTGCACTAAGAATTAAAATAATGCCTCCAAATCACCACAGTGTGATAGTTCTCTAAGTGAAAACTGACTCATAAAGGGAAGGTAAAACAGGGAACCTCTGATCATGGAGTCTCTGTAGACAATTTGCAATGCACGTTGAAGACCATATGTTTCTATGCAAATGTGACATGTATCTAATATCGGGAGCATTTCCAGAAAATGCTGTGCAATATGGTCTTTCAAAAAAACCAAGTCTTGCTTGGTATTATGCAGAACCACAGTTATCCACGGCAGTTTGTGGACTGTATGCATATGGGAATAGCACCTCAAAACAAACTTTCCTTTGAGACTGTTATTGCATTTGTGAGATGATGGCAGATGGCTGAACTGGCACAGAAATTCACTTCAGCACAGCTCTGAGTCATAACTCTTGTAAAGGTGCCAGAATCGTGAGTGACCATAAGACGAGGTTTCTACTAGTTTTATAATGTAGCTTTCCTTTTCTTGTATTGTTTATGGGTGAAATCTCTACAATAGTTCTCCATGGACATATTTCATAAGTAACATTTTTGGATATGTTGGTTTTAGTAGCAGAAGCTTTATATTAACATTGAAACTTTTCTAGAAATCCTTTGGGTTTCCTAAAATGTCAACTGTCTACATTTTGCATATATCTTACTATTATCCTACTTTTCTAATCTGTCTTCACACACCCCTCTTCTATGAAAGTGAATGTACACAATTTATGCATTACACTTACTAATTTCATATTCAGAAGATTATGTGCTGTTTGATCTTATATAAGGAGTCTTCAAAAAGCTCATGAAAAGGTTTGTATTATCTTTTAATTCCATTTTTCCATGAACTTTTTGAAGTACTCTCATATAAAAAGTCTTTAAAAAAATACTCACCTAGTTTTAGATTTTAATATACTTGGGTTGGTCCACCACTTGTGTCACAGTGTTGCATATGATTTAACTTCCTAGCCTTTTCTTATTACTGTATCTGAGAAACTGGAATGACAGTGTAACTCTACTGTTCCTACAGGAGGCTGATAGAGGTGGCTACTTCTGTGGTATCAAATAAGAAACCAGATATAATGGCTCTGGCTTTATTTTACAGACTCACCCATGGTCTCCTCAAAGTCAAAGAGCAAAGCCAGGAAGGGGTGAAAACGTCAGGCACACCTAGAACCCAGCCCCAAAATAGAGTGATTCACATTTGACCACAGTTTTAAAAAATGATAACAAACAATCTGTTGTCTCTAAGGTTAACAGTAGTCGCATCCTTATATTATTTACCTTGTTCATTTATTGAGTCTTTTTTCTTTTCTTTTTTTTTTTTTCATGAGGATGTCAGGAATAAAGTGTATTTATTAGGAAGAAGAAAATATAACAATAAACAAGAGTGGACATTTCTGTTGATGAGATATATTTGTTTAGTATTGCAGACACTGTATAAAAGTTTTTCCCATTGTTTTTGTAAATCAAACTCTACTTCTACTTTTCAACACCAAACTCTTCTCAATGATTATTTATATTATGAACCTTAGATTTCATGAATACTGTTTTTTAAAAATATCTTTATAATGTGGGTGAATATAATTGTCCTTTGTCTTAAAAGATGTCTATATATACACACACACACATATATACATATATACACATATATATACATACATATACATATATATATATATATATATATGTACATCTCTCTCTATATATATGGATTTAAGCACATTGCTGGTAATAATTACTTGGGCCAAACAACTTAAGAGATTTTTGCTTTCGTGGTGTCGTATACTACACTACAGTAAAGAAAGAACCTTATAAATAACATCCTATGAAGTGTAAACTAAACGGTTTCTCATATCATCCCATTTGTGTTTGCTTGAAAATAAAACTAAAGCAAAGATTTCTGTAATCGATAAGTGTATGCTTTTGGGGATTAGAAGCCAAACGTAACCATTAACAACATTTAAAAAGTCATCACCACTGTTGGATTTGACAAGTGCCATCAATGTAACTGCTATTTCCGTGCCATACACAAATGATATCGCAAGACAGCACAGAAAAGCAGTGGTTTGGATCTTAGAGTCACCGAGCGTGTGGGTGACTGTTTCTTCCCTCTCTATCTAAGACACTGCTTGGCGCATAGTAGACAAGTGTTGGTTGAGTCATTTAATTAATCAATGAGTCAGAATCCTAGGTCCACCACTTACTAGCTGTGTAAACTTTAGCAAGTGACCTCACTTCTTTAAGAATTAGTCCTTTCCCGCCATAAAATGCAAATCATCATAGTAGCACCTCTTTAAGTGGAGTGGATCACGTGAGATAATGTATGTAAATTACTTCACATTGTTCCTGACACTAATTTGCAGATCAATAGCTTGTTCAGGGTCTTGTTCAACACCAGGGATGCTTTGTTTTGTTTTGTTTGTTTTGAAAGTATTATCTGCATTTCTTACTTATGTGTGAGAAAATTATATTGCAATTATGTTTAAGTGCAAATTTAAGAAAAGTTTTGGTCATATTCAGATAAGCTTAAATACGTGATAGAAACTGTGTATTCAGTATCACTTGGAAGATTTAAAATATCCTTGCCCACCTTTGCTGCTTTCTACCATATGGGTTGACACAGAACTAAAGAACAAGGCAACATTAGTTTTTCAAAAAAAGAATATGCAACAATTCAGACTTAAATATGCATATTTATGTAAGAGCTACTAAAGAACCAGTATACCAGTTGGTGAGGTTTCAAAGAAATACTGTATTAAAATTTTTTTTTCCACAACGTTAATTTAATTACTAAAAGTTTTAGAAGAACATTTGACTTTGAATGGTCAAAATGACACCAGGATATTTTTAAAAAATGGTTTTATACCATAGCACTACACAGTTAAATTGTACAGCCATTTTCGGAGGCAGTACTCTATCAGATACCTGCCAGTTTTCTACTGGGAACATCCTAGACATTGGTATTCAGGAAGAATTCCATTTTGATTTGACTATATCTTTTTATTCACAAACCTTTAAAAAGTTAACTTTTTCCAACCAATTCCCAAAACAATGATTTAAACTTTAGAATAAGACTGAATAAATACTTATCAAGACGGAATCCTATTAGAGTGGTGTATCCAAATTACTTGAAATAGAGGAAGTGTGAGTAATTTGGACAAAAAAATGCAGAATTAGCTCTTCTGATTTTCCCAGGTCACATAAAATATTATAAAATTACAAAAATCCGAGGCTGCTTCTCTTGAGATTTTCCTCTCAGGCTTCTCATCTCCTGGTGTGGTTAAAGTACACCTGTCTCTCCTGGAGATTCTGAGAACCTCGAAGTCAGGGACTAGTTCATATTCTCCTTTCTGTTTCCCAGGTTTTTATCCAGTATATTATTATTTATAGCAGTTAATTCTCCATCCCCTTTGCACATTCCAAAGTTATTTTAAAATTTGTTTTTAGATTTATCTTCTCCAAACTTTAAAACATATTTTAAATGCATTTATAATATATTATAATGAAATATAATTTTATTGTGTAATACATTAATAATGCCTTTTTGTATGGCAATATTTTGTAATTACAGATGGTTTGTTACTTTGTCCTAAGAGGTAATACTCCCTCATTTCCTAAAAATATTCTGTAATCCCAGCCCCTTTAACTTTAATCTCTTTCCTCTACTTTTCTATTGATTTGGTTCATTTTCCCTGATTTCCTTTTGGTTCCTATGTCTCTTTCTTATATGCCTGCCAAGTTATTAGTTCCTGTTCTTAGACCTGTGTGTCCCACCAGCCAGCGTGGGGCCAAGAAGTAATGATGATGGATCAAGACCTGCTGATTCTGCAGCTGCCAGTGAGACTGGAGGCCCGCAGTAAACGCGGTGCTTTGAGTGTCGGACAGAAGCTGCCGAGCCACCAGCCCTGTCTCTCCTCCTCTCAAATCCCTCACAATTTACTTAAAGCTGATAAGTCTGGAAATAACCTGGATTATTCATTATGTGCTAATGTGTCGGAATTAACAGCACATTTTTAAAAGCAAGTTCATTCATCTAAGGAATGGACCCAAGAGTGTTGAACTCTGAAAAAGATGAGGAACCATCTAGTTGCTCATTCTGTTAAAGAGGAAACACTGTAAATATTCATGCAAATATCGATACAATTTTGCATACCTTGGGCATATGAGAAGGGGGGAGGTGAGGTAACTCTTCCTAATTGCTATTTTGAGTGGTGTTTTGTGGCAGGAATATTTGAAAGGCTTTTGCCTAATTAGGCCAATTCACACTAAATGGTTTGCCAGGTTGTGTTTATAATCTCGTGGCTTTCAAGTCATTATTTGGGATTTCTTTTTAGAAATAAGAATTTACGAATTCCACTTTTTACTAACAAGATTTATAAGAGTAAGGTTTAAAAAGTACAGTGTTCTTTAGAAATAATTATTGAAATCATGACTTGCTCTCCTAACTACAAACCTCCGACCTAGTCTTCAGCAGTCTCAACCTGACAGCCATAGAATTCAGGGATATCTTTTTCCAAGTGTAGCTAAGTTCTTCTACCACCCATACAGAAACAATTCGGTGCCTTAGCAAGGGCCAGAGCACTGGTTCTCACACTTTAGGGTCCCTTGGACCCACCAGTAGCCTTGAAAATGGCTGATTTCTTGAGCCACAGCCTATGTTGAAGGACAGTATTTCTGGGAACAGGGCCGAGCCCGTGGAGTCTGTCTTAGACACACTGAAGTCCAGTGGAGTTACAGAAGCGTTCTGAAGTAGAGATGCGCCTGCTTTACCTTTGTGCTAAGCAGGTGCTGTAGTTAGGCCATCTGCAGCAACTGCTGCCCGCTCCACACGCAGTCTCAACTCATCAATTGAAATTAAGTGTGAGAGACAGTCTTAATGAGATGGCAGGCATCAATCATTTTCAACTTGTTGACGTATACTTTTTATTTCTCATTTGTGCAGACAATTAGCATTATAGTGTGATTCTTTATCAGTTCAACCCTGGCAGTTGGCACTGTCATACACAGCAGATGGGTGGCTTAAACTTTTAAAATTGTAGAGACTGTTTGGATACAGTACTCTCCATTCCCCAAACATTCCCCTGAGGCATCGTTGCAGTCAGAACATATACTGCAATTGGCATTGAGAGTGCGTTGAGATGTATTTCTAGCAAAAAAAAAAAAAAAGAAACATTGAAGATAGAGTAATAAGAACATTATATACTTTTTAAAAGTTTTGGTGCACATTTCTGTTGAGTTTTATGAAAACATCTAATTAGATATTAGGAGAAACCACAAACAGGGTTCAGAACTTATTTTGGATGCTACTAATACTCCTGGGTGTGCCCCGGTATCTCACAAATGGAGCCCACCCATCCACTGTTACTGCCCATGTCATGTCAGCTCCTGCTAGCCTCTCGAGATCCTGTGTGAGAGGCAGCCCTGCTCGGACAAAACCAAGATGCATGGATGAATCGCCGTCATCACTTGAATCTAGCTGCCCTTTAGTGGGGCCAACTCATCCCAGGTTACCCAGGAGTTTTCCAGTGTTTGCACTCAAGAGTCCCATGTCCCAGTGTCCCCCTTACTCTTGGGACATGGATTTACCAATTGTGCAACTTGCTCTGTGGAAGGAATGGCAGGCCTGGCTTTAAACTATGTGGGAGGACGAGAAGGAAGACTCAGTGTTGAAATCACCAGTGGGTGGGAAAATAATTAAAATAAGAGTAGTGAGAGGTAATTATTATAGACTAAGTTTATTCCATTTAAAATGTTACCTTGTTCTAAAGGATTTAATTGTATTCTGAGATTCTGCATTTTCTCCTTTGTTAGTGTAAACATGTAGTTTTTAATAAAATTATGGTGATTTAAAAATACACATATTTGATAAAAACAAAAACGGATGAGATAATGTTAACTCCATTTGTAGGTCTTTTTCCTTTCTTTCTTTCTTTTTTTTTTTGAAATTTTATTTTCCTGTGAGTATGGGCATCTGCAGAGCCCCAGTGGCGAGTGGGAAGACGATTGACTGACTAGAGAGACCTCTTCTCCACGGGGCTTGGGGAGGTCTTTCTAACCCTCTTTGGGATTGTAGCAAAGCTGTGCCCTATAGCTCCGTGACATCTTTTATCCATTTGACACTCAAAGAAACAAGCTCTTTCTTCTGGGTTCCTTTTAAAAGATGAGCATCTGTGATTTCTGCTCCCTTTTCTCAGGTGCTAACTTCTGGGCCCCTGCAACTCTCAGCTCTTGCTGCTGATGTGGAGCTCATTAGGGCACAAAGAGAACCGGGCTTAGAAGATTCTGGTGTGAGCACCTGCTCCACGACTTATCTTCTCAGTTACAGTGATGACAAACACGTGCGGATGTAGTGCTTTACGGTGCGTCACATGTAAAACAGACAGCAATGTTGTGATGTCCACGCTTCCATCGGAAGAGTAAGAGCAGTCCTCTAGTCCCATCACCAAATATCTGTTAAAGTTTGTTAGATATACTTTCTTCAGAAGTGTTTTTAATCTGGCAATTTATTTATTTGTTTGTTTGTTTGTTTATTTATTTTATGAGAAGAGAGTAGCAGAGAAAGGGATGATTTGGGAGGAAAGAGTAACTTGTCCTTTTTCCTGATAAGAATATACCAATCCCTTTTTCCATTTAGAATTGGAAATAGGAAAAAGTGTAGTAACAGGGCTCAGAATTTCTTTAAACTAGAGAAATAAGCTCCCCTAATATTATCTCAAGATAACTGTTTGGGAGGTTAGTGAAGATTCTGCTTCTGCTTTTTCAAAGAGTGGCATGTAGAGCCCTACACGGGGTAGAATATTTAGAGATTGAAGTTTAGTAGGAAAAAATCTGATAGGAATATGGTCAGGAGCAAAACACTTCTCACAGGCATAATGGCCTTCATGAAACCGTGTGTGAGGCAGTGGAAGTGTTGGTGGTGTTGGGTAGAAACTGCAACACACGACATAAAGGTGTCTGTCGTGGCCACGGTGGATGCTTGTGCAGACTGGGCCCTGCCCACCAGCGTGCAGGGACACCATTCACACAGTTCATTTCACAGATTTATTATTTATTATGACAATTTTTTCTGGCATAAAGTAGACATGTATCTTGATCTAACAAAATCAGTATTTCACAACAATTTTCCAACAGATGGATATAAAGTGGAATAAGGATGCCTTTTTCCAATTTTTTCCAAAGGGCCATATGGGCTGGTGGTGGCCTGGATTCACACTGATATGATAATTTACAAATCCACAGGAGCAGGAATGGTAGTGATAATTTAGAGGGGTCCTAAGGGACAGGAAAATAGAGGCGACCTTGTAGGACAGCGGGTATAAAGTTGAGCTCCTGCAGGGCTCAGGAGGCTAGCGAGGAGAGCAGGACAGGTTGTGTCCTTTAACCGCGGACACACTTTGTTTACATTGCCCTAAGAAGTTCTCTTCATGTACACGAGGAACTAAACCTTGTCTGCAGGTGTAGCTACTACCTGCCTGTCTCTGATTTCTGCCCAATGGTAACACAGTCTCAGACTTGCTAGGCTTTCCAGTTTTTTAAGGGGCACTCACAATCTGAATTTGTATGTGAAATCTTTGCATTTTGGAGAAATGAATTATATTTTTTAATGCAGCATGTTACCAAAGAAAGCACACCTCTGTGTTAATTCTGCCTGGGCTGGACAAGCACTTATAATCTTTAGAGATCAGACCGCAGCCTTCCTGGTGGGCAGGGTATAGGGATGCCACTTTGCTAACTTAGGTCGTGAGACTGGCGCAGTGACATCTGGCATGTGGAAAGAGTTCAATCGGTGTTTACTGAATGATCAAATGTCTTAACATTCCCTGCTAAAAATAGTTAAATTTTTGACTTAATTTGTTGTCAATTCCTTCTCAAAAAAAGGTAGAGGGAACAAGGGAAATGCTTATTCTAGACAGAGCTGCAGTGTCAGAAACAATGACCCCTTCATTATGGAGGTCTCGCGAGCAAGAAAGGAAATGCTGTGATAATCAGATGCATACCATGGCTTTTAGGAGAACTGACCTCCAAGTTCTGATAAAAGGCAGGGCCCAGATGCTATGAAGTAATTTGATTTAAGATTCTGGCAGAAGGAATTCTGACTATTCACTGACATGTGATAAAATTAGGACAGAAAAATGAGGTAAAATCTAACAAAACCAATTTAGGTGCTGTCCACTGAGTTCATATTTTGAAAGAGAAGTGCAAATGCTGAAGGAAATGGCAAGTGCCCAAGGACAAGTATGAAGACAGACGGGAAGCTTTAAAAATATTCTTATAAAGCTGAAGCATGGACAGAGCCATGGTTTATGTCGCTTATAGCATGAATGAATGGATGGATGGGTGAATGGATGGGTGAATGGATGGATGGATGGATGGATGGATGGATGGGTGGATGGATGGATGGATGGATGGATGGATGGATGGATGGATGCATAAAGCAAGTATATTTTTTATTGTCCCTAACACTTTTCTGAGAACTGAAAGTTAGGCCCACTCTTTAGGACTGACGGTGTAATGTTAATGGATAATTAAGAAAAACAATACCATTCAACTTTTTTTTGTTTGTTTGTGTCATTTCCAAAAGAAGAATAATTAACTTGAAGAAAGTAAAATAAACATTTCAGAGATAATGAAAACTAAATGCAAGCAAGGAGATAGTGGAGGAACATGCAGCTCCTTGAAATGAAGCTGATGCTTACTGAGTGCTTGTAGTACACCGGCAACTGGGTTAAGTGCTTTACATGTATCATCTCATATATTTTTCACAGTGAATCTATGATATGATTACTATTACTAATCCCATTTTACAGTTAAAGAAATTGGAGTTTAAGGAGGTTTAAGATTTGGCCCTAGTGGTGAGAGGAGTGGAGGTCTAAGACTTGGGCCATAGCTGCTGAATGGAGTGGAGATCTAAGACTTGGGCCATGGCTAGTGAGTGGGAAAGCCAGGGATGGGGATTCCTACCTGTCTTCAGAGTCCACATCCTTCATCAATAAGCTATACTGTCCCCCAGCAAGCTCAGATCTGTAGGTGTGAATTATTTACACACCAGGGTCCTGAGAGAATTACAGATGGATGGGGCATGTCTGTCATCTTTGATGATGTCCAGCTGTTGGGAAGCATGGAGGGAGGCTGGAGATGAATAAATGTTGCTACTATTTTCACCAAAGCTATCTACTGGTGAGTTTCGCACTGATGCCTGGCAAAGTTTAGAACAGACTATTAAATGAGTGGTTGTGATTGCTTAGACAGGGCAGTGAGGATCAGTAGAAAGTTGGATTGTTTGATAATAATTTTGATACTGTAATTATAATTTTTAAATGTTAACAGAGTGATAAAGGCAAGCCTGAATTGGTGTATGTGAGCTACACCATTTATTGTATCTACTCTTGATGTGCTTGTGAAGAAGTGAAGTAATATGAACCAGAGCATGAACCTGGGGGTCGTCCAGGTCTGCATTGCAGTCATTCCCCTATCTGCCACGGGTGTGTGCTGTAGGTAAGATATTGAACCCCTCCAGAGCCCACATTCTGTCTGTGTAGAGCGGGATAAAGACCCTTGCTCAGGACACGTAGGTGAGAGCAAAGTGGCAGCACATAACAGGCACTGACTTCCTTCATGCTTTTCACAGAGCAATGCAGCAGTGATGGGTGGATTTACAGCTCTAGACAAGTTCACTTAAATACAATTGCACAGCTGGAACAGAGGGAAATCTCTAGTGGCATGTCAGAGGGCTACCTGTTTAGCTCTTTGTTTCAGACTTTTTCCATCTGCTTGTATGAAAACATGGAAGGAATGCTTAACAGACTTGACTCTGAGGTTGGAGGAACAATGACTACACTGAGTGACAGATTCAATATTTAGAATTCAGATAAAACTTTATAGTTGGAATTATGGCTGAAATAACAGGATGATATTTAGCAGGGACAAAGGTGGAGCCATTTACTTTGCTTTATAAAAAGCTATTGCATGAATATAAGATAGAAGAAAGCTATTTTATATGTACATAAACATATGTTCATAAATAAAGAAGGTTGCATTACCGTTGCCCGTTCAAGTCTGGACTCTGCAATTTTATAGGATGTCATTATACTGTTGCATTTCCAAAGACAGCACCAAGGATCCCACATCACGTGAGGAACATGGCTATAAATTCTGGAAAAGAGAACTATATACACATGATAAGCATGAAAAATATGGCAAGAGACATCACTTTTAAAAGAGTTGCCTTGTTCTTCGAGATTCCAGAGGACAGAACTTGGATTGATGGATGGAAGCTATAGAGAGGCAGATTTCTTTTCTAAAGGGAACTTTCTAAGAGCTTGAGCTATTCAATGACAGGATGGACTATCTTGTAAAATGGTAAAGTCCCTGTCATTGGAAGGGTTTAAAAAGGAATTGTTTGTTGACTTGCCTACAGTAGAGTGATTGAAGAGGAAAGACATACGAGATGAAGTCGGGAGGTAACGTGTCCATTACTGGGATCAAGCCCAGGTCCCTGAAATTCTCGGTGGGTTTTGCTTTCTTCCCATCCCGGTGTCCTCTCCAGCTCCTCCCCTGCTGGGTAGCCTACCTAGAAGGCCCTGCATCTGAGAGGTGGATGAGATGACCCCTAAGGGTGTTCTCTCTGATCAGGTGGGTTTACCTCCATTATCCTGGCTATATTGACATAGATTTTCAACTATTTAAATTACCTATACATTGTTTAATAGTATTTATTTTATTTTATCTGCCAAAGAATATATGAAATGTTGAAGATTATTGAGCTTTTTATTTTAATTTTCTCCAATTCCTTTGAAATGGAGAGATTCCATTACTCTAGAATTTTTTCTTGTATGGAGAAAGGCATAGAGCAAAAGTTTGTTCTTAGCCCCCATTTATATTCCTCCTCAAAAAGAAACAAAACAACAGAAATAAAGACATATTTTACACGTAAAATTAATTTAATATAAATACTTAAAATCACTTTGGAAGATAAAAAGCATCACCAAGGCCAGGGCTGATGCTCAGGAGGTAGGGATTTGCTGGCAGGGCCCCTCCCAACCGGGTAGTGCTGTATCGGTTGTTAAACACTCTTGTTATCTCTCCTTGGGATCCCATAATCCTAAAAGGAGACGTCTGTATGGAGAGTCTGGGGCAAGAGATTGGAGCTCTTTATCCGTCGATGCCACTGGCTATCGCAACCGCCACCTCCCACCTCAGCTGCTTTGGGGGCAATACCGAGAGCACATGTCTTGGCCTTCCCTAGCGGGCCTGGCCCACCACCTGCCGAGGCCCAGGCACCCCGTCATCCCTCTCCCTTAGGAAAATCAAACCCATTATGTCGGGTTACATCTGTGGAATCATTGGTTATTTTGCCTGTAACAGAAGAGTTAGCCTTCGTCCTTAGGAAGTTAAGAAATGGCAGATTGTATACATGCACACAAATATGTACCTCTGCAAGCTCTTATGTATTAATGGAGGGAGTGGCATTTTACCAAGTGCTGGATTTTTGCTCAGGACCTTTAAAGTTTCTTGGTCCTACCACCTGTAGGCAATGGTATTGGTTATGGATGTGAGGATGGAGGATAAAGAGCTGGAGAAGAAAAGCAGAACTGCAGCTGCGAGGAGGGGCTCTTGCTCTGCTCTGGGGGCGGACCAGGCATGCACATGGGTGGTGCCTTCCTTCTGTCCTCTGCTCTTGGGATGCTCACCCTCTCTCCACTGCCGGCTCCTTTCTCCTCTTCCCCCATCAGCACAATCTGCTCAACTCTCAAGGCCCAGTTTAACTGTCACCTCTTCTGCGAAGCTTAACCCAGGCTCTGTTCTCTTTCCAAGAGGATCTGATGGCTTTAATGTCAGAGCTCCCATTCATTCCTTCCTTCCTCTGTTCCTGCTGCTGGCTCAGCACTTCTAAATATGTTTGCAAAGCCCTTTCTTTATCAACCTCTTTTTCCATCTAGATCGGGAGATCTTTGAAGGAGGGAGATGGTTTTTGTTCACCCATGTCTCTCTGGGCCAAGTGCACAGTAGTTGCTCAATAAATGCTTCTGAAATACTTTGAAGGAAAGGCAGAGGGGACAATGTCCACAAAACAGTCAGTGTTTCTCAAGTGTGCTGGTGGTGCTGTTAGAGACACAATTCTTTTTTGTGTGGGATTGTTCAGGGCATTGCTCACTAAAACAGCAGCATCCATTTCCAGGGATTGCAGTAACCCAAAGCAGCCATGTCTGTTTCTAGTCTGTTGAGATGCTCCAGGCACAATCTGGAAATCCTCTTGGACAGAATTCCATTATGCTACTTTGGGTTCCCTTGACCCCATCCACCAGTCAGAAAGAAGATGTGACCTTAGAGATCATGAGCTTATGTTCGACATGAAACACTTCCAAAAGTCCTAACTATCCCATCTCTAAAAGTTGCCATTCCATTATACACACTCAGACATTGCTAAAACCTAACATTAAAACTGTAAAGGATCAAAGCCCTAACATTTCTAAGCAATGACTTTTTAGTAAATCTTCTTTCTTAGATTTTGGGGACTCTGAAGAAAATCTGATTACTCATTCTTCTTTTCAAAAAAAAAAAAAATCATCATAAAGAAGAAAGAACTTAGGCTGCAGGATTAAGTGACTGATGTGGTAAGTAATACTGAGTGAATGGAAAATCACTGTAGGCAGAATGTAACTCATTCCTCATATATTTTTTTTCTTTTCTGATCAATATTCAGCATATAAATGGCCCTAATTTTCCATGTTTAGAAGAAAAAAAGAAGAAGGAAACAAGGCATATAAAGGTTAGAATGGAAGGGCAGTGTTTCATGTTAGAGGACTATAATTTAAATCCTTGGGTTTGTTAGGTCACAAAATAATAGAATGCTTTAACTATGGAAATATTATTTATAGAAGAGAAGTAATATACCTAAGAGGAATGCAAGAAAAAATCTGGAGTAATGGGATAGAGTTAGAGGAGAATTTTAATGTAAAATTGTTCTTAAAAACTGTAGCAGTTGTGTAGTCATGTGCCTTTTAACCACTGCTCTTTTTCACTTAGGGTGATATTTATAGTCAGTGGCTGTCTTCATGAAACCAAAGCAAGTCAGTAAATATGATCATTGAACATTGCTTAGAATACGATTTAAATCTACGCTAATGTGGTTTTCTCTTAAAGTTCAGTAAATTAGTGTTGTGACAAATATGTGACCACGTACCTTTTTCTTTCTGAGATTGGTTTTTAGCCTATCATATCAACCTTGGGCAATTAAAGGGAATATGACTGACTTATACCATCTTTTCTGCCTGCCTCAGTGTTTAACAAAGCTTGTTTGATTTCTATGGGCAAAAAGAAAACTCTTTTTAGGTAAGATGCTTCTGATCTCTTGAAGTATTAGTACTGGAGACCTCAGGCAAAAGCAATTCTCCAAAGCTCTCTAGGAGGTAGTTTTATATGTGATTATAGCACATCTAATATCATGCAAATATTAAAGAGGTTTAAAACTCTCCAATCCACTGATATTTTTTCATCCTCAGGCGAATGATAAAAGCACGAACATATTGCTTTAGGATAAGCCTTTAGGTAAATGTATCATACAACACATTACATAAAAATGCTGCATGACTTAATATTGCCTGACTCATAATCCCTAGGAACATTCAAATATTGTTTCTTCAAAAATTCTTCCTACATTATGATTCATGTATTTCAGTTGTCTTTCATTATAACTATGTGATTTTGCCCTAATTTGGCATAACTTCGATAATACTGTAGTCCAGATGATGCAAGCGTGTTGCTTCTACCTCCCATCTGCTCCCTATTCAACCTTCATTCAGAGAATTAGAATGTGATACTGTGGTTTGAATTTTGCAAATTATTCATCCATTAATAAAGGAATTTGGGATTTCTACTACGGGTGGCCTCTGATTAAACGGTTTATATTTCATTGAACTCCAGGTGGCTATTACCTGTACAGTCCCAAGTAGACATCACCAAGTTATATATGAACCATACTGTTATCATTGTGGATGTTTGTAAAGCTCTCCATAGGTTTAAAGTCTCTGAGAATAAAGTTTTAAACTGTAAGACTGGCCCGAAAGTGCAAATCTTACTTGTTGGGAAGGCTCATCTCACAAAGACCAGGAGACAGAGATCGCTGCAATCAAGCAAGAGGTTTTTTTATTCCAGCATGCTGGGGTCACTCCATCTTCAGGACAGAAGCAGCCCCAAGCTCTTAACACGAGCACTTTTTATACAGTTGGGTAGGCAGACTTTGGCAATAGGATGAGTTGTATACAGCTTATTGGTCACCTGAGGTGACTTTTAAACTTGTTGGTGGCTTTCAGTGTGGTGGTATACAGACGAGGAACTGGGGAATTGCCCAACAGCCCACCCCTTGTGTGGTTAGGCCCTTCCCGGAACTGGGTGAACTTTGGGTGGTTTGGGAAGCCCTCTATCTGCCCTTACCAGAAAATCCCACCTGCAGGGGCTTGTAAAACCTTGCGCAAGCTAATTACAGAAGCAGAAAAGCTAGTCAGTTAATATTTAAGGGTGGGGGAAGGGGTTCAGGTCCACAAAACCATCTTAGCATGTATACAGTTCAAGTTTGGCTTATTATTTTCAAATATGACTCTTTTCCTAAAGAAAGAAATCTTAAAAAATGTCATACGGTCAATTCTGAAGGGCTGAAGGACATAGAATAATTTTCAAAATAGTAATTTTTAAAGACAAATTAGCAATATTATCTAGATAGATTTCCCCTAAATAGCCATATGTACTTTAAAAATATCTACTAACATGTATAGTTGTCTAGAATGAATGCAAAAATCAAAAACTCAGAATAGTGCTTTAGCTTGGCTGGTTTGCTGGGCTGATCTTTTAAGTAAGCTGTGGATTGGGCTGCTGATTCAGTCGGTGGGTGTCACCAAGAGCACCTCCAGTCCTGAAGCTTCACAACTAGTTGTGGGAGAGCCTTTGTAGCCATTGCCTGACCCTGGGAACACAGAAAAGAGATGTAGGGAGCAGAGCTCTTGACCCCTTGAGATCAGGTCACTAGTGATCCATTGTCATTTTTGTAGTAAATTGAGGCTGTTTCCCCTGCAATTAGTTGAAGGATGGTACAGAGTTTTAAACTTCACCCGAGACTAAGAAAAGAGGTGCAGAGGAAATGGAGAGAGTCAATAGCCTAGAGCTCTTAATTACGAAAGTATTCGGCAACCATAAATCTCAGAATCGATAACTTGTGTTAACCAGCCAAATGGAGTGTTAGAGAAGAAAAGCTGTTTGTCTGGATCTCTTTACATTCAGGGAGCTTAAATTGAGAGCCTAAACTTTTTCAGAAGCTATGTCATGAGGCTCTAACTAATCTGTTATTCAGCTGTCACTAATAAAGTTGTTGAAAACATTTCCTTCTGAAATAAGTCATTTAATTTTAAAATAAGGTTAATCCTCACATATTTATGGATAATTTTTTCCCAATTAAGATATCCCAGCCCTGCTTATATTTACATGCTAATTTTGTTTTTAAAATTAAACTGCTGGGGTATCACCCAGTGGATTTAAAAACCAGTAGTGCCTTTGTTTTGTTCTGTTTATACCAGATGCAAAGAATTCAATTAATCATACTTAATAGTTCAGAAAACAACATTGCCACTAGTTCATGTGAGGTATTTTTCTTGTTTTATTATTTCTTTCTGTTCATCCCAGATCCACACTCCATTACATATACATATAAACATACACATACACACGTGCATATATGTGCATATATATGTCATAAAATAGAGACAATCTTAATTGAGTACAAGGATCAGTCATTTTTAATATATTATTTAATATATACAAAAGTTGACAATGTATGTGTAAGCTGTAAAGCAGAAAAATGAACTGAACACCTGTGGACCCTCCAGGTGACTCAGCAAAACATTTTTGATATTGTTCAAAATCTCCAGGATCTCCTTTGTAGCCCATATTTTACTACATATGTCTTACCCATAAAAAATATTTGGTTAGTTTGTATTTCTATATTTGTGAGTTTATTGAGGCATAATTGGCATACAATAAACTGCATACATGTGAATGGTTGTTAAGTTTTACCATCTGTATACACCCAGAGAACCATCACTGCAGTCAAGGTGATGAGCGCATGCATCTCCCCCAGAAGTTCCCTTGTGCCCCATTCTGACTCCTTCTCCTCACCCCTGCCCTTCACACCCCAAAGCAACTGCTCATCTGCTTTCTGTCACTCTAGATTAGTCTGCATTTTCTAGAATTTACATAAATGGAAACATACAGTATGTACTCCTTAGTCAGGCTTGACTTATTAAGCATAATTATTTTGAGATTTATTCACGCGGTTGGTGTATTATTCCTTCTTCCAGGTGAGTGGTATTGTATTCTGTGAATTTACTACAATGTGTTTACCCATTCACCTCTTGATGGGCATTTGATTTTATCTGGTTTTTGGCTGTTGAGCTATTATAAATAAATTTACTCTGAGTATCTATGTACAGATTGTTGAATAGACAGGTGCTTTAATTTCTAGGAAAAGATTATCTGAATCATGTGATCAGTGTATGTTTAAATTTAAAGAGCTGCCAAACTCTTTTCCAAAGTGGTTACCATTTGATTTTCCCAAAAGCATTGTAGGAGTGTTCCAGTCACTTCCCATCTTCACCAATGTTTAATCTGATTAGTCTTTTTGCTTTTAGCCCTTCTGGTAGGTGCAGAGGTTTCTCACTGGGGTTTTAATTTGCATTTCCCTGATGCCTATTGATGTTGAGCATCTTTTCATGCACTTCTTTACCACCCATGTATATTCTTTGGCAAAGTGTTCATTCAGATTTTTTGCTTTGTATTTTTAATTGGATTCTTTGTTTTACTATTGAGTAGTGAGAGTTTTTTTATATACCCTGGATACAAGAATGTATCATCGATCTGATATATGCTTTGAAAAGATAGTCTCTCAATATTTTACTTGTTTTTTTATTCTATTTACTGTGTCTTTCAAAGAGAAGTTTTTCATTTTGATGAAGTCTAATTCATCAATTTATTCTTTTGTAGATTTTGCTTTTCACCTTATAACTAAGAAGGTTTTGCCTAAGCCAAGATCATAAAGATTTTCTCCTGTGTTTTCTTTTACAAGTGCTTTTTTTAATTTTTAGTTTTAGGTTTCACATTTAGATGTAAGATCCATTTTAAATTCATTTCGGTATATGGGGCAAGATATGCAAGATACATATCAAGTTCATATTTTTTACAATGGATACCCATGTGCTCCAGCAGCATTTGTTAAAAAGACTGTCCTTTATCTATTGAATTGCCTTTGATCTTTGGTCACAAAAATCAGTTCTCCATATATGTGTGAGTTTACTCTCATTTTGCTCCATTGATATACATGTCTCTTGATTTGTCTACCACATTGTCTTGATTACTGTAGCTTTACAATAAGACTTAAAGTCAGGAAGTATTAGTCTTCCAACTTTATTCCACATTTTTTTTTTTTTTTTTTTTTTTCTTTTTCGTAACCGGCACTCAGCCAGTGAGTGCACTGGCCAGTCCTATATAGGATCCGATCCCGCCGCGGGATCGTCGCTGCACTCCCAGCGCCGCACTCTCCCGAGTGCGCCACGGGCTCGGCCCTTATTCCACATTTTCAAAGTTGTTTTGGCTATTTTAGGTCCTCTGCATTTTCATACAAATCTTGGAATTAGTTTGTCAATTTCTACCAAAATCCTTCCAGGATTTTTATTGGTAATCTATAGATTTCTTTAGGAAATTTTAACAATATTACATTTTCTAATTCTAGGGCCTGGTGTGTCACTCCATTTGTTTAGGTCTTTCGTTTTTAATTTTACTCAGCGATGTTTTATATTTTTCAGTGTACAATTCTCACAAATGTTTGTCAATTTATTCTTAAATATTTCATATTTTTAATTCTATTGTAAATGGTGTTGTTCCTTTTTTTAATTTTAAATATTTTATATATTAACTTTGTAGCCTGAATTCTTGCTAAGTTTACTTATTAGTTCTAGTGATATTTTTGTAGATTCTACAGGAATTTCTTTGGAGGCAATTATGTAATTTGGAAATAAAAACAGATTTTTTTTTTCTAATCTTGATGGCTTTTAGTTTTTCTTGCCATATTGCGGTGGATATAAACTCCAGTATAATGTTGAATAGATGTGGTGAGGCTGAATATTAAGGCCTTGTCTTGGAGGGAAAGCATTCAGTTTTTTATCATTAAATATGATGTTAGCTGTAGTTTTTCATAGATGCTCTTTATTAGGTTGAGAGAGTTCTATATATTTCTAATCTGTTGTGGGATTTTATGAGGAATGGATGTTGGGTTTTGTCAAATGCTTTTGTTTTAAATCTAGTGAGATGATTATGTTTCTCTTTTTCAGTCTGTTTAAATTGTGAATTACATTTGATTTTCAAAGATCAAATCCAACTTACATTCCTGGAATTAAACTCCACTCAGTCATGATGTATTATTATTCTTTGACATATTGTTGAATTCTATTTGCTAAAGTTTTATGAAGAATTTTGCATCTTTATTCTTAAGGGATATACATATTCAGTTTTCTTTTCTTAAAATATCTTTGTCTTGTTTTTATATCAAAGTAATACTGGCTGTAAAGAGTGAGTTGAACAGTATTGGCTTGTCTTCAATTTTCTCAAGAATTTGTGTAGAATTGGAGTTGTTTCTTCCTTAACTGTTTGACTGAATTCACTAGTAAAGACATCTGGACCTGGAGTTTTCTTTGTTGGCATTTTTTTTTTTTTTCTTAATTGTAAAAATAGGTTTTTAATAGACATAGTTGCACCTTGGATAAAACTCATTGGCTATGATATTACCACTGTAAAAAGCTAATAGAAATAAGACTATTCAAATTTTCTATATTTTCTTGCTTGAGATTTAATAGTTTTTTTTTTTTTTTTTCTTTCAAGGAATTTTTCCATTTCACCTAAGTTGCCAAATTTATCAATATAAAGTTGCTCACGATATTGACTTATTATCCTTTTGGTATCTCCTGATATTGGTAATTTGTGTCTTCTCTATTTCCTGGTCAGTCTGACAAGACAGTGTAAATTTTTATTAATCTTCTCAAACAACAAAGTTCTGCTTTTATTGACTTTTCCCTGTTTTTCCAAACATTGAGCTTTTGCACTGATCTTTATTGTTTCCTTTTTTCTGCTTGTCTTGCTTTTCATTTTCTTGTTTCTTAAAGTGGAATCTAAGGTTATTATTTTGAGATTTCTCTTCTTTTCTATGTAGGTGTTTAGTTTCATAAAATCTTCTTTTTATACTGCTTTAGCTGGTCCTTCAAATTTTGGTATGTTATTTCTTAATTTTTATTCATTTTAGAATATTATTTTACTTTATTTTTGATTTTTTTCTCCTATCTGTGGATTATTTAGAAATGTATTATTGAGTTTTTTAATACTTCAGAGTATGCTTTAATTTCTCTTGGGTAATACCTAGGAGTGGAATGGCTAGATCTATAGTATGTGTATGTTTAGCCTTTTAAGAAAGTGCTAAACTGTTTTCCAAAGTGGTTATATGATTTTATATTCCCAATTAGCAGTATTATTGTGGCCAATTCTTTATGTGGTTAGTCTTTTTACTTTTAGACATTCTAATAGGTGTGTGGTAGTACCTTATGGCTTTAATTTGCATCTTTTAATGGCTAATGACTTTGCACCTCTTTTCATGTGCCTATTTGCCATCCACATGTTTTCTTTCGTGAAATATCTTTTGAAATCTCTTGTGCCCATTTTTTGGTGTTTGTATTTTTATTATTGAGTTTTTCAGTTCTTTATATATTCTAGATGCAAGTTACTTATCAGATATATGTTTACAAATAATTTTTCCCAGTCTGTTTTATCTTTTCATTCCCTCAATAGTACCTTTCAAAAAGAAGAATTTTTTTTTAAATGCAGTTAATAAATTTGTTCTTCTATGGATAATACTTTTGGTGTCATATCTCAGAAGCACTTACCTATCCTATCCCAGGATTACAAAGAGGTGTTTTATTGTTTTGTGTGTTACATTAAGGTCTGTGAGGCATTTGGAATTAATTTTTGTTTATGGTTTTTGGTATATATCAAAGTTTGATTGGTGTGTTTTTGTTTGTTTGCATATTGATTCCCAATTGTTTCAGCACTGCTTGTTGAGAAAATTATTTCTTTCTTCACTGAATTGCCTTTGTACCTTTGTCTGAAATCTGTTGGCCATATACGTGTGACTCTCTATTCCATGCCACTGATTAATTTCTGTGGTAAATAGTTAGCAATGGGGTTGCTGAGTCATAGAATATATGCATGCCTAATTTCTCTAAGTACGGCTACTATGCCATTCCTATTTTAATTAGGAGAGTTAATCTAGTGGAACTGTAGACCTTATTAACTTTTCTATTGCTTTATGTGAGAAGAGTTTATATTTTTTATCTCAAAAAATGCCTTCTTCACATATAGATGTATTATAACATGAGACAGAGTTGTTGCAATTTTCATAAATGAAGCAATTTGCTTCCATGTACCACTGTCCCTTAGGGGTGTCCAATATAAGCCAGATTCCTTGTCAGGTGGCATGGAACAGATCTTTCTAAATAGTTAGCATTTTTCAGATAAATGAGATGAAAATTCTGTCAATTGACCCATGGAGCTAGTAAATATAAAAGTGCAATTTTTTTATTAGTAAATAAAGTATATACTTTTTTATTAGTAAAACTCCTTTTGGGGACATTGGGATATGTTCTTTAATGATTTAAAGTGTTTTAAGATTTTTAGTACATTTGAACTGGAATGTATAGTGATTTGATTAATGTATATTTGTTCTAAGAGAACTGTAAAATATATAGTGGAAATGTTAGCATTTATTGAATACCCATTAGGCATTGTTAGAGGGTCTTTATATGGATTAACTTATCTAATTTCCACAACAACATCCATTTTACAGATGAAGAAATCAACCATCAGAGAGATGAAGTGACACAAAAAAAGTCACATAGGTAGAGAGTGGTAGAGTTTTGGGACTAACAAAACCATTCTTACCCTTTTTAATTCCAGCCATTTCAAGTCCTACTTTTTATGATGGCCAGCATTTATGAAATAACCTATTTTATTCATATATGTTTATTATTTAATTTGGTGGATACATCATAAAACAAATAAGGCTAAAATAAATAAAATAAAACTTTGGGGGGTATAATGAAGTATTTTATAGATAAATAAAATCTATTTCTTTGTTATTAAAATGAAAATCATTAGAAACTGGAAACAACTACTTGGCCTAACTGACTACCTAAACCGTTTGTGTTTAAGTTAGTTGGAAAAAAAGCATGCTCATGTTGGTGAATTATTGTGTATTTACAATATAATGCCATGTAATTTGTCTACCTTAATTTACCATAATTCATTTTAGGCAAATGATAGTGTCCTAGTAATTTGAATTGGCCTCTAAAAGATCAAATTGTTTAACCATTCCAAGTTTGTTTTCATTTGGGATAATTTTCCTGATTGGTTTGTAATGGCAGTTTAATGAGATAATGAGCGTTAAGTATTGCGTAAGCTCTTATTGGAGAGAATGTTAAGTAATTTGATTACCCATTGTTGCATAAGTAGCCACCTCAAAACTTACAGCATTAAAACAACTACTTTAGTTTGCTCATGATTTTGTGGATCTGGGATTTAGACTCAGCTAGGTGGTTCATCTTTCATCAACTGGGATAACCAAAGTTAGAGGGTCCACTTCCAAGACAGCCTCATCCGTCCTCATTTTCTACAACAGAGTTGTCATCTTTTATTGTGTATTAATATCACAGATGCCTGGGCTTCAACTCCAAAGATTCTGATCTTTGGTAAAGAGACTTTTATATTATTTTTCAAGCTCTCTGGGTGATTTTAATGTGCATCTATAAGTTTTTTTTTCTTTTTTTTCTTTTTTTGGTGGCTGGCTGAGACAGGGATCTAAACTCATGACCTTGGTGTTATAAGGCTGCACTCTAACCAATGAGCTAACCAACCAGCCCAAGAATTTAGAACAAACTAAGGGTTCAATTTCTATTTTCTTTAAAAAAATGGTTTTTTTCTTTTTATAAGTACACACTGTAGTAAAATAATTAGAATTCAGTGATTCAATCAACAAATATTTATTGAGTACCTACATTAAAGAATGTGTGAATAACAAAATACAACTTTGTTGTGAAACCCTCTTAAAGATAATCACTATAAACATTTTGGTGTATTATCTTCCAGACTTCCACTTACCACTTAGTATTCTATTGCTACGTTGATGTCTCATGTTATTAAATATCCATCCAAAGCAAGATTTCTTTTACTACTGAATAGTACTTTATGGTATCAGTGCTCTGTAACACACTTAACCATTTTCTCTATGTTTGAAATTTATTTTTTATTTTTGGCTTTTTAAAAAATACTTAATTTATTTTTAATCAACAAATAATTATACATAATTATGGGGTACAGTGTAATGTTTGTTTCTTTTTCAGTATTTCAGTATCAAATATAACAGTGATAGACATTATTGAAGTCACCTATTTGAGTTTCTTTGAATAGTTTTTGCCTTTACAAATATTATTTCTTTGATCTGCTGAAGTTGTTACTAATATTTATAAAATTTAACCTTCAAATCTTCATAATCAGGTCAATAAGCACATGAAAAGATACTCAACATCACTAATCATTAGGAAAATGACAATCAAAACCACAGTGAATTACCACTTCACATCCATTAGGATGGCTATTATCAAAAACAAAACAAAATGAAAAAAACAGGAAGTAAATGTCGACAGGGATTTGGAGAAGTTGGAACTGTTGCATTGATTGTAGGAATGTAAAATGCTGCAGCCACTATGGAAAACAGTATGGTAGTTTCTCAAAAATGTAATGTAGTATTACCATATGAGTCAGTAATTCCATTTCTATGTATGTGCCCAAAATGAATTGAAAACAGAGACTTGAACAGATATTTGTATACCAGTGTTCATAGCAGCATTATTCACAATAGCCAGAAGAAACAACCTAATTGTCCGTTGATGGATAAGTGGGTAAACAAAATATGTGTGTATGTGTGTTTGTGTACACATATATATACACACATACACACACAATGGAATATTGATCAACCTTTAAAAGAAATGAGGTTTTGACACATACTACAACATGGAAGAACCTTGAAGAAATTATTCCAAGTGAAATAAGCATTCACAAACAGAAAAATATTGTATATTCCACTTTTATAAGATACACACAGTAGTCAAATTCATAGAGACAGAAAATAGAACAAGGGTTGCCAGGGGCTGGGCAGGGAGGGAGGGATGAAGAAGCTACTGTTTAATTAGTATGGAGTTTCCATTTGGGTAGGTAAAAAGTTTCTGGAGATTGATGGTGGTGATGGTTATACAACAACGTGAATCTACTTAATGTAGCTGAGCTGTATACTTAACTATGGCTAAAATGGTAAATTTTATTTTATGTGTATTTTACCACGATAGGCAGTACCTATATGCAGTTACTGAACACAGCCAGCCACAGCAGTTCTTCCTGTTCATGCATCTGTCCGTCCCCTCCCAGAACATACCCCTGAAACAGTGAGTCAGGTAGATGGGACATCTGACTCCTCCAGACCGGGAACAATCCCTTTCCTTCCTTCTCATGCACCTCCCTCAGGAGCCATTGTGTGCCAAAGCATCACAGCTGCTTTTCTGTGGATGAGGGACACTAGCCCGGAGGCAGGCCACCCTCCGTGATTGCTGTGGTTGTAAAGAGAATCCCCAAGGTTCTCTCCAACCCAGTGAGTTCAGGAATTTGACTCCTGGATTCCCAAAGAGGAGGGAAAACAAACACAATACGAACCTCATTTCTGCACGGGCACCTCATTACCTATATAATAAATATGGAAGAACTAAAAATTGTTGAGGCTTTATTGGTATAGTGATGTAGTTCAAATGTTTAAGTGACATTAAAAATTTAGAGAGTGCATATGAATAAGCCTAGTCTCCCCATGTAGTAGATGCTCAAATAATCAGTTTTAGATGAATCAAAACTAAGTCCAGGGTCAATTTCTATCTCTCTTTTTTTTTTTAAATACAATTTTGACCACCCTCATAGAAAGTAATATCATTCCTTTGGACTCCTATAACCTTTATCTCTTTGTTTACCAATGAAGCATTCACCTAAAAACACAGAGACTATATGCTACCTTTTCATGTGACTGTCTCTTATCTCATCACCTACAGAGAACGCTTTTAAGGAAAAGGATGAGGTCATATCCATTCTTTTGTCTTCCCTGTTGCATCTTTTTGAATGCCTCAGAGTTGGTGCTTAATGGTGCATATATCTTTAGGGAAAATTATGTATTTAAGCCTAATCAGCATAAAACAAAAGGAATGGCTACAAAGATTTTAGAGCGAATAGGTGTGGAGCTATGAGTGTGTATTGGATACTTTTTATTTTAATATTTTTAACCATTTGTGGATGGAGAGTATGTACATAGGGAAGAGCAGTGCTTGCAAATTATAAACTTAGATTGTAGGAACTGATTATGGGATTCTGTGGAATGACACTTAAAAACCTAGTTATCCACCAAAAATTCTAACTGAGCTTTGTTCCATCTCCTTTTACTATGCTACAGATCTTTCAGCATCTATGCCTAGCCCCACACATTTCTCCTGGTCACTGCTCATCTTGATTTGTCCAGCTTCCATCCCCTTTGGAGAATCAGCATGGCCTCAAAATCCTTCTCCCACCAGGACACCATAGAACCTAATCAGTTCTCTTCCAGTCCTGCCTCCAACACTAGCCCCTCTGTGCTGTTTGGTGTCCCCAGTCCCTTTTCGCTAGCCTCCTGATGGCCGCATTCACTGCTGCACTATTCTTAGCTCTGAAGACTTTCCTGCATCTGAAATATGTTGAGTAGATGTGAAATAAAATTCTGGGGAAATATATAAAAACAGACACCTTATGGTTTTGTGGAATTTCTAAGTCTATAAATTACCTTTTTCTGTCTATATAATTTTAAGAAATGAACGGAGAGAGTAACAAATGGCAATTGGGATCTCTGAGGTCTTATCATGCCCCTCTATTTTTAAGCAATTTTCAAAAAAGATGTTTGCCTTCTAATTTTTCAGAAGTCAAATATTAAATTGCATTGGCTACCCTTTTTTGCATGTAGTGAATTCTGGTAGAGAAAAAATAAAGCTGGTATCGATATGTTAATTAGTAATTGCCATCTCCAAGGCTTCTGTGCCAGGCTACCAGATAAAGCATAGGATACCTAGTAAAATTTGAATTACAGATGAACAACAAATCTGAAATTCAAATTTAATTGAGTGTGTTGTATTTTTATTTGCCAAATCTGGCAGCCTGCTCTTGAGGCAATTGGTGGTAGGCTACTGGTGCTTTCCCATGGGCTATATTATAATCATAAAAATTTGCCTCAGTTACTTGAAACTACTCCTTTAAACTTTCTGAATCATTAGCTGTATTCATTGAACTAGTGGAATAAAATATTCCCGTTGATTGTTCAGTTTTTTCCTAGCTAATTTAAGTCACTTCAAGAACTAGTTTCTTGTTTTGACAAACTGTAATGTAGTCAGATCAATGATCATTTTTAGCATATAGGAAATACATGATTTCAGTTAAAGAAATATTAAATTTCCCAGTCACATTTTCTTTCTGTTTGCTCCTGGTCTCAGTGTGCTGAATTTTGTAAGTTAGAAGTGATCATGGCTGTAAAGTGCCATGACAAAAAGAACATTTATAAAGATTTTATTTTGTGTTTTTAAAGAAGTATATAAGGAAGGAAAGGATTCTTTTTAAACAGATATAAAATTTTAACCTCTAAAGTCTACGAAAAAAATTTTTTTTAAATCACTGGACTCTATGGACAAACCAATACAATTTTAAAACATTAGCACAGTAAACCCTGGACATCTGGATAGGATGATGGAGACCTGCCTTGGCAGTAGTTCATGTGAGAAGCATCCGGGGATTTAGCTGATTTCAAGTTCAGTATGAGAGAACAGTGTGCAAGGGTATAGAAAGGCACCTGTAGCCTTCGCTGCATTAGTCAAGTGTTGTCAGAGCAGGTATGGTCTGGAGCAGTGGAAAGCTCTGAATAAGCATTTACTGAATGAGTGAATAAATTGTTCTTTGGATTGGATAGTGAACATCTAAAATGGAATGTCGCTTCTAGACGTAACCTCACTTGATGAAGTGTGTTGACCAACTAGAGTGGCCACAGAGGGTGTTCAGTAAAGCAAGAAGCCTGGAGCCCTGCTGCAGTGAGGGAACCAGAGCTCTCCTGGGAATGAGTCTTCATAGGGACCTGCTCACCTTCAGCTACTGAGGAGACTCTCATGTGAAAATTACTCTAGAGGGCAAAATTAGAACCGTTTGCAGAAGTCCAGTAAAGAATATCAAAAGGATCAACAATGTGGCTGTTGACCAAATATCAGATTTATGCCTCTGGATAGCTTGAGTATAGTCAGTGGGTTTTATTGCACCGACTGACCTCTACCTAGTGCAGCCGATGTGGAGGCTTGGTGGAAAGAGGCTGATCTTTAGAATCCTTCTGTCCCTTATTAGCTATGTCACATTGTACTTATGACATTCTCTAAGCTTTCCTTATTCAGCCTAAAACATGGGGATGATAACACCTACCTGGCAGCGTTCCTGGGAAGAACAGATAAATTTTATATGAGAACGATCTGGAGAGTAGCAGACACTTTAGAAAGCAGGCTGCACGCAGGACCCTTTTCTGTGCCTTGGCTTGGGCGGTGGTTATGGGACCATTCACTTCGTGATAATCCATTCAGTTGTGTACTTTTCTGTATGCCAGCTGTGCCTAACAGCAACAACAAAAATGATAAAAAATATTTTAAAAAAATTAAAACAAACCTGAAAATTTCAAGGGAAATATCCTTTACATAAGCCATAAGATTTCTTTGTTAAAAATTTAATTTTGCACACCCATGTTCATAGCATCATAAACAATGGCCAAAAGATAAACACATCTGAAGTATCCACTGGTGGATGAATGGATAAACAAAATTTGGTATGTATATACAATGGGCTTATTCAGCCTTAAAAAGGAATAAAATTCTGACACGTTACAACATGGATGAACCTTAAGGACATGATGTAAAGTGAAATAAGCCAGTCGTAAATAGACAATTTGTGTATTATTCTCCTTATATGAGGTACCTATAATAGTCAAATTTGTACACAGAAAGTAGAATGGTGGTTGCCAGGGGCTGGGGGGAGAGGGGCGTGGGGAGTTGTTTGATGGATACAGAGTTTCAGTTTTGCAAGATGAAAAACTTGTGGAGATTGGTTGCACAACAGGATAAATATGCTTATCATTACTGAACTGTACACATAAAAATGGATACGATGCTAAATTTTATAATTTTATGGTATGTGTATTTTACTAGAATTTGATAAAATTAATTTTACCTTATTCCAATAGAAAAATAATTTCATTTAAATGTGTGAATAATTCTTTCTTTTGTCTGATAATGTAGGTCAGTCAAGAGAATTGTAAGGTGTAAATGTGATATCATCCACGTTAAAGAAAATCCCTCAAATTGTAGTTTTTTCTGGCATCTAAAGAATGTAACTTTAAGTTTGAAGAGAATGTGAATGCTGTAATATTTAAAGTTATCTTAGTTAGTCATTCTTAAGCTAAGTATTCTAGACCTAGAGTAACTCCAGAGATAAACTTCAAGGGAAGTCCTTAAATCCTCTGAAATTTTATGCTGAACGTTGTGGAGTGCGTATGTGCATACCTTTTGGGGAAGAGAATCCATATCTTTTATCCAATCCCTCAAAAGCTCTGTGACCTCTAAAAGATCCAGGACCACTTATGGAAATGAACTTCCACAGAAGCCCAGGAGATACTTGTTTTGATGCTGGGGAGTGCTGGAGGTGTGTTATCCCCTGTCATTCCCTGCGTTTCTCCCAAGGAGTAATTAATAATGGCATGCCATTAACTTGGCAGGCACAGGTGGTGTATTGCTGGGGTCAGCCCTGTGCCCAGGACGATTAAACATCTTCATCAGTGACTGGGATGATGGAACAGAATACATGCTCACCTTGTGTCAGGATGTTGCAAAGTCACATGGGGTGGCAAAACCTAGGGGGACAGGACTGGGATTCCAAATGCTCTTGACAGGTTGGAGAAATGAGCAGAAGCCAGTTACAATGAGGTCAGTGAGAACAAGAGCATAATAATGAAATCAGGAGGGGAACATAGGCCAGCAAGTCTAATGGAAAAAACAAACCAAGGAAAAGTTCCGAGGCTCATAATGAAGCACAGGCCAAGGGGTAAGACAAAGGTAGAACTCGTGTGATGGAACCTGCTACTGCAAAACAGCAATATTAAAAGAAAAGTATTTTCTTTCCTGAAGATTATCTTAAATAATTGAGATATCCTCCATTTGGTTGAATGCTAATGATTTCCAAGTGTTATTTGCATGCCTTATTCTATTTTTGAAGCAAGATTTTTGTACACAAATGTACTTGCATATATATGTATAGTGTATAAGTGTGTATAAAGTGTATGTGCGTGTGCACAAGCCTCTCGGTTGTGTGCTTTATTGTTTGGGTCTCTGAAACTTAAGAGAGATGCTTGGGGGTATTTTAGAGAATTATTCAGGAAAAGGAAACAGATGAAAGAAAAGGAATATTGGAACTTGGAGAATAATTATTTCAAAGACTAGAAAATAAATGTATGGAGATGTACTAAGGACAGTATGGCAAGTGGCTGTGCTCTGTGACTGGGCAGAAGAGAACAGCTCCCTTCCCTTCCCTTGGGAAGGCTACATGTGGAATTTTCTCACCATACACACTGAAAACTATTAAGAATATTGCATATGATAATTATCTAAACAAATTGAGATTATGCATTGCTAGAGTCACTTTTATTTCCACCTGTAAAACAGATTTTACAAGGGGGGATACCTGAGCTATGTTCCTAATTGTGAGCGACTCTTTGTAAGTCCTTTTATACAACTTCAGTTAATTAGACCCTGATCAATAAAGTTATCGTAAGTTAATTATCACGGTTGCCAGGTACAAACCATCTCCCATGAAGCATCATTCACAACTTCCAGTAAACACAGTTTCTCTTTTCTACAACAAACATGTGGACAAATCTATTTCTGTAACAAATGTTTTTAATCTCAAAGTTATAAATCAACAGTCCTCCAAACCACCATAACAGAACTTCACGTGTTACAGGAAAGTTAGTTGCCTTTTTTATCATAGAGACTTAAACTAGACTCAACTTTTTGATAAGATACCAGATAAATCTAGTTTTAACTTAAAGTTAGTGGGTGGTAGTAAACATCCATGAGCCGCCTCCTGTGAGCAAATGAGCACTTGAAGGCTTTTCTTCTCATAGTCACCAGAAGGGTCTCTTACTATTTCACATCTTCACTTACTTGTGAACTTTAGGCTTACTACCTCTGACCTTGTTATTCGTTTCCAGCTAGGGCTTTAAAAAAAAAAAAATATGGCATTTGTGATTTTCTGTTTCCACATATTTTAGGTGCAGATTATCAGCAGGAGCAAAAGAACTCAGTGATTGCCAGAGAACCTTCCTAATTCAATGATTTTTAATTTTCACTTTAATGCTGAAACTTAAGAATGATATACTTATTTTTTTTATCAATAAATAGGCAATAATATATTGTGTATATATATATATACACATATATATACACACATATTTACACATATACACACACATATATATATACACACACACTATACTTAGCCTAGATATTTGCTGTGATTGTTTCAAGTTTCGTTGACCCTAAAAGTATGCTAGTCATTTTGAATTCACTATTTCCTTTGAATTATATATAAAACCTTCGTGTATCCTGTACTATATGTTTTCCTTAGCTGCTTTAAAAATTACCACAAACTTGGGCACTGAAACAACACAGATTTATTCTCTTACATTTCTAAAGGTCAGAACTCCAAAACAATCTTAGGGAGCAAAAAATCAGAGTGTCACCAGGGCTATTTTTTTCTGGACGCTTTAGGGGAGAATCCATGTCCTTTCCTCTTCCAGCTTCTGGAGGCCGCCCACATCCCATGGCTCCTGGCCCTGCATCAGGTAGACCTCTGCTTCCATCATCCTGTCGCCTTCTTTAACTTCGACCCTCCTGCCTACCTCTTATAAGGATATTTGTGATTAGATTGGGCCACCCAGATAATCCAGGATAAACTCTCAACTCAAGCGCTTTTAATTTAATGGCGTATGCAAAATCCCCTTTGCCACGTAAAATAACATATCCACAGGTTCCAGGGATTAGGTCACATACATCTTTGAGGGGAGAATCCATGCAGTTTACCACATACTTTACGGTTTGTCTGTTAACACAATCAACTAAAACTATGTATGGATTCCCTACTAGCCTAAGTTCTAGGCAACTGAGGTCTGTTCAATGTAATGTGTGTTTCAGTCACAGAAGGTGAGAGTCAGGGAAGTCAGAGAAGAAATAAGAAAAATAAATGAGATGATTATATGGTGATTAGTAAAAAGAAGAAAACAGAACAGGGTAACGAGATAGAGAGGGATGGAGTGGAGGCAGTTACTTTGCAAAGGGTGACCAATGGAGGACCTTAGGAGCTTGTACTGGATGGAAAAATCTAGAAGGATGAGGAGACAGCCACACAAATACCGTGGTGACGAATGCCCTGGGTTGTGAAAAGGGAAGCTATAGTGCCCCTCCGCAGGAAGGAGCCTGACAGGTCTGAGGGACAGGGGGAAGGCCTGGGGGTGGGGGTAAGAGGACGGTGCGGGGCGTGGAGGGGCGTCCAGGTGAGGCCTGAGGAGCGGGCAGGAGGCAGCACGTGGCCCGGGGGCTGTGGGGAGGAGTTTGCATTTTATTCTAAGGGGAAGGGGAAGTGACCAGAGGTCTTGCTACAGGGGCTTCGTCTGATTCATACTTTAAGAAAACCCTCTGCCGTGGTGGGGAGACGGGTCTGGGGGAGGCAAGCTGGGGAGCCGGAGAGGAAGCTCTAGCAATAGCGTGGACAGGAGAGGTCACGCGGGATTTCCATGAGATGGTGGCTCAGACCAGGGTCACTTTGGTGAACACGGAGGGACATGGGAAACATCCTAAATTAGTGGTAAAATTTACCATGGCTTGGTGGGGCTTTAGCTCCTGTCTTTCAATAATCTCTATTTACATTTCCCCTACATTCTCATACAAATAATTGTAATGTGATAGTATTAAAACAATTTTAATACATTTTTAAAAATACAGATAAGGGATATTTACTCAAGTGTAAGTAAGAACACCTTTGCTGACCTGCAGTGCACAGTCTAAGTGAGCTGCCTGTGCTTATTTGGTGAAACAGCTGAGATAAAGATGCCTTGTCACATCCAGTGAGACAGCTGCTTCACACGCCTTGGATGTGGGACTCAGGGACGTCTTCTGGATAAAGAGATGTGATGTGCTGCAATCCACGAGGAAGGCAGGTGTCGTTCTCATCTCGTAGGACATTAGTGATGTGCGTGATATCAGACCAGTTTCTGAAGCAGGTGTTTGAGACACATGACCTGGTCTGTGTATCATTTGTTCTGATTTTTTTCATGTTTCTTTTCTTGATTTTAATAACATGAGATCAGAGTGTTTGCATTAAAATATCCTAGCTGAATAAATAAGCAAGTAAGAGAAAACCCTCAGAATATTATCGTATGACTGAGTAAATCTTGGTGTTAATTATCCCTTGCAGTTAATCTCATGCACACATGTAAAGACATTCAAGGAAGACAGTCTGCCCTAGCACCAGAAAATATAATTTGATAAAGGTCCACCAGAGGATTGACTTATCTTTCATGTGATTTAGCTGGCTAGAGTCAGTGTTCCCTTCCAAAGAAAGCTATTTTTATCCATACCCTTATGACAGATGGGTACCATAGTATTTTTTATAAAAGATGACAGGAAAATTACATTACTAAAAAAATGGCAGAAGTCGAGGGGTATGCAATAAGATAGTTTATTGGGGGAAAATAGACTAATATCAAAATAGAAAGAACACAGCAGAAATAATGAATTTGCCTGCATCCATCTCTTCTTTCGTGACCTCATCATGACAGAGATACTGATCAATTTCACTACAAGAAATAAATATTAAAATGAAATTTTTGAGTGTCTTGTCTAAAGTTTCCTGACATCAATTGTTTTCCCAGTTTTTTCCCCTGCAACCATTGAATACCTATTCATCAATCTTTTATTACTAACCAATCTCGTTTCAATTTCTCTTGTCCCACAAAAGGCTTTTCTTTCCTTTTATTTTTGACTTTTCTTTTTTAGCAGAGGTGCATGAATATTATTTTCACACTCCACTGTGGCTGCATCTCCACTGATCAGGAAATAGAAAGTGTGTTTGAAGGATGTGTCCTAACCCTGCAGGGCTACAAACAACAGAGTCATGTGTAACGATTCCTCATCTTCTGGTGGCAGTGACCAAGGAGAAGGCTGTGCACATGCTTGCACAAATGTGTTTGCATCCGTTCTCATTAGAATAGATCCAGCATAGGCAGAGCATGTCCAGGGGAAGGGAGTTTGCAAAGAGCATTTAATTTTTAAATGTCATCTGCACACAATTACCAGCTTGACAAATATTTCAAAATGTCCTAAAAGCAAATGTTAGGGTCATCCTTCTTGTCTGTATAACCCTCTTGATCTCATAATGCATTAACAATAACCACTTTTTATATCTTTTTTTAAGATGCTGAAGGCAACAAGGATTTTCATTTTCATAACCAATTTTTATTGCTAATGGAAAAATGTTTGAGAGCACGGATGTGGTTCACAACTGAGTTTATCTGAAAATTGTTCAGTGTTTGCATTTTAGTGTTTGCAATGCCTTCCAGATTTTTCTGATAAGGTTGTCTTCATCATTTAGGATACATCGCCGTTTAATAGAGCATAATTAGCATGACATGTCAGCAAATTTTTTTTTCAACATCTTCTATAGTCTAAGATTTAGTATTTTCCTTCAGAATGCATTTCAGGTCTTCTTTCTGTGGCATTTTCTACACCCAGTTTCATTTTTCCCTTATATGCATATATATGTTGTTGTAACATGTAATTTGGTGCATGATTATACCTAGCTGATTTTGTTATTGTTGTTTCATATTTGAGGTTTCATAATGTCAGCTCACTAACTGAATGTGACCTATAGATGCATTTGGATTGGTCCACAGATAGTTTTAAAAATAAAAATCTTGAATTGGATGCCAACATTTGAAAACTGGCTGACCTCACATAAACATCTGGATTTCCAGTTTTGCTTGAATGAGACAACGCATCTGGCAACACTGGGCTCTCAATCTGGAGGCAGCAGTGGCTGGAGCTGAAGTGCATGTGCCCTGCATGGGCAACAGGTCTCCAGTTCACTGGGTCCTTCCAGACAATCTACTTTTAACTTTTCTCCCTAGGTCTATGGGCATTTGAGATCATGAACTAAGTATGTCTTTTCAGGATTTTGTTACTAGGCTATAAAGTCCATGTAGTCAGAGATTGTCTTAAGTTTTTCTCTATCCACACACTGCCTAGCATAATACCAGATACATAGTATAAGGTCAGTAAATTAATTTGTTAAAATACACCTCCTGTGTGCAGCTGAGCATATATTGAGCTTCACAAAGAGCTTTAATCCTTTCTTTAAGCTACCTGTTCCATATAACATAATCCAACCACAAGAGTGATATACCATCATATTCATGGACCCCTCCCGCACTCAGTAGGAGGGGGTTTGATAAGTGTGGGGTCATTGGTGGGTCACCTTAGAATTTTGCCTTCCATACAAGGGTACAGAGGTAATAGTTCGGTGATTACTGTATTCATCCAGGTGTGACAGTAGTTAGGTAGTTTCTGTATTCAACCAGGTGTGAGGTTATGAAGGCCTTTATTCAGGTAGTATAAGAAAAGGGTAAAAGGGATACATGCAAACACATTTTGAACAAAGAGTGAATGAGACTCACTGATTGGCTGAAGGAAAGAAGAAAAGAGTAAATAGTAAAACTTTGCTCACACCAAATCAATTTATTGATCAAGGCAAAGACATGAGAAAAGAAAATGCCTTTGACCATGAGGTCAGTAAGTTTGGTTTGGAAGAATTTGAGTCTAAGGTAACAGGATGTCAGAAAGAGAATATACATTAGGAAGTTGGAAATAAATATCTGGCTGGAACACAAGTAGGATCTTAGGCCAGTGGAGGCAGATTTGGCATACATCACTTTAGAGGTTGCTATGGGTTGAATGTGTCCCCCCAAAATTCATGTGTCTGAAACTTGATTCCCATTGTAATAGTGTTAAGAGGGTGGGAAATCCTATCATGGTATTTGAAAGGTGGGGCCTTTAAAAGGTGATTGGATTATGAGGACTGTGTCCTCATGAATGGATTAGTTCATTCATACAGCAATTTGTTAATCGCATAGTGGGTTATTGAGGAGTGGTTCTGATGGCTTTATAAAGAGAGCAAGTGAGCAGGTTAGCTCTCTTGCTCAGACCTTTCTCACCATGTGATACCCTGTATTACTATAGAAAGTCACCACCAAGAAAAAGGCCCGCAGAGATATGCTACCTAGACCTTGGACTTCCCGGTCTCTCAAACTGTAAGAAGTAAATTTCATTTTGTTATACATTACTCAGTTTTGGGTATACTTTTTATAAGTATAAAATGGACTAATACAGAGGTCTAACTGAAGCTTTGAGAATAAGTAAACTTTCAAAGAAAGTGTCTTAGAATCCTGTTATGAACTGTTTGAGTCTTCCAAAATTCGTATGTTGAAACCCTAACCCTCAATGTGACTGTATTTGGACACAGAGCCTTTAAAGAGGTAATTAAGATTAACTGAGGTCGTAAGTGTGGGACCCTAATCCAGTAGGACTGATGTCCTTTTAAGAATAGCACAAACCAGGAGAGTACACAGAGAAAAGGCTATGTGAGCACACAGCCAGAAGGCAGCCACCTAAAAACCAAGGAGAGAGGCCTCTGGAGAAACCAAACACGCAGGCACTTTGATCTTGGACTTCCAGCCTCCAGAGCCATGAAAACATAAACTTGTACTGTTTAAGCCACCCAGTCTGTGGTCTTTTGCTATGGCAGCCCTTGCTGACTGAGAAAAACCCAAATACAGCTCCTAAGAAGAGACATATGTTAGGAGGCAGGAGGGGGCAGAATGAGTGGAGAGCACCCACAAGTCTAAGAATGCCACGTCTGCCTCGTGGTGAGCTGTCAGGATCAGTGGACTTGGGTCAGAGGGCCTGGAATCCAGTCTTCACTCTTTGGTGGGTGGCACCATCTGACCCTGGCAAGCCTCTTAAGCTCTCAAAGCAAAGCCCTAGATCCACAAAGTAGGGTAATAGTGCATATCTCTCTGGTTATTGGGAGGTTTAAGTAAGTTTCCACATTTCTGTGGCTATGTTTATATTGGTGTAAATGTATACAATTAAAAGTTTATTCCTAAACTGTAAAGTGTCAGATAAATATGTTATTATTAATTGCCTTTGGAGTTATAAAACTGTGGAGTTCTGATCACATTCATTAAAAAAAAAATGATTCTGCTCCTTTAGTGCTCGTCTGTGTTTGTAGCCAAGGCATCTGCTCTCGTTTCCTACTACTGTCTGGGTGTTATCATGTGTGTGCTATTTTATTAGGTTAATGTGTAAGCTGAAGACCAAGTAGTTATGGTTGTTCGAATGTTTTCTGTGACAAGACTAAGTGGCTTCTTGTGTGATCTCAGTGCAGATTAGAGTTGCCGAGCTTCATGCGGTGCCCTCACTCTGCAGAGTGTGCAGCTGGGTGGCAGCTTTCTGTCTTCCATCTGGCTCCTGGCTCTTGACTCCTCCATGAGCTTACCAGTTAACTTTATAGGAGTGAGGTGTTATTCTGTGTTTGGTTTGTTCCAGGCCTTCTCTATTAAAGATGCATCTGGGAAACTTGGAAAATAGTCAAGTGAAAGCTTTAAAGATGTCAAGTAATTTAGCCTTAAAAGAGAAGTAGCCATGCAGAGAGATGAACAACATCCTTTAGTCTCCATTAAGGAGAGCTAACATGGGCATTTTGCATGATCTTTGCTCTTACAGACCTAGAGGAGCTCTAAAAATCATGTAACTGGCATTGAAAGTTGGAATGAATAACTGTAACATCTTTTTCTGTGTTGGTCTTTAAAAGTATGACAGCTTTTCACATCTTTAGATGGTTTAAATGGATTCTGATCGAATGTGAGGTTTTTTTTTTTTTTCTTATAGGAGGAAAACCACTGTGCTCAGAAATAATTTTTTCTAAAGATTGACAAAGCATTGAATGTAGTAGGCATTCCTATTCTTGCTTGCATTCCGAATTTTATGAAAGTAATTGCATATGTATAACAGCATTGTATTATCCAGAGGAGATAGATTCATAAATCATTTACTGCCTATTGCTGTGTTTCTATAATGCCAGTACACATGTTTAGTGTATCTTTGTAGAAGAATACCTGTATTATTAAAAAAAAAAAAGAATTACTAGAAGAGAATGGAAAGCAAACATGAATGTCATTCACCACTAAATATGTGGAAAAATACCATGAATATTTTTTTTGTAAGTGTCAATTAAATAAAGATAAAATGAAAGTTTGGATTTTCTGCATAGAAACATTACTGCAAATTTTATTTAATTTTCGTTTTTTTTCCCAAGAAAAGAATACATACTATGGTTTTGTTTACTTGTACATAAATTTATAATAAACAACATAGAATTGTAGGTATTTATTTTATTTATTTGTCACAGGTATCTTTTGAACACCTGTGTGCAAAACAGTAAGTGTGGCAGGTGGGAGGAACTTCTTTAGCGTGGCCTCCAGCCCGCTGTGTGCACAGACTTTTATGCACATAGGTGTAAAAAGGAACAAATAAAAGGAAGTGGGTGGATCCACTGATACATATGTACAGTTTATATACATTTGCATAAGTAAGAGCCAATTTCATGATAAACACAAAGTTATATGTAATTAACAGAAACAAGGCTATATCTTCCAGTGACTTTATTAATTCAAGCCACTGAACACTTCGGTGTGTCTGAAAAAAAAGTTTGTTTTTATTTAAGAGGCTGCTCACAAAGAGAGAGAAAGAAACTTTTCTGGCACGCACATCCCACCTTCTTTCTACGTAGTGATAAAACTGCAGTCTTAGAATTTGGCAGATGCACTCAATTTGAAGCCTCATCAACTCAGCATTTGCCTCTGCGTGCCTCTTTCTGGGGTCAAGCCTAAGCTCGGGTGCTTGCAGACAGAGTGTGCGGTATTCATGGGATGTCCCTGTCTACCGTTGTCTCCATCTGTACTCAGAGGCCATTGCTGAGACGTCCACTTGTGCTGCTTTTTATCGATCGTTCACTCCATGAGGTTGGTGTCCTGTGAGAGGCGACCTATCAGGTCTGCTTCCCACTTACACGGCCACGTGGCTTTCCCCACAAACTCCTTCTCCCTGTGACTGTGCAAGCCCCCTGGGCAGTGTGTCCTCTGTCAAGGCCAGCTCCTGTGCCCCAGACTGCAGAATGTGAAGGTTCCTTTCAAAGTCTGGAAGACTGAAGGCTGGCCTCAGGTCCTCACCGCCTTGGACACCCCAACAGCCATCTGTCATACCCCACTGATCTCTTGCTCCCTCCCCTTGTCTAAACCCAGCTGGAGGCCAGAGGACAAGGGAGCACAAGTGATGTGGTCTGTAGGGTCAGCCTCCCAGGGCACAGAACAGAACAGAGGAGAATGGAGGATGGGTGGGTATATAGGGGGATGGAAACAGAGAAAAACAGGACAGAGAACGCAATTATAGCACCCATAGGTATACTCCTGATTTTGAATATTCTATTTGTTGTACCCAGTGACCTAAATATATTTGTCAGGATGTGAGACTTCATGTTTGGTGTTAAGAGTATGCTTTAGCTAGGACTGGGGACAGAGGTGGCACTAGAGTGCAATACATAAAACAGGAAAGATAAAAAGCCCACATGGTATATTGCTATATTGATTGATAAGTTTATTTTTAAACGATTTGAGGACACTTACTCGTCATCTCTCCTTGTACTATGTGGTTTATGTGTATTTTTCCAGAAACTGAAATTAAGACCCAATAAGAGTAATTTTTCATGTTATCCTGCAAATGGCCGATATAGTCTAAATATATGCTCATGTTGCAGGATGTATGAATACATTTTCTGATGGAGTCAGCACACATGGGCCCACACTAATATCTTTGTGTTATTACATTTTGTCTCATAAGGCATTTGTTCCTTCATATGCCACACCCTATTTTGCTCACTTTTCAAACAAACTCTTTCAAAATCCAATCTGGTAGATTGTATGTTTTTTCCCCTTTGCCAGATGTGGAATTATATAAACACAGCTGGATGGATACCCTTGTGCAGATGGTTTAGTTGGTACTTTGGTATATTAATATTACTGCCAAGATCTTGTAACTTATGCCGTTCATGTAACTGCCACAATTGAAAAGGACTCAGGAGTTATTTCATGTCTCATATACTTGCATATTCTTCAGCAGAGACTGGCCGATAGAAGCACGGCCAACAGCCCTTGAGAAGCTGAGATGCTAAAAAAAAATTACTCAGAATCTGGATGTTTAGCAGAGCTGAGGGGTTCCTGTTGCAACTGACATGTAGGATTAATCTGTGTCTGTGAAAGTTACATAAAATCAGGAGGATTAATTTCGACTGGGCCTTTTCTAGTTAACCATTCTACCAGTTAACTTGTGGCTCTCTTTGCCATTAATTTCTTTCCTGTTGAGTGTGTAATTGGACATGTCATTTCAGATGTCTGGAGATGTACCTTATTTTCCATATTTGGTCTTTCTTTTTTTTTTTTTTAATGTATGAGAATGATTGATTTGGAATACTGAAGCATTATGGGAAAGGATGCTTTCTGCCTAATTACAGTAAATCCTTGGGTAACTGAAGGTATTCTGAGAATTTTCAGTTTGGCTTTTCTAGTTAAGAGAATTTAACACGAGTTTTCTTCCACCTTTTTATTTTTTTATTTTTTGTCCTTCAAGTTAGAAATTTCCTAAAATGCATAATCTTTTTTTTTTCTTTTACTGCTGAGCTTAATAGGTGCATATATTAGCAACTTGAATATATTTTAGTCTTTTTAAAGTTAATTCAATTCTGCTTTGCCTCGGTACCACTGGCACATAATATAGCCTGGTTGGCAAAGGGATGGATGCAGACAGTTGTGGAGCAGGACATAGCAGGCATGAGCTGTTTCTGTAGGTTTTCCCACAGGGTCCAGAGTGGGGGAGCAGGCAGTGCCAGAGATTTCAGACATTACGTTTAAGGCACCAGGCAGAGAGTCCACACAGCGAGACGTGTTCAGGAGGCAGACGTGTGTTATGGGTGTCAGACTTGGGTAACAGCAACAAGGATGGAGCTTGACTCCGTCCCCCTTAGAGTAAGGGAGGCTCATCTGATTCCTGGCAAGAGTAGGAGCTTGTCAGGACCACTGGCTGGGGCGCAGGGGAGTTGGGGAGTGAGATGCTGGCCACTGGCGTAGACAGGGAAGGCCCGGCGATTCTGTCTCAAGGCCACCACAGGCCTTAACAATTTTTGTTCTTTTTTGCCTCCATCTTCTCCCTTCTTTTGCTCGTTTATTCTCCATCTCTTTCACTCCTTTTGCTTTGTTTTTGCTTTTTAAAATTTTATTTAAAATGAACAAACCCCAGATAGGAGCTTGCTCTATTGACATTTGTTTTGATTCTTCTAAAATTGTAGTTTAATAGAACATATCCCTTTATTTTAGGAGCCTTTCAAGTGGCATTGGGAACTTCAGAAAATTATCGTGCAGTATCCCACCCCTGATTATCAAGCCCTTCCTATGTAAGAACCGTCAGTTCACTCATCTGTCTCACAGCATTCCTGATTGTCATGGGTCATCTCATGGGGAAAAGTGACACAGTGACAAACATGTTACATGGGGCCACTGAATTTCAGATCCTGGTAACTGCTTTGACAACCATCAGTGCAGAAGTCAAAGTAAAATCCAGGGGTATGGCCCCACCCTGCTCCAGAAATATATGGGTCTTAGAGGATCTGTCTTCCTTCCTGGGATTGAAGAGCAAGAGAGGATGGGCAGGAAGTGATCTGCTTGCCATGAGCCTGGCTCCTGGAGCTGCCTCAATGGGGCTAGCACAGTATTTCCACTTTGTACCTCACATTCACCTTGTATATACCTCGCGCTAAAAGTATATGCCTAGTTAAGAGTATAGGGCCAAATAGGAAAAGATCAAAAGTCAGAATAAGTCCCATCCAGAGGAGAGGTGCAGGTATCAGTGAATTTGATCTCAGCTGGCAAGGAATGCTGTGGGTATCTTATGTGGTGTCAGACCACAGGACCTGCATGGAGCCAGGTTAGGCCATTTGTATAAATGTAGACAAAAGAACTCCATTTGTATAAATGTAGCAATAACTCCATGATATCAAAATAATTGATTAAAAAGTTTAAAATTCTGTCAACCCCCCATGCAAATGGTATGTATATAATGACTGAACTGCTTCATTTTTTGGCCCTAAGTGGACACAGCCTAAATCTTCCTCTGGAAAGCCTCACAGTCTGGAGGCAGAATGCCCTCATGGGTGCATTTAGTGTGCGTGGTTTGGACGAGCTGCCTGGCACTGGGACATATGTGCTGGCTCAGCTAGTGATGGGCGGCCGCTTCCTGGTGATCCTCATGCCAACGCTGCAGCGACAGGCCTGGTTTAGTAGACGTTTTCCTCTTATTTCATAGGGTGACTCTACTTCATTTAGCTGCACATTGACTCAACCTGTGTAGGACTAAGTGCTATGTTACAAATTAAGAGCTAGAGGCTTCTCAGTGAGGTTACTAGGGGTAGTGATAGAGGAAAGTCTTCAAGGAACCAGGCAGTCTCCTGTGCTTTCTGAGTTACCAAAGTGAACGTGACATTCCAGTAGTCACAGGTGCAGGTGGTGCAGCGATGTTACTTGTTTTCTTCCCACACCTGAACCTACCCTTCTTATTTCCTTTCTTCCTTTCCCTCTTCCTCTTCTTTAGCAGAAAACTTAATACAGTAATTATTGCTGAGCAAGCACATCTCTGATATACTCAAACACAATGTTGTAATTTTTCCTCCAGTTGCCCACTTAAATGGTGCATGGGAGTTAAGTCATTCCCTTACTTCTGTTTGAAATTTCAACAGGCTCTATGAATTTCGTTTCCCTCTTATGTAATAGACCTGTGGGCTCTTGAAGTAGCAAACACAGTTCAATTTAGTGGACGTGACATCTGGCCAACGTTTTAATCAACTCCACAATTTGTATTTTTTGTCCAGTTCAGGCTGGAGGTCGTTCCTTGCCTGACATTGAGAACAATGCTCGGATTAACCTGTGCCTGCCCCCTCTCTCTCTGCTCTCCTCCTCTCCTGTCTCAGGCCAGGCTCTTCACAGTTTGGAGAAGCTTGAAGGGATCTGGGAGGGAGGGGAGATGAGGCGGCGGGACAGAACTTTGCCTTGGCTCTCTGTGTCTGATTCTTTGCCACAGGCTGCTTTTTTGAGATCCTCCTAGATGTGCACCTCTGGAGACCTCTTTTCTGCATGTTTCCTGGCTCCGGTGGAGGCATCTTTATCTAGTCTGGCTGCATGGCCACTTCTGATCTCTCCTACAACCCTGAAGGTTTTACTTTTGGCTTCCGGCTGCTGGGGTCCCACCCCCTCCAGGCAGCACTAAGATGTCTTCATCTGTCCCTGTCTTCCCCTCTCTCCACCTGACCCACATCTGGTCCTTATGGAATGCCATTCCTTGCCATCTCCAGCCCTGGAGCTCAGGTCAACCTACTGTCATCACATACCACTGACGCGGCCTGGTCCAGCTTCTGCACGTGTGACTCAGGTGGCGGCCGTCCTCTGTCCCAGCTCTCTGAGTCATCCTGTGGGGAGCCAGCTCCCACCAGGCTTGCAACAGAGGAAGCGGTCCCAAGGGAAGTGGGGGGCCGTCAGCAGACAGCAGTCCTCTGCAAGGCAGTAGCTCCTGACTCACCCCTCCCTCCACGCCAGGGCTCCTTTACAGCTGTGCATGAGCGAAGTGGACAGGAGCCACGCAAGGGCTCCTTTCCTTTATAAATTCCACATCTGGAGGTCAGGCTTTGGCATCCCAAAGCTGTGTTTTCTGCATTTTGGTGGCTTCCTTTAAACTTCGATTTTAACCCTCATTCTTTCAGTGTTATAAATTAACGCTTGGGCCCCTTTGGATACATACTCACTCAGATTCAGGGTTCTCTCCCTCTGCTTATCCTTTCTTCCTTTTCCTCAGGGATGGTCAGGCCAGAGGCCCTCCCATGTCGTTCTGGACTTAAGTCTAATTTCCTGGGGTCCTCTGTCACGCTGGCCTCCACTGAGGTAGAGCCGGGCAGACCTGCTCTTGTGGTACCAGTGTCCTTCCCTGAGCGTCTGCTGTTGAAGCTCACGAATCTTACCCAGGCCTCCAGACACCTGCTTTCAGTATCCCTGTCCTCTCAGGCAGAGCCCATCGGAGATGCTGAGACTCTGACAGTCTCTTCGACCTTCTCCTTGCCCTTCTGTCGGGTCCTTTCTGGTCCCCGCTGGGTCCACAGGAGCCACAGGACTATGCGTAGGTGCTCTGTGTGCTCGTGTCTGTGGTGTTGGGGCTGCGTGTAGACGCTCCGTGTACCCCTCTGTAGTGTGGCTGCCACTCATGGTGGGAAGTCAGGTGTTCTAGAGGATTTCCCCTCCCGGAGGTTCCCAGAACAAATCGGGACATTAGTTGCGACCCTTTCACATAAGCAGACCTATCTGGGTGTCTATTGCCCCCGCCCCATCCCCATCCCCACCAAGGACATAGACCCTGGGGGGTGTGGAAGACAGTGGTGTCCCATCACACCCTCCAATCACCTGCCCGGTCAAACTTGTCAGATCAGTCTTCTTATGGGCTTTTACCTGATCCTCCATTCTTCCATCTCTGAAATTTCATGGAGTAAGTTCTGTACTCAGTTATTACAGCTGCTGTACATTCACCAGCATCTTCTTAGGAAGTCAAAGTCCGATGACCAGACTGTTTGTTTTCCTGGGACTTTTTGAATGTCGTCCTTTCCCTAAGGCAAAAAGCCTCTGCCTGAGCGTCAAGCCTTTAAGGGAGAGAGCTGCAGGGCTGAAAGGATAGGAAGAAAGAGACGTGTCAGGAAATATTGCAGATACTCTGCTTCATCACCGTGTTGTTTTTCTGTTGAGCAGTTGAATGTCTCTGAAAGATGGGTCCGTTGACAAATGACAGAATAACTAGGAAGATGGAATGAATTTTATCTGAAAGTGGCTGCTTACTTATTGCAAAATGAGTCATCAGGTTTGCTCAATATCAGAACATCTCGTTTATCTTCAATTTTTTATTTCCTTACCAAATCCCAAAGCCAAATCTCTTCTTCCTCTATAATAGAAAAAAAAAAAATGCCTTTGGTGATTGTTGTCCTGTTATTGAGTAACCTCAGGGAAACATGAAAGGTGAACCTTTTTAAAGGTAGAAATGAAAAGGAGCTCTCTCAAAGCAGAGGCTTTTATCTTTTTACAGGGAGTTCCTCCGTCAGGCTCACTTCCAACGCACCTTTCATCTTTGACTCAACAAGCCTTCTTTACCTGTCCGTCAAACAGGCAATTAAGCATGTAAAAATGTGCGGGTCGTGTTTGTTTCACCGTGATTCCCTGACACCCTGTCCCTAAGGGGTTGGAGGGATAGCAGGCTGGGAATGGTGGTCAGGTGGGCAGGGCACCAGAGAGTGGTGGGGTGGGACAGCGTCATGATTCCTGCCATGTCCCCATGCCCCCTCCACTCCACCCTACCCTATCCATGTTGTGACACATTCTGTTTGTATCCAGCCTAGCAGAGCTGGTTTGCATGCGTCAATCGTACCATTAAGAGACTTGTTTTGGGCGATCACTTTTCATACTGGCACAGCATGCCAGTGGTGATGCTAATACACTGGCTAAGGAAAAGGAGACCCTGAAGCAAATTATGACCACCCTGTATACCTTAAATTGTGTTTCGTATTCAGAGGTCACTGGGAACTTCTTGCCTCAGTTTCTAAAATAACTTATGTTGAAAGCCTTCCGTATTTATTCTTTCTGCCCTGGGAGTCTCAGATTTATGTTATGTGCCTCCATCTCAGCTAAGGCTTGGCTGTCTTGCTGGTTCTCTGCTAAGTTCAGGAAAATCATTTATGGCACACCTCCTTTCCTGTACGTGCAGAAAGTCATCCTCACGTCTCTGAACTTAGGAGAGTACATTTAATATTTAATTCTATCAACTTATCCTCACCAGAAGCTTTGGGAGTGTTATCAGGCCCACGTCTGGCTGTCCGCCCCCCAAAACCCTGGCTTGTTTTGCCAAAATCTTTTTTCCCAGGGCATTCAGCTCCTGCCTTAGGCTTGTCAAAATCTGTTACCGAACCCAAGTCCATCTGCCTGCCCCAAACAAAAACAAACAACTCAAAAGTCAAAAGTCGGTGAAAATGGAAGTCAGCTTAATTCAGGAACACCGGTGCCCTAAGGGAGATGTTGGGCTGACCCAGCTCTCCGGTAAACCTGATGGAGAATGGGCGGGCTAAAGCCATCTCAAAGACTCAGGGTTGCTGAGGGGTTTTTAAAGAGGGGGCTGAGGGAATGGAAAGGGGGAGGGAGGGAGATGTGAGCTGTGGGGGCTCCATGCAAGGAGCCAGGTGCAAGGTCTCTTCAAGTCTCTGTCTACTTTCTGTTCCCGTCCTTGGTGTTCTCCCAGGGTCCTGCTTTGGGGTGGAATCAGCACAGCTTTACTAATGTCTTCCTTGGTTTGTCAGAGCCTAGGTAGCACCTTCTCCCTGCAAGTCTGCAGTTCCAGGCTAACTGGAAAACAACTCACATTGATGTAAATAATGTCATCTTGTCCTGTAACCAAGGTTCAAAATACCAAATAACCATGGGAAGAGAGGGAACTCAGAGAAAAGCATGCTAAGAAAAAAAAAATATGTCTTTTAAATTTTCCTACAGCCCAGGTGGTTTTAGGTCCCAGCGTGACTTCAGTCCTACTCACTCCAACAGGAGTGGGCGTTTAACCAGCTCACAACTGTAAAATGCTCATTTTTGCAGCTGGCATCATCCCTTTTGTGATTATTCTGAAAAGTTGTTAGCATCCTTGCTGATAAACTTACAACGCCTCCTTCTGTTACTTCCATGTCAGAAAGTTGGAATTTTCTCTTTCCTTCTCTTATATTGTTAGCATAGAGTTAGAAATATTCAGGGCAGTATGCAAAGAGGAAATTGCCATTAATGCTCTATTTATTTGTTGATTTAATTAGTTTATTTTATTTATCAGTATACAATGTAATTGATTTTCATGGCCCTTTACCAATTCCTCCCTTTTCCTCCCTTGCCATTAATGCTTTAAATGTAGTACTTTTATTTTATTTTAGAAATTAATTTTTCATTGTGAAAATATGAGATCTGTTTTAGCTTGAAAATTTGTGGCATTAACGTTGTCATAATATTAGCAAGTCAACAGAAAAATATATATGAGACATTACATTTTTGTTAAGGAAGAATTACTCATAAATGTTGTCACTTAACATGATAGGATATTAAAGTATTATTTTTAAAATCAAACTTAAAATAAGAAGAAAATATAATGTTTTAAATTAAAGGATTTAAGTTATATTAAGAAGGAGAAAATTCTGATACTTTGTGTTGGATTTATTTATTTTTCCAGAAGATGATTAACTCGTTAAGAAGCCAGTCAGCAGTGGAAAAGCTGACTGGCCCCTCCATTTAATAAGCCTATTCAATAAAGTCTTAGTAATCTGATATACTGTTTTAAAGCAAGCAAGCAAACAAACAGCTTTGCCCTGATCCAGATTGGTTCAGACATAAGGTGGATTTTCAGTATGCACGATGCCTGCATACGTAAGGGTAGAGAATGGTGCTCCGTGGACTTGGCTTGAGGGCAAAGTGAGAGTCTTGGGTTCTTTCTCTGGTGCTTAAGGGTCCAGCTAAGGACATATGGCATGGGTAAACATATTTACAAACAGCGACTCAGATAAGCTGAAGTGAGACTTTATTTTTCAACTGTTTCACAAGCCCTCATTTCCACTCTAAGAAGAAGGGAGGAAAAAATATACTCTCACTTTCAGGTAAGTTATTCTGCTTCCATTTAGGGACTTAAATGCAAGACCATATTTGAGGTTCTTGCTTTTTCCTTTCCCCTGACCTCAATAATCCTCGGACTATTTAAATCGGGAGAGGTCTCCTTTGTGTCTTGCCCTCACGTCAGGGGCAACTATCCTTCCCTGCCCTCCAAGTGCGATGTCTGGTCCTCAGACGCCTCCTCCTTCCTCTAGTGGTGAGTTATGATGGGTGTCACGGGTTGAATTGTATCCTCCAAAAAGGAGGTGTTGAAGTCCTAACCCCCAGTACTTCAGAATGTGACCCTATTTGGAGACAGGGTCTCTACAGAGGTAATCAAGTTAACACGTGGTCATTAGGATGGGCCCTCATCCAGTATGACCGGGGTCCTTACAAAAACTTGGACAGAGAGACAGACACACACAGAGGAATGACAAGAGGACACAGGGAGAAGAAGTCTCTAGAAGCCAAGGAGAGAGGCCTGGGGAAGACCCTTCCCTCCCAGCCCTCAGGAGGAAAGAGCCCTGCTGACACCCTGATTTCAGGCTTTGGCCTCCAGAATTGTGACACAGCACATTTCTGTTGTTTAAACCGCCCAGCTGGGGTACTTTATGGCAGCTGTCCCAGCAAACCAACACTGTAGAAGCCACTCTTTGGCCAGAGCCTATGTCTAGCTCGTGGTAAAACCCCGTGGACAGCAACCCCCTTTTCTCTCCACCTGGTGTGTCCTCAGAAGTGCAAATCGTTGCACTTCACAGCATATAACTGAAATGAGCTTCAACAGCCTGTCTTGAGAGTTGAAAGCACAACATTTTTCCTTCGTCCTCAGTGGGCCTCTGCCTTCTTCTGAGGTAGCTGATACCTCAGCTTCAGTGCATGGATGTCTGCAAATGGCAGAAATCCCTAGAATGACAATATATCAGATGTTTGCAGATGGTGTCATGGTCTAAGAATATGAGTTTCTCACGGTTTCCACATGTCCAGTCTTGGCCCAGGTGGGTCCTCTGCTCAGGTCTTGTAAGCTGAGATCAAATGTCAGCAGGGCCTCGTCTAGGACTCGAAGCCTCTTCCAAGCTCGGGAGGTTGTTGGAAACATTATTTTCTTGCAGCTGTAGAGCTCATGGTGACTTGCTTCTTCAAGCATAGCAAGAGAGTGTCTCTGTCACTCCTAGTTTCTGACCTCTAGACCCTCTTTCGTAGGTCAGGCCCACCGAGGACTAGCTCCCTTTTGCTCAGCAAGCCAACTGCTTACTGGCTTGCATCACGTCTAAAGATCCCCTTCCCCTTCGTCCTATGATGTTACTGGTATTAGGCTTAGTGTCCGTCACATTCACAGGTCCTGCTCACACTCGAGGGGTACAAAGACCAGGGACGAGAATCTCGAGAGCCACCTCAGAATCCTGCCTACACCAGCAGTAGACAGTTTTCCTCCTGTGCGCTGCATTTGAAATGAGAGTGAGGGTGGGATGTGGACAGAAGAGTAGTTCTAGGTCACTGCTTTGGAGTAGAGCCCACCCCTGGGCAGAGAGGGGAACTGTACGGCTAGGCATATTTTTAGTGCCTCAATTGGTTGGTCTTGAGTTCAGAGAAATATTCTAGTTGCACATTGAGCATGATTCAGGAATAAGACAAAACCTGAGACGCGTGGCCTGGGAGTTGTGGTGGGGAAATTGTGAGTCATGGGACGCTGGGCTCACCCAAGCCTGCGGGCTTCTAATCCCACCTGCTCCTGGGCTGGCAGCTCCTTGAGTATGACCAGCCTTTGAAATGATTGGCATGAGTTGCCCCAACTTAGCTGCATATTCTGCATTAGCCATTTCTCTTTCATTTTTCATAATCAAAGCTAGTGTTTTCATGTCCCGTTCATTCAGAAAATTCCTATTTATGATAACCAAGTATGTAATAATTTGCTACCAATGCATCCCTCCCAGTTAATCCTTTTGATTTGAATATAGGTCTCTGTGGTAATCAATATGAATTACAGAAGAATGATGGTACGGGTGGGAATTCTAGAAAAATAGCCCTTAAATCCAGTCTTTTATTATGCTGAAGTCCTGTTCTACCTTCATGTATAGTGCTTGCATTCCAGAATCTTTACGAGACAAATAATATGACCTACCTGATTATGACATATCAGAAAAACCATATTATTTTCTAATCTTTTTCGTGAATGTATACCATTAGCAAAAATAATACACTTTTCTCAAAAATAGTTCCATTATGGCATAGTGAATTTTAAGTAGGGAGACATGATGTGTTTGCCCCAAGGGTGATTGGAATTGTCGTGTGTACCTCTAGAAATGTACAGGCTTTTCCACCTCCTGGGCCCATCTCCTTGCCTGAAGTCTCTTGTTTATAATGTTCTTATGTCTCACATATGCTCTGCCATCATTTGTCAGAGTTTCAAAAATCTGTACCATTAGATAGAACAACCTTCTGAGACAATCTAGAACAACTGGAGAGTTCATCTTACCTGCATCTAAATTCTACCTTTATGACTCCTTTGGTTATAGAGGGAAGCAAGACTTAGATGTGTTAATTATAGTAGTTTTCTTCACTCATCCTTAATTTATTCAGCAAAGAGAGCAGGTAAAAGTGTCTTTAGAACAAGATAAACCTGGTTTCAAATCCAGTTATTTCTATTTGGATAAGTTATGCATCTTTCTGAGTCTCAGTTTTGTCACCCATATTTTCAGGGAATTAAAGATCAGAGAATGTAGGTAAAATGCTTGATCGGTTTAAACACCAGCTATTTGACTAGATTTTAAAAAAACAAAAACAAACAAAAAAAAGAAACCCCTCGCTGCTGTCTGAGCACTGACTTTGCTAATGAATGCCTTATCATGATCTTTCTCAAAGAACTGGATGTTGTCATAGCAACCATCCAACTCGCACTGTGATATTTATTGCAAATTCCTTACTTTCAGAGGATCTAGTTTTTTTTTTTTTCTGGGAGCAAACTGTTAGAAGTTTTCAATCTTTACTTGGGAGTTATGATAATCTCAAGTGATAAATTTTATTGGAGTCAGTATGGTGTGTGTAATGTCAGTGAGTTTAAAATTGTATGAAAATGAGTTCAAATGTCAGTGAAGTTGTAAGCAATATGAAGATGACAATCAGGTAGATGGAGGAGACAGTGTCACAGAGAATGTTTGACTTCTGAGAAAGGAAACAGGAGGATCAAGGCTCACAGGTATAAAGATAAGTAAAAAAGAAAACAAAAGAACAGCAAAAAAAATGTTTTGAAAGGCAGCAGACTCATCAATTAGCCAGCAAATAAATGTGGTGAAACCTGCCCCCTGATATGGCATTCTATAAATACACAGCCTTGTTTAAAAAGGAAACTTCCTCTCACAACCAATTTTAGCTTTAATATCTGATATCATTTTTAACCTCTAGCTGTGCAGAGTAATCTCTAGAAACCTCATTGGCAATCCACAAGGCTGAAGACATAATTTGACTGCACTGCCGGGCTGCACTTGTGTGGTCCTTGGTTGTGTTCCAGACCATGAGATGAGAGCTCCCAGCTTACAGCTGAGAGGTTTTTTGTGTATTTATATATTGCCCATCCATCCAAAATACCACAGACTAGGTGACTTAAACAAAAGAAACTTGTTTTCTCCCAATTCTGGAGTCTAGGAATTCAAGATCAAGGTGTCAGTAGGATTGGTTTCTTCTGTGGCCTTTTTTTTTGGTACCTTCATATGTGCTTTTCTCTGTGCTTGTCTGTCTGTACCTGAATCTCTTATAAAGACACCAGTCGAATTGGATTAGGACCCGCCTTAAATGACCACATTTTAAGTTGATTACCTCTGTAAAGACCCTATCTCCAAATAAGGGCACATTCTTATGTATTGGGGGTTAGGACTTCAACACATGGCTTTTAGGGTGACACAATTCAGCTCATAACACTCAGATACGTGCAGAGTGTTTGCAGGCAATGGCAGTGAGTGAAGTTGGCTATGTAGTGACCGACGAACTAGATGAAATAATAGTCTGTGCCACTAGATGTACATAAATAGGATTCTCAGCACTGAACATCTTCAAATGGATATCCTCGTTGTCCAATATTTTTTTTTCAAGAAAATCCAGAAATAAGGATATTTATGGGAAATTGCCCAAACTTCAAATATTAGCAACTACAATGGAATTGATATTTATAATGGAATTGGTATTTATAGGAAAGTTAATAAAGTTCAAAAGTCAGAATATTAGATGAAATATATAATCAATAAATGCACCCAGTTTCTTTTAAAATCTCTTAAATTATTCTTACATTAGTGGGTCTTAGGCCCTTAAAAGCACCTAAGCCAAGAGTTAGCTTATTCTTCTCTCTTTGCATTTAGGCTGGAGTCTCCATTCCCCTGCTTCGTGAAAATCCAGAATTTGCTTATTTTACTGATGTTATTTTATTTATTTTTTGGCTAAATATGCGTATTAAATTTTTTGTAAATTATATGTGTATCTAGTATGTTATACTGTAATTTGAACACTTTAGACTATTCAGATAATATAAAACTGGATCTGGGGAGCCTAGTGCGTACCTTTATTTTAGATAAAGGACACTGAATTTAACACACCAAGTAGAAATTAGTATATAATAATTTAAAAATATAACAAATTGCTATAGCATTTAATATTGAATAATCCTGGGAAATTTTTCACTCTCTGCTTCTCTACTTTTTTCATTGAGAGAGTTGCAAACAGCCAGATACCGAGGCCCAGAAGCATAATCAGAGAACGAGGGTAACACTAAGAAAATTAACTCACACCATTTCCTTAATCCTCTCTTCTAGTCTGAAGAAGGCAAAATATTTACTGAGGCTTTCACAGAGAATTCTGAAGACATAAAACCACACACACACACACACACACACACACACACACACACACACACACACACACACACACACACACACACACACACACACACACACTGAAATAAGATTTCCAGCATCTCAGCCACTCCCAAAATAGGCACAAATCTGAGGTGAAAAACGTGTTCTTGGCTTCAAGAGGATAAAAGTTACAGAACACAAATGTATTTTTTTCCTCAAATAGAGAGGTGAGTGGCTCTCACTTAAGCAACTGGGTATAAAATGAGGTGTATTCAGAAAGGGTGAAATACAGGTTAGAAAGAAGTTATAGCTAACAATGACAAAATGAAAGAGACAATATCATCCACAAGGACATTGACAGGAAGGCAGAAGAAAAAACCTGTGCTATTATAAGTACAGCATTTTCTGTCATTATCTTTTCCGTCGAAAAATGGAAAGGCTTTTAGGGATTAAATATTTTGCAAATATTTTCTCAAGTGTCTTTGTAATATTATAAAAGTAAGAAGAACTTATACTTTTTTTATATTTCAGAAACATATAAAGTAAAAACTGAAAATCCCTCTTTTCCATCACCTAATCCTATTCTTCTGTAGTAATCACAATGTTGTATGCATACTCAGTGATTTTAATGCATACACAGAATTATGCACAGTATATAAGCTAAATGGGCTAATCATAATATCCACAACTCTGCAACTTGCAGGTTTTACTTAAAAAATAGACTGGCATATTTTTCCACGTGAATACTTCTGGAATTATAACAAATATCTACTAATTGAATTTATGAATGACAGCCAGCCCTATATTGATGAATGTTTTCATCTTTTTAAAAAAATATTGCTGCAATGGACATCCATGTACATATGTTTTTGAGCACTTATGTGAAAATTGCTGAATATATATTAAGATATTGATAAATTCTACCAAAATACCCTAAAAATTGTATCCGTTTACTCCCATTAGCTGTTTACCATAATGCACATGGATTTTAGCAGATGTGTTTCTCTCTGTTGTTTGCATTTTTGTTGCTTTGGGTGAATATCTGGAAGGATGTTAATTTATTTTATTTTATTTCTTACCTTGTCTCCTTACATGGAAGTTCATATCTGTTTGAAGTTCACGTTGCGGTCAGGGTCTTCGCTATAAATGTTTAAGAGGTTTCTTTCTGTTGCTTCCATAATGAAGAAGAGCACTCACTAATTAGGCCTGTTACCTTGATTATCCCTGCAGTGCATTAACCGTGCATTGTTCTAGACTGCATGAGCTGTTTGTAGGGTCCCACAAAGCCACTGGTTTGGGGCAATGTATTTATTCACTTTAGTGGCCTTCTCGAAGTTATCATGAGCTCCTGACTCTTAGTCTACTTGCTAGATTATTTGACTATAATTCCTCTATTTAATTTGTACTTGACCAGTATGATTTTCAGAAACAAAGATTTTATTTTCATAAGCAAGTTTGGATTTTGCTTTCATTTCCCCCTCCTTTTCTCAGGTCAATTTTTGAGCACAGTGTAGAAACAGGTTAGATAGTTTAATTGATGAGAAATAGCCTGTGGTACATACAATTTTTTATTCCTTAAACTGTTGTAGTAAAACCACATTTCTTGTTTTCAGTGGGTACTCTCCATGTGAAGACCAGGCATGAACAGACAATTTCCCCCACCTTTTAATGTTGAAAGAGTCAATCTTTGGACAGTGAGAAAAAACCTCATAAGCAATACCTGTGTAACCTTTGCCCAGATTCCCCAGCTGTTCACACTCTGCTTTACTGATCTCTCGCTCCTTTCCTCCCACCTCCCCTGCCTTCCCTCCCTCCCTCAAGATGCTAACCATGATGCAGACAGTCTGGCATTCTGGTCCTAAACACTTCAATCTTTATCTAAAAGGACAAAAGGCATTCTTCTGCACAGCCATAATACATAATCACAACCAAGAAATTTAACATCTGTGCAATGCTATTTGTTGTGCCATCCATATTTGAATGTCCCCCCACTTGTTCCTAAATTGTCCTTTGTAGCTGCTTTCTGCAAAAAGCCTTTATATTTTTAGAGCAGTTTTAGGTTCACAGCAAAATTGAGAGGAAGGTGTAGATGTTTCCCATCTATTCCTGGTCCCCATACATGCACAGTCTCCCCCATTATCACAGCCCCCGCCAGAGTGGTATGTTTTTGCAATTGATGAACCTCAGTTGACACATTGTAATCACCCAAAGGCCGTAGTTTACATTAGGGCTTCCCTCTTGGTGTTGTCAATTCTGTGGGTTTGGAAAAATGTACAGTGACATTTATCTATCATTATAGTATCATACAGAGGAGTTTCACTGCCCTAAAAATACTTTGTTCTCAGCCTATTCATGCCTCTACCACCCCCAATCCCTGGCAACCCCTGATCTTTTTTTACTGTCTCCATAGTTTTACCTTTTCCAGAATATCTTATACTTGAAACCATTCAGTATGTAGCCTTTTTAAGTTGGATTCTTTCACTTAGTAATATGCATTTAAATTTCCTCCATGTCTTTTCCTGGTTTGATAGCTCACTTCTTTTTAGCACTGAATAATATTCCATTGTCTGGATGTCCATAATTTATTTATTTTTTCACCTGCTGAAGAATATCTTGTGCAGGTTTTTGTGTGGACATAAGTTTTCAACTCATTTGGGTAAATACCAAGGAACTTAATTGCTGGATCCTATGTTAAGAGTATTTTGTAAGAATTCACCAAATTGTCTTCCAAAGAGATTGTACCATTTTGCATTCCCCCCAGCAGTGAGTGAGAGCTCCTGTTGCCCCATGTCCTCGCCAGCATTTGTTGTAATCAGTGTTCCAGAATTTATTCTAATAGGTGTGTAGTGATGTTTCATTATTGTTTTAATTCACATTGCCCTGAAGACACATGATGTGGAGCATTTTTTTTCATATACTTATTCACCATCGGTATATCTTTTTTCGCAAGGTGCCTGTTAAGGTCTTTGGCCTGTTTTCTAATTGGGTTGTTTGTTTCCTTATTGAGTTTTAAGAGTTTTTTGTATATTTTGGATAATATTGATTTTTTTAAAAATCTTTTTTTTATCAAAAATTCAATCAAGGATACACATTGCATTGTTATCATGTACCTTTAGTCTGGTTTAGTTTAGAACAATACCCTCACGCACACATTTTTTTGTTCTTTCAAAAACTGACACTTTGAAAAGTCAGGGCTACTTGTCTTGCAAAATTATTTTGCTACCTTGATTTGTTTTATTGTCTCCTCATTAGTAGATTCAGGCTAAACATTGTTGACATCAATACTGAATAGTTTGCAGTTGGCGATGCTAGTGAGATCACTTGGTTGTGCTGATGCCTGCCAAATCTTCCATTGCAGAAATGAGCCTTCCCCTTTGAAATTATTAGGTAATCTGTGGGAAGATACTTTGAGACTGTGCAAATATGTTGATTCCCAGCAATTTGCAGTCCATTTGCTGAAGCATCTCCTGGTGATCCTTGACTGAATTATTATATCAGTGGTTTTGAAATATGAATATCTTATTTTATCATTCTTTTCATATTTATTCTATATTATTCTTCTGTATGGAGAAGTTCTTTCTCACTCCTCACACCTATACTTTTTTTTTCTAGTAGTCACACAAAAATCTTCTTAAAATTCACATTTACATGATTTTTAAAAAGTGTAGTAAACTAGAAATAGAAATAAATTTTCTTAACTTAAAAAAGAATATTTACAAAAATCCAAAGAAAATATACTTTCTTATGTAATACTTATTTTAATACAGTGTTGACATGTGTTCTATGCAGTATTTAACAAAACAAGAAGTAAAATATTTTACATAAATATTTCTTTAAAATATAAAAAATATTTTTTCAATACTTTACATCTTAATTCTTCCTTCTAAGTTCAATTTTCATCTTACCAAGATACATTTTTAGTAGTACATTTTTTAGCTAACATCTGTGGGTCATATACTCTGCTTCGTCTGAAAATATTTTTATTTTAGTCTTTTTTAACAGATATATTTACCATATATACAAATATATGTATTTTGTTGAGTACAAATATAATAAAAAATGGACATAAATATAGCTTGATAAATTTTTGTTCAGTAAACACATCCATATAACCTGAACCAGAGCAAGAAATTGAATATTACTGTCACCCTAGAAACTTTTCTCTTGCTCCATTCCAGTTATTACTCCACTTATCCAAAATGATAAATATTGTCCTCAATAGCTAACTACGTCTTTTTTTTTTTTGAATACTTTTTGAGTGTCATTATATATTCATGGGTTCTTTCTTTATTCAGGGCTTTATAATCTGTTACCATCATTATTCTTTTTCATATTTATATTTTCCTAAACTTGGCCAGTGTGACTCCATTTGTCATAGAGCACATCCCAGCACATCCTTGCTTCCTGGTATAAACACAAAAAAGATGTTCTGGGCTCACTTTGTACTTGGCCTTGGAACTTGGAATCAGTAGTCCTGGTTCATTTTAGTGGGAAATTATATTTAGAAACCAAGATTTGGTTGTTAGATGGGCTCTTTGATGTTGACGTACTGATCTTTCTAAGCCCCTTCAGTGAGCCAGTACTGTTATTGATGTACTGGCAAAAACAGGTAGAGATATATGCACAAGACAATGCCTAGAAGCACTGTTTGTAACTTTATACAACTCGAATCAACACACATGTTCACCGATAGAGTATTGGTTGAATAAACTATGATTTATGCACACATAAGATCACCATGTAGTTGAGAAAAAGAATAAGGAAAAGCTCTATATACTATTATGGAATTAATTCTAGGATGAATTACTGAGCAAAAAAGGTATCTTGGTGAAAAATGTATATAATGTGCTATCATTTATCTAAGAAAGGGCCTTAAAAACACATGCGTGCGCACACATGCACACACACATACACATTTCAGCCTCTGTTAAAAAAAGGTAAACCAGAATTCTGAAAAACAAACAACAACAACAACAACAACAAAAAAAACATTGCTTTTGGAATAGGGTATAAATAGAATAGAATAGGCAGAGATAGAAGCAAGATGTCTTTGACAATTTCATGTTCTTAAAATTTGACTTTAGAAACTTGTAAATATTTTACATAATTAAAAACCAAAATTAAATATATAAAAAATCAACTCCTAAGAATCAAAAATAAAGTGAACATAAGTTTATCTCTAGTTGCAATCATAGCCACAATATACCAAGTGGTTTTAAAACACAATAACTTGACTATACATTTTTAATGGGATATATCCTAAGACAAAAAGAACCACAGCAATGAGAAAAACATAAACTATTTTTAGTAATAAATATGATGGTTTTCTTCTAAAACTGTTGTGTATATAACGTAGGCTAAAACAATGAGTAATTGTGTAGCATTCTAATTATATTATTTTCAAGATTCTCAACCAGAGAAAAGAAAATTAAGATAGAAGATAGAAGAGATTATGTAAAACCCCTCTACTGTGGAATTTGAATTGGAAGTGTCAGATTGAATTTATGATGTATTTTATCTTTTAAAAAGAAAAAAGAAAAAAAAAAATCCCTTAAGCCAAAAACCAAACAAACCCTACCTCTGGTCACTGAAAAAGCTGACAAAAATTAAGAAATCCACTAGCAGTGAGTACCCCTTCCATCCAGATAATGGGCTTTAAATTTCATTTTTATTTGGCAAAATGGCTAATTACAGGTCTCAGACAAAAAATGTTCGCATGAAACTGGAAACTCTTATACAAGATAGCAAAAAAAGATATCAGAGGCTACTGCATCTCTGCCAAGGTTCAGGAGGACCTCGTCTAGGAAGTTCCAATTAGCTCAATATGAGCACCAAAAAAATAATACCCGCAATGGATTGAAATCGTTAATAGGTTTACATCTCTAATTTATTTTTTAAATTGCTGTTTTTTCTTTGTTAGAGTCAACTCATTTTGAAAATTTTATAAACAAAGAAAAGAATAGAGCTTCTATTCTGCCTTCCTATACAAAATTTATCACTGGGTAACAAAATAGTTGTTGAGGGAAAATTTATCATGATGGAAATATTCCATCTACTAATTGGGGAATAGATGATAAAACTGAGAGATCACCATTTCACAATCTTAGTGAATTAGTGAATCTGTTATGGGGCATCAAAACCTTTGAATGTCACAAAATGAAACATACAGACTCAGCCAGGCTCAGACACAGCCAGATAGTGCTTCCTGCTAGAAAGGACAGAGAAGCACCTATGAAGTAATCCTGCCAAAACATACCAAGCCTAAATCTAATCAGGCTTCTCTATCCAGCAATTTTTAGGAAATAAGGTCCACACAGAAACTTGCTGAATAGTACCACCTAGATGCAATAAGCAAAATTCAGATTATGAAGAACTCTGCAAGACAATGAATCCATTTTTCTTCCAAAACAAATTGCAAAGGCAAAAAGAGAGATGAAGAGGGAATATGTCACTTAAAAGTGGTGTAAGAGAAATGTTCTGGAATTAGACAGTGGCGATGGCTATACAACCTTGCAAATATACTAAAAACTGCGAAGTATACACTTTAAAAGGGAGAATTTTATGGTATTTGAATTATGTCTTAATAAGAACCATTAGAATAAAAAAGAGGTAAGATAAACTTCATCCAGTCACAAAATGTGGACCTTATTTGGATCTTGATTTAAACAAACTTGAAAACAATTACATGTATGAACACAGAGATATTTGATGACAATAAAGATTTCATTGTACGTTTTTTAATGCTGCCATGGTATTTTAGTCCTGTTTTAAAGGAAGATCCCTGTCTTATAGAGATGCACACTGGTCATGTCTGTCGGGTCTGTAACATGATGTCTGATTTGTTCTTCAAAACAGTATGGGAAGGGGAAGTGGGGGTGACGTAGATGAAAAAAGGTTGGATCCAAGTCGATGGCTGTTGAAAAGAGGGATAAATAAGTATCTGTTCTGATACTTTTGGGTATGTCTGGGATTTTTCCTAATGAAAGTTGGAGGGTTTTTTTAATTTTTCTTTTCTTTTTTTTTTTTTAAATTCATAAGTACCTTGTGTTCCCTCAGTTTCAAATCCAGCACCATGAAGTTCTTTCTCACTTTCCCTATTCCTTCTGCCTCTGGGAGAAACCTGGTTTCCAAAACTATCAGTAAAATTAATATATATTTTTTTTATCTTAACACACATACAAATAGATTCAGAATTATACTATAATTGTATACTACCTATATTACTACCAATAGCAAACTTACTAAATGAAGTACAAAATGTCTCTTCAGTTATTTTATTTGTACAAAAGGGTATACAGAATACTATGCTCAAAAGTTACTTGAATTAATATTTTTTATGTATAGCTATGCTATTAATTTGATGTGTTGTTAGGGTCATTTATTTCTGGTAACATTCAATCTTAGGGTTTGCTTTATTCCTCCTTTTTATTTGATTTTAGTTTTTGATTACAAAAATCATTTACATGGTTCCACAGTCAAAGTATATTTAGGTGTAAGTAAGAAAATGGATCCCGTCCCTGTCCCTTCAGCCCTATCTCTTCACGCCTCATAGATGACCGTTTTCATTAGTTTCTATTTTATTCCCAGTTTGTTTCTTTTTACAAACATAAACAGCTGTACATGCATGCTCATAATTTCCTTTGATTCATACATAAAAAGTACCATGTCGTATACTATTTTATGCTCTGTTTTCTTTTTTTCCATTTAGGAAAGTTATGATTCCATATTGGTCGATTGTGATCTTCCTAATTCTTTCTATTCACAGACTTTAAGTGTCTTCTATGGATGAGCATTTTGGTTGTTTCCGATATTTTGCTATCAGAAAGAATCCCACTTCAAATAACTTTGTGTGTATGTCGTTTCATGACTGTGCAGGTGTAGGGTCTTTGTGGTAAATTCCTAAAATTGCCATTTTGGGATCATGGGGTAAACTTACATGTAGTTTCACTGCATAGTCCCCCACCCCGCTCAAATTTCTGGGCCAGCTCCACCACTGGAGTGTGTTGTCAGGCTTTCGAAACCTTGTCAGGCTGATTGGTGTTAAGGGGCATGGGATCAATTTGTGTTTATCTTATTGTGGGTGAAGTTCAGTATCTTTTCATGTTTTAGTATTGTATTTTTTATGGAACTTTTCATGTCTTTTATCCATTTTTCTATTAGATCTTTAAACATCTCTTTCAATTTTAAAGAGTTCTGTTTCTTTACCCTAAGTTGAAATTATCTTCTCCCAATTTGTCATTTGTCTTTGTTGATAGTGTGCTTTGCTGCAAAAAGACTATTTTTTAAATTTTTGGTGTAGTTAAATTTATTCATATTTTATTGCATCATGATTTGGAGTCATAATTTTAAAGGCTTTCCCTACATTCAAGATAAAGAATGTGTTCATATTTGCCTCTAGGGCTTATTCTTTTACGTGGATATATATTTATATAATAATGATACACACACACACACACACAAGGGTACGTCAAAAAGTTCATGGAAAGATTTGTATTATCTTTCCATTCCATTTTTCCACAAACTCTTGAAATACCCTCGTGTGTATTTGTCTCTCTGTGTGTGTATTTATATGAGTATATATAATGTCTGTGTTTTTATGAATTTATTTTGGTGTACCTTTATCAGTATTGATCCAATGTCATCTTTTCCAAATGGCTATTATTGAAAAGTTTATTTTCTCCCAATGATTTGAGATGCTGCCTTTGGCCTATACCAGATTTCCAAAAGCACTTGAGTGTACTCTGATTTTGTATTTTGTTGCACTGAGTCTCTGTCTATGCTCAAGTATCGTGGGGTTTAATATAGAAGCTTTATGTTTAATATCTTCCATGTCTAGTCCCTCTCATTGCTCTTCTGTCCAGAATTTTTCTAGATAATCTCGTATGTTTATTTTTCTATATAAACTTTACAATCAATTTATCTAGGTTCAGGAAAAAAACAATACTGACATTTTTTTGGGGGGGGAGTGATCATATGAGATTGTTTTAATAGCTGTTTTTGTTCACTTTCTTATCCCCCAAAATAGCATAGTATTCATCACATGACAGATGCTCAAAATCCCTTGAATGAATGAATGAACATTACATTTCATACTTGTACTTATAGAATTATAAATAATGCCTTCAATCACTTTATTATTTTTACTTAGTAATATATTCAATTCTTAGTCTTTAAACTTTTTTCCAATAAATAAGACAACACATTCTCCATAATGTTCTCCAATTGGAAATCAAGTGTTCCATAGATTGTATGAGTGTGTGATGGATGGATGGATAGACAGATAGCTATTCCACGTATAATATATTTGAGGGGACGTGGTAATTGGCCTCAGCTGAATGAAAATTTATCCATGTTTTTTCTTCCTGCACATACTGCTTTCAACACATTTGAAACAGATATTTACACGAGAAGCCTGAGTGTCCTACAAATAGTTCTAACAGGTTCTTTGCCCTACTTTAACTCCCCTTCTCCCCGCCCATGGGATCTTATAATTAAATCAGTGGACTGAAAAAGTTTAATTATATTTACCAAATTATTCCCTTCTCTTGGGTTCTTTCAACTTGAAAATGGAACCAAATAAGCATTCTTGTGTGTGTGTTTGTCTCCCTTACCCATTTCCTTTTGGGTCCAGTGTGTTACAGAAGGGCTAGAGTGCAAGATTATAAAAGCAGGAAAAGTAAAGCAGTTCATCAGGTCTTCCCTTGACTTAAAGCCTGTTTTCTGTCATTGGCTTTACTTTGTACTGCTCCAAACATTTTATATGTTTACAAAACTACTCAACACAGGCAAGGCTTATAAATATCTTGTGCCTTTGGGCACACAGAAGTATTACTATTTGTATGTTAATTCAGGGATCTGCCCTATAAAGATATAATTGATGCCATATTTGATATTGGTAGTTTGTAAATGTCTGACATAAACAACTGGCTATATGTTCTCTCTATATATTCATTGTACAAATATGTTTTCTTTTATAGTTGTTATAATCCATTAGAAAAGTTTACAGGACAGATTAAATCTCCTGTTCACTTACGAGTAAACTGGTTCTCCTTCACAGCCTTTGGTGCTAATTTGATTTAGCGTCTTACTGGGCAGCTCTTAGGTTGTGGTCCTGAGAACAAAGAAGAGTCTCGGTTCTATTAGGCTCCTTGGGTTCCCCTAAGCCTGCCTGGGCTAGGGTGTCTTTGTCTTGTCCCCACTCCTACAGTTAGATGCATGCACTCACAGGTATTGCAGGGCTCAACACCTGTGAGTGCAGGTGAGGTGCCACCTCAGTGGCAGAATTGAGCAGAGGCTGCAGAGGGTGCAGGTCCTGAGTACCTGATGCCTTTGTCCCAGAATGAGGATGTTGTGTGGGTGAGGAAAGATTGGGACTGAGAGGCCAGAGGTTGAATGTCATTCAGCTCTGGCCCTTGTCCCAGAGTCCCAACATAGCTGCACACCAAGAGTCTCCAGGGAGATGATTCAAGATGCAGGCTGTCAGAACCTCTCCATACAGATTCTGATTGTGCAGGTCTAGAATGGATGAAAATCTGTTCTCATTGGCACCTCAGGCGATTTCCTGCCGATTTTGATGTAAACGGAAGACTAGTACCTATTCAGAAACTTCATGCATAATCTTGGATAATTCCTTTAGTCTTCTTGAATCCTCCATGATTCTGTTAAAATAGTGAACATAATACTTGTCAGAGGGTTGGTGAAAGTATTAGGTAAGTGTCAATTCATTTGTGCTGTCACAACAAAATACCTTAGACTGGGTAATTGATAAAGAACAGAAATTTATTTCTCACAGTTCTGGAGGCTGGGAAGTCCAAGATCAAGACACCAGCAGGTTCAGTGTCTGGAGGGGATTGGTCTCTGCCTCCGAGATGGTGCTGTCTCGCTGGGTCCACCAGAGGAGATGAACGCTGTGAACTCACACGGCAGGAGGGACAGATGTGGCAAAATTGCCCACTCAAGCTCTTCTAAAAGGCCCTAATCTGTTCATGAGAGCAGAGCCCTCATGGTCTAATCACCTCCTAGAAGGCCTTTTAATACTGTGGCACTGGGAATTAAGTTTCAGCATGAATTGTGGAGAGGGCACAGATGTTCAAACCATAGCAGTGAGATTAAATGTTGATGTCTGTGACAGGGATTTGTGAACAGTTAATATTGTGCCACACAAATTATTATCTGTTATTATTATGGCTCAGCCACTTAGTAGCTGTGTTGTGACCTGTGACAGTGGTTTAACTAATTTGGACTCCAGTTACCTCATCTATAAAATGAGAATATTGCTATTGTCCACCTCACTGTGGGGTGTGCAGTGTAAAATGAGAAAATACTGAGAACATTGCCTGGCATGTAGACAACTTAAAAAATGTTAGATATTATTGGTATTATGATTCTTTTATTAAGTCCTTCAAAAGTTACTATGTGCCATGGGCAGAAATGAGTAGGGTGATCATATGGTTTATCTTTCAAACAGGGAGACCTTTGGGAGTTGAAGGGCGAGCAATTAACAATCACATTGGCACAATAGGTGTAAACTCGATGGTCCCAGACAAACCCGGGTGCATGTGCCCTGACCACGAGGAACTGGAGACAAGCGGGTGTGCAAAGCTGGCTGCTGCCAGCAGTTAGTTTTCTTCACTCCTGCCCTCACTGAGCTTAGAGTTTCCTCTAGATAAATGATGAAAATGTAGGTAAGTCCTGTTGGCTGTACGTATTGCCATTTTAGTAGCCCTCCTGAGGGGCCCTCATCTATGTTTGACTGCCCAGAAGCCTCTTAGTCCCAGACATGGCAAACTGCAACTTTTCTTCTTCTTTCCAACTCCTTAGGTTCCTCAGCTATAATTTTGCAGGTCCTGTTCCCTGTGCCTAAAATGCTTTTCCCCCCTTCATTAGCTTCCTCGGGCTGCTGGAGTAAGGTAGCACAAACATCCTGATCGTGTCATAGCTCTGGAGACGGGAGTTCAGAAGGCAGGTGTTGACAGGGCCGTGCTTCCTCTGAAGTCTTGAGGGGAGAATCCTTCTGTGTCTCGTCCAGCTCCTGCCGTCCCTGAGCTTGTGGAAGCCTCAGTCCAATCTCTGTCATCACATAGCCTTCTTCCGTGTTGCACTGTATTCTGCCATCTTCTTATAATGTCACCAGTGTTTGGATTTAGAGCCCAATCTAAATCCAGGATGACTTCATCTTGAGACCCAGCTAATGTTATCTGCAGAAACTCTATTTCCATATAAGGTCACATTCTGAGGTTTGGATGGACATGAATTTTGGGGAGGCACTATTTGACCCACTACACTTTCTTTAGTTGGAAAGAAATTGCAATGAAAGAGAGGTTAGAGTTTTCTTTTAAGTCAGCTCACTGTTCACAGCCTGGTCTTCCTAGGCTGCACCCTTGTCTTGATGGCGTGAGGTCTGAGTCCTCCTTGCCTCAGAAGTTCACTTACAGATGAGCTCCCATCCTGACTTTCCTTACTCTCTACCAGAGTGGGTGAATAACCTGAGTTACCACAGGGGTAGGTGAAGCGTATTATCTGTATGACCTGAAGTGTCATGGGGTTTTCATTAGCTTCTATGAGAGGTGACACAAAATGCTGGCCGACACTTTGAAGCACTTCCCAGGTGCACTCCTCCCAGTGGACTTTTGTAGATTTGATCAATGGATTTGTCATGAGGGAAAACTGAGCGGGCCCCTGCTGAGCTTTTCTTCTATCCTTGTACCCCAAGAGCATTCACATTATGAAAATATAAAAAGCCCAGTCAACGACTTCATAGGAAGTTCTTCATGCATAAGTTCTGTTAGAACAATTTAGCATCATGTCTGAGTCAATGGCAATATTTCCCCATTATTTTGGAGTAAAGTTTCAAAGCTGGGAGTGCCTGGTCACCACCCCAGCACGCCTTTCTCATTTCCCTGCCGCAGACCCTGTGGCCCTGCACTCAGCATTAAGTTTTCCCATGAGAGCTGTGGCTCCCAGGACCTACCTCAGATGGCCTGTGATCTTTACACATTGTTTCTCCTGAATAAATGATTACAGGAAATAATTAATAATACCATTTATCCTTTTTTGCAGTCAAATGTCAGAGTGCAGGAATTTGTCCTGAATCACGCAGAGGTCGGATGCCTTTCCTGCAGCCAATGTCTGGAGGGCATCTCAAGCAGGCGCCCGCTGGGAGTACAGGGGAGACGGAGAAGAGCAGTCTCATGTTTTATTTATCCAGAGGGAAAGAGTCCTTGCATGTGACATAAGCTATCCAGATGATGAAAGAGGGGCTGACATAAGTAACAATGTGTTGTGTTTATGTCTAAAATTTAAACCTAAGGCAAGAAGCTTAAGGATTTTACAGAAAAGGTGTGAAACTGTTTATCTCTGTGTCAGTTATTTAAAAGAATAAATGTGAATGCCTGTCAGCCCTACTTTCTTCCTTGCCATTGACTAAACATTGCCTCTTTCCGCCCTGCTCTGGCATCGTGCAATGACTCAAGCTCCAGCCAGGGTCCCAGGAAAATTTGAGACCACGGATTGCTAAATGGTCCTGGAGGATGGCAGTAGAACACGTGCTTGATTTAGGGAGAAGCTTTTAATATTTAAGAATAAGTTATCCCTGATTATTTTTCTCCCATGTAGTTACAGTTTATCCATGCTCATGTCTCTTTCCTTACAGCTCTGTGTTACATGTAACTGGATGAGGAAACATCCACTATTTTTACTCCTCCTGAGAGAGAGATTTGTTATTTTTCGTGATTTTTTTTTCTTTTTTTTAGGGAGGGAGGTATTTTTCACAGCAGCCAATGGCTCAAAATTACTACTTTAGTTTTCTACTGATTAAACCTGTTGCCTAACAATTTGTTTTAAAGACCTAAAATAAAATAAACTTATTCAGTTCCAGATCAACTACCAACTTATTGCCACTTTGAACAAATCAATTTATTTCTCTGTGCTTATCTGCTTGGCTCCTCGGTCCACAACAGTCAGTGTTGGGCTATGGCCTGGTCAGTTTGGGCTTCTGGAACAGAATACCATAAACTGGGTGTTCTTAAACAACATTTATTTCTCATAGTTCTGGCGGCTGGGAAATACAAAATCAAGGCCCTGGCAGATCTGGTGTCTGGTGAGGGCCCACTCCTGGCTTGTACATGGCTGTCTTGTTGTATCCTCACCTGTGCAAGGAGCAGAGAGAGAGAGAGCAAGCTTTTGTGTCTCTTTTTATATGAGCACTAATCCCATTCACGAGGATTCTACCTTCTTAACCTAATTTCCTCCCTAAGGTCCCATCTCCTAATGCCATCACACTGGAAATTAGGTTTCAGCATATGGATTTTGGGGAGGACATACGCATTTAGTCTATAGCAGGTTGTAATCCAAGTAAGGGCACACCTGATTACCTATTTAATTTTAGTACTAAATGGGCAGAGATGAGTCTCTTACACTACACACAAAGAAACCCTGATTAGAAATACAGCACAGGAGAGGTGGGGAAAGTTGGAACAGAGAGGGGTTGGGGTTGGGGGGCTGGAGAGAGAAAGAGAGAGAGAGAGGAAGATCATCCAAAGACCATCAAATTCTCTTAGAAAGTAGGATTGTAGGAGGAATGCAGAAAAGGAAATCAAGAACCAGTGGAGAGACAAAATGATGGCAGACTGTTTTTTCAGGGTCCAGCAATGAATAGGCCCCAAAAAAGGATATAAAGGGATAACTTATCCTTAACGTTTGGTGTTTTGCTTTTTTTTTTTTTCCAGAAATTGCCCTACTGCTGTGAAACATTTTTTTCTCACATCTTTAGTGAAATCTCTTTGGCAATAATAAATGCTTTCCTTGAGTTGTAGGGAAACAGAGAACACAAGAGGAGAGGGTGGTGTGTGAAATGAGGAGCTTGGGATGAAAGTGCGCCCACTTCTATTCTTTCCCCAGGACTGAATCATTTGGGGGTAAATTTCTTTAGGGGAAATATATAGTATGAAGTAGATTGTTTTTAAAATTCATCTCCTTTTGCCATAAATGCACACAGGGAGAATGTGTTTGTTAATCCTGACCCCGGTAAATCTATAAAACATATTCAATGACTTGTAAAAAATTAATTTAATTCTGTTGGAAAAACTCATGTGTATCTTTAATTGTTTATAATATTTATCATAACTAGTAATAATATAATAGTTACAGAAATGACATTTGGAGGACATTTCTTGCAAGGTTTACAATATAAAACATATTTTTAACTTGGTTTCAATGGGTATAGGTTTGATTATCTGATATCCTTTGTATTTAGAAAACGGTCAACGGGGATGTGTGAAGCTCACACTTCACTTGCTCAAGCAGCACTAACTCTTCTCAAATCATTCACCGCAGCGGCTAATGTAGCAAACGTGGTGGGTGCCTGTTCCGTGTCTTCCCCACCCCTGCTGAGCTCCCTCTGGTGTGGGTCCTATTAAGAAGGGAAAAGGTTCCAGGCCTGCCGTGGGAGGGACATCGGGGTGACCCGGCTGAGACCCGCACTGGCTAATTAGTGTGTGGCTAATTGACCTTTCACAGTAATTGTATGATTCAGCCTTTGGCAACTGGAGAGAGGGCCTTTCAATACCTCTGTGTAGCATAGTATCTTTGATTCTAATGAAAACCAGTCATGAGTAATGTGAAATAAATTCAAAGCATAACTCACAAAGTACCCATCTTTAAAAAATCGTGTTTTTTTTAAAGCCTCAGGTTGAAGGGATAGTTTTATTCTCATCCAATTAATATAAATTGGCACTTAGTGTTCAGCAAAATCTGCAGACGGGTACTGGAGTTTAAGGGAAAACAAATCATTGCGAACAGTTCCATTTTGAACTGAACGCCTCTAAGCTCATTGTTGTCTTTAAACATGTTGTTGCTGGTAATGACCAAACAAAACAGTTCTTAACCACTGCATTTGAAAATACTTTTAAATGACTTCCTAAATAATTGCCATTTTGTCTTTCTTTGGCAGAGAAAATACATTGTTTCAAACTCTAATGGGCTTAGAAAAACATCTGTTTGTTAGAATTTATTTTCAGAAGCAACAAGTAATAAACATGCTAAATTTTTCAGCAGAAAAAAAAAAGTTGTTTTAAAAAGTGTTCCTTCAAAATTACCTAAGAGCTCCTTAATGTCAAAGTGATTTTTCAAATTAAAATCTGATAACAACATTGACTATTAAACTAGGTAATCTTTTAATCTGATAATTCTTGGCTGATCATATCTCTTTTCTGGAAAAAAATGTGCTGTTAAAAATTTAAATAAAAATCAGAGATTTTTAGACTTTAAAATGTAAAGTTAGTACACAATAGGAGTATGACAGCCTTCCACAGAAATAGTTTTAAGCATTTTGTATAATGAATTAGAGTTTAACAGACTTAGAGTGGCCTATAAATGAATGAATAATACTGAAGATATTAAAGATAACCCGCCCTAGTTTACAGAGCACAGAAAGTGGCAGAGTAAATCCACTGATGGGTGTAGGCTGATCAACGTGCTTACAAACGTGAACTGTCCCGGAGCTTCTGCCCAACAAGTCTGCTTATGTCATGAACTTAGGAAGGTTGACAAACCAGCATGAGAGCCAGAAAACTGAGGCTGCAGGCCTGGCTCTTTCACTTCCTAATTGTGTGTCTTATTTGACTTGGGCAAGTTACTAAAGCCATCCAACATGTCTCCTCACCTGGAAAATGGCTGTGATAATAGGTGTGTGCCTTACATGATCATTGAGTCATTCAACCAATACAGGTGGAATGAATATTACGAACAGGTCATTACAGCGGGCACTGCCGACACAGTATTACAAAGGTGCAGTCTCTTTTCTTGAAAATAGTATTGTCTGATAACAGAGGACAACACATGCAGACAAAGTACAGTACGATGTGACGAATGCCACCCTCCCGCAAGGACGGGATCTCATAGGGAGCAGACTTTAGAACCAGCTACAGCCGGCGCCCAGCCTTTGGGCTCTGTGAGGCTTGTCACCAGTGCAACTTCCCCTCTTCTTTTCACTTTCCATACTTTGACCGATTCTCCTGTACCTGCCACTGGCTCTTACTTTCACCTTTTTTCACTTTCTTTTGCTCCCTCTTGATTGTCCCATTCCCAATGGCTGTCTTCTCTAGTTTTTAACATTCCCAGTATCTGGCTCTTCTCTTAAACATTCCTTCATAGCTGGAGCGGTTCTGTTACAGCTTCTAAACCCTGTTCTTCACCACGGCCCCATAGATTCATCCTACTCTGCCTGCCCATCTGAGTCTCCACTTCCTCTCAGCAGATTCAGAGAAAACTAACACAGGAGCTGGGGGCCTGGGTTCCTACCCTGGCTTCACACTGGGAGCTGGATGACGTTGAACCTGTTATTAACTTCTCTGTGGCTCACCTTCATCTTCTGTAAAGTGGAATTAAAACGAACAGGAGCAACCACGATACGTAATGTGTACACAGCTTCTTGGGTGCCAGGCACAGTTCTCAAGGGTTTACACACTAAGTTGCTTAAGGATGTTGTCTTAGTCCCTTTGTGCTGCTGTAACAAAATACCTGCGACTGGGTGATTTATAAACAATAGAAGTGTATTTCTTATGGTTCTGGAGGCTGGGAAGTTCAAGACCAAGGTGCTGGCATTTGATGTCTGGTGAGGGACTTCTCGCTGTGTCCTCTCATGGCAGAAGAGCAGAAGGGCAAAAATGGCAAAAAGGGTAGAAAAGGCGAGCAACTCCCTTGTACCTCCTCTAACAGGGCACTGATCCTATGTACTAGGGCTCTCCCCTTGTGACTTAATCTGTCCTAAAGGCCCCAACTCTTAATACTGTCACATTGGCAATTAAGTTGCAGCATATGAGTGTGGGAGACACATTCAGACCAAGCAGATGGTAACAGTGACTTCCTCATAGGACTGTGAGAGTGTCAATCAACTCATTATGTCTAAAAACTTCCTAACACAGTCTGGAAAATAGGACTCAAAAATATCATGTATTTGTTTTACTTTTACTATTGATATAATTGTTGTTATAATTCATGAAAGTACTCTGTTAATAATGTGACATTATTAACTATTTTAGAATCCCATCTCATTATTAATCATTTTAGAGATGTCTGTGTAAGTCTTCAATAAGTGTTTGGAAAACATTTTGATTGCTTTTATTGTGATTTTTCTTGTGAGAGTAACATTGCTTATTTTTTCCAAGGTTTAAAAATTTAAGAATATTTTTAAAGAGCATTGTCAGGTTTTTCAAGGTTTTCTTATTTCTGGGGTTCTAATTGGATTACCAAACTCTTTTCCAAATATTTGGGTCCTAAATACATCCCATCAAAGGGACTCCTTTTTGCAGAAAGAAAAATACATCTTTTTCTCTCTTTTTTTTTTTTTTTGGTATATTTTTGGATAATGGCCAACTAAATGACAATTGGTCATTCTTTGGCAAAAAACTACCACATATATTTTATTAATACTGGGCTATCTCTACGTCAGAGGTCCTGGAGAGAGAGAGCCCAGTATACTGACCCTTTGGTCCCAATGACTCAACTGCTTTGCTTGACAGCACAGGACCAAGCCCAGTTGGATCAATGCCTACTTGTCCTGTGTACACCAAACAACCATTACACTGCTTTACTTGTTGGATTGACAGATTGTTGTCAAAAGAAAATAACTGTATTAATTGATTTCTCTTTGTCAGGCAATATTTTAGTTATTGGGGAAACAAAGATAAATAAGAGATCGTTTTCACCCTGAGGGACCTTAAACAGTATTGGTGCCTTCTGTTGTCTTCCAACCAAAAATCTCTACCTCCCAAATCTGAGTAATTTTTCATGTACCATGAAAACTAAATGTTATTTGGGGCTTTGGAGTGGCTATGCAATTCAGCTTGATCCAATTTGTCCATGGGATGTATTATTAATGTGGCTTTGAACTGAACGGGCGTGATGTAAGTGCACCATCTGGCAAAGGGATCGCTATGGGATCAGCAGCATTTTCTGTGGAATCAAAGAATTAAGCAATTACTGACCTCAGAACCGTGGATGGAGACTGAGGGAAGTGAGGCCTGTAAATATCACTACAATGACTGAAATCTGCTTGGGGTCTTCCTATTCCCACCTCAGCTCCACCCTGAGCATTAGGAAAATCTGGATTGGAAAAGAGAGGGTACTCATCTTTTGGATTTCTTCCATTTCTGTCAAGTTTCAGCTGCCCCTGAAAATGTGCTCAGGTTCTTCAGGCGGTCCATGACATCTGAGCGCATAGGGATTTTTTTTTTTTTTTTAGTCAGTTTTTAGTTCACAGAAAGCTGGAATGTTACCAGAGGGATTGTCACATTTATAGCTGCTGCTTATTCTACCTTCTTTGTATATTTTCCAAATAGGATTGCATGAGTGGAGCACGTACATAGAATTCTGAGGTCTTACCAATGTACAAGATGAGGGACCCCGTCCTCTTTAGTTTTTGAAACTCGTAGATGATGTTAATAAAGCTGCAAATGGATGTCATGTGTCATTATTGTGCATCATGGTCTACATGCTTTGCATTTCCTTAAATCTTCACAGCAGTCTTCTTAGTTGATAATATTATTGTCACCGATGGAAACTGAAGTTTAGGGAAGAAAAATAATTTGTCAAAAATCATACAGCTAATAAATTATTGTAGGGATTGAGTCTATTTGACTTTAAATTCCACATATGTTCTTTCTTTTACATTTGTGTTCCCCACGGAGCTGTCTAGGCGTTGAGTTCATAACTGTTTAGATCCATTTGTTCATTCATTCATTCTTGTTCTTCTTCATTAATTCACTCATTCAACTCACAGATGCATTTTCTGCATCTATTAGATTCAAAGTGCTGTGTGAGGTGCTCTGCTAAATGTAAGTACATGTGTGACTCAGCTGCTGCTGTCAAGAATTTCTAAACTGAGTTGGAAGACAAGACATACACGTACACGTGCACACACACACATGCACATGCATGCACCATGCATGCAGCAAGCTCTAACCTCTGCAGTAAAAGAGCACAGCAGGCAAAGATTTGGAGGATTCAGATGAGACAGAAAGGTATTACTTTTACCTAGGAGGATCACATGAAATATACAAGTCTTGAATGTGGGAAGAGGAATTTTATCTGAGTTTTTGAGCCTCCTTAAGGAGAATACAATGTGGATAAAACCCTCAGGGTATGCCAGGGTGCTTATTCTCAACTCTGCTTCTTCTTGGTGCATAGCCCATGTCTTCCTGTTCCTGCCCTTGAATGTACAAGGCTCTTGATGCCACCTTATTTGGAAATTGCTTGACCCAGAGGCTGTGTCCAGTTCCTAGAGTGCTTCCCGAATACTAGGGTGACAACAATGAGAAATTGCCTATTGGTCCAAGTAGAATGGAAAACAGAGTGTTGTCTGCTGTTATTGCTTAAGGAACAACCACTAAATCTCAGTGCCGTCCATTAGAAGTGTGTTTTTCTCCTGTGTCTTCAGGACAGCCTGGCTGCAGCTGGAAGGCCCCGCTCCACACCGTGGGTGTGGCTGTGCTTGGTCCTCTCTGGTCCTCTCTGTGGACTGGGCTCATGGCTGTGCCATGTATGCAGTTCTGGGGCCCAGGCTGAAGAGAGGCAAGTTTCCAGGGACACCCCTTTGATGGACCTTAGCAGCAGGGCAAATGCATTTTAAGGCCCTGATTGCCTCATATCTGTTCATGTCCCACTGGCAAAAGGCAGTCACATGGCTGAGCCCAAAATCAAGAGGAGCATAATGCATGCTTCTTAACCTATGGGAGTGAATGTTTTTGAAGAACAGTCTAATCTGTCATGTATATCATGAAGAAGAGGTAGAGAAGATAAAAATCATAAGACAGTTGATCTAGAAAAGAGAAAACTATAAACACACTTGATAGTGAGTTGTTAGATTCTGTTTAATAGGTAACAGTGAGACACTTCAGAAAGATTATGTAGGACACACCAAAAATTCTTGTATGTGATGGATTGGAATAAGGAGAGACCAGAGGTCCAGGGAGTGAGTGCAAAGCTATTGTAATAACGAAGCCCTAAATGGAGAGGTGACAATTGGGATGTGAAGGAGATGAAGATGTGAAGGGTATTTCTGAGACAAGATTAGTCACTCTTGGCTCCTTGCTGGATATAACAGAGTAGGGAGGAGAGTCCAAGGTGGTGATCATGGAAGTCCACTAGAAAACATGGGAGGATATTGAGATTTTTAGGTGGGAAGGTTTGAAGCCTTGTTGATGAGGGGTCAGTGGTGCTTTGGCAGAAATACAGGAGTCAGGGAGGGGAGGACTTGGGGGCAGAGAGGGAGGAGCAGTGAGCACTACTGAGTGGGAGCAGTCCTGGGGAGACACCAGAGCTGTGAGGACAGGGCCAGGTGATGGGGCATGAGCACAGCAAAGAGGAGCAGTGGGGTTCAGAACGACCGGCTCCTGCTGACCTCCCGAGTGGTTGTGTGCAGGGTGGGGGTAGGGGTGATGGATGGCACCACCCTGGTGAGGACTTTGGTAGTGACAGCACAGAGAGCTGGAGGGAGAAGCAGGGATGCGGCGTTGGGCGGTGTGGTCAGTTCCCCTGCACTTCACCTGGGTGCACTTGGACATGCCTCACACGGGCGAGAGTGGCAAGAGGGAGGTGAACACAGAGACTCGGGGGTTAGGGATGGAGTAAGGTCCTAGCACAGTCAGAAGAGGGTGGCAGGCAGATGAGGAACTATTTCCATCTAGTAGATGTATGAAACTAGGATTTGACTGAGGCAGCCTAGCTCTTAGAAGAATCTCACTTCTAATTCTAATTCTCCTGCATTTAAAAGACTCTTCTGTTCTACACATCAATAGATGGAGGCAAAACACTTTTGTAAATGTTTACAGATTTTAGTTGTCAAACTGGCAGAAGCAGCGAGCGAGTCCTGGGACAGCATTAGCGTCCTCTTCGTGAGCTTCCTCACTGGTGTGGCACTGTGTTTGCTAGGACAGGAGACAGGTGGATGTGCACTCGACTGTAACCCATTTATTTTAAATTCTATAGAGAAATACCCTGTAATTGATAATAACTTTCTGTGCTTTTATAGAATGGAAATGAATGCCAGTATTTAAATTAGATGATTATAAGAATATATCACTTCTGAAGAAAACCAGTTTTAAAATGTAAGAATATTATTTTTCACTATGCTTCTGGATGCAGTGTTGTAAATTTTTTCCCTCCTAGATTTCATGTCCCTTTGAATATTATTTTAGTTTTCCATTGTCATATTCCACTTATTCTCAAATTCTGTTTCTGGCCCCAGTTCGGTGTTGCATGTCTAACATATATGCTGTGTTAAGGGCCTTGGCCCTATTAGCAGGGTAAGTGTGCCTAAGCTGATCAATTACACATGCCACTTTCTTTTCATTTCCACTACTGCATGTGGAAGTCATGCATAAACAGACTTTAGAGTATTTTGCACACTCTAGAACTGAGGACAAGTGAAACTCTATTTAGCATTTAATGCTTGCCATTTTCTTATATGTTTTTATCTCACTCCCAAACAGAACTGTGACCTGGATCAGCAGAGCATCGTTCATGTTGTGCAGAGACCATGCAGAAAAGGTCAGGAAATGAAAGCAACTGGAGGGGACAACCCCAGGAATGCCACAGGAGGCTCTGAGAAGGAGCCCACGAGCTTAACTCGGGTGGACCTTGGCAGCTCTATCCTGCCTACAGACTCTGTGGGGCTGGCTGTTGTTCTGAATGCAGACAGCAGGAACAATTCACCACCAGCTGGAGGTCCAGGTAATTGTAATGGCTCTGTCTGAAGCTGGTAAAACATTTTGTTTGTTTAGGAAAGACTTCGTGGAGAATGAATGCCCTCACTGTAAAGATATTTAGTTTATGATACATTTTGGGTGGGAGTCTCTAAATCACTACAAGGAGACATCACTAGAAGGAGAGTACTTGGATGTAAAATTTGAGGTGATTACATTTAATAATTAGTGCTGTGGAACAGAGCTTTCCCACTGAGATTGAATATTAGGGATGGGGGGAAGAGGTATCAGGACCATGATCATAGACCTTACTTATTTATTCGCTTGGAGGAGTTGGGGTGGTGAGGACACGTGATAAACTGTGCTCAGGTCTGAATTTATGACTAAGATGTATTCATGCCCCTCTCACATTTCGCCTTTATTTTCTTTTATTTCTTAAAATATGTTTTGTTTGGTATGTTTCCAATGATATAGAGAAATTTTAAAAGTAGAAAGACAACTTCAGAGATCATTTTAATTTGTAGGTTCTAAGGCCGCATGTTACAATGTCAATGATATCATCAGTGTGCAAGGAGACTGCCTTCTCTCTATGCTACAACCCATTACAAAATGCTTTTCTTTGGCAAGGATGGTGATCCTTTTGTTATTTTGAAAATATCAATATGTTTCTCTTAGTCTTTTATTATCCAATCTAAATAGTTAAATGCATAACAGGATTAATTTTGACTGCATGTGATGGAAGACACAAAATAATAACAAATACTTTATAAGGTAGGAGTTTATTTCCCTTCTACATACAGTAGGTCAAGACTGAAAGAAAGTGAGCCAAAACACCGGGTACTGATCAAGCTTTAGTAAAGGAGAAGAATCTGCTGGGTTGCGCTCAGAGTGGAGGGCAGCACCAGGTGTGGGGGTGGGAGAGCTTATATGGACTGTAGGGCGCCAAGGGCTGGCTGGTACCATCAGGGAGGGGCATTATGCTAATGTGGAAGCTATGTGACCAGGGTGGAGAACCGTGCCCTTGCAGAAGCAAAAGGGTTTCTGTTTCTCAGAAATCATGAGGTTTCTCATAAAGGGAAGGGAGTAGGGGTGGGGGCCATTTTGTGCTTGGCCTTGCCTAAAATGGCACCAGTTATGTTCAGAACCTATCATTCCTGCCTTTTAAGTATAGGGAGAAGGGAAAAGGGGTGAAGGTCTCATTCTTCTGAAGCTACTTCCTGCTGGAGATGGGTGAAGATATGAAAAAAATAAAAGGTTTATGTTGGCGGGTAAAACAATTAAGTGGTAGGGTATTGGTTTTGTGTGGGGAGGCCGTATTCTTCCAGGGGAGGGTCGCTGATTCTGAGGGGCGGATATCCTCCTCCATGAAGAATTCAGTGACCCTTGGTTGGTGAAAGCCTGTACATGTTCTTGTAAGAAATTAGAGAAACACTGAAAGAGACAGGAACCAAGAAGGATAAGGCCCATCATGGTTAGGGGTCCGATGTGTTTTGTCCTGAAGTCCTCCCCCGTCGCTATAGCCTAGGTGAGTGGTTTGGGTGAAGCAGAAATGTTCTTGCTGGGGGAGGCACCAGACTCCAGCAGAATCCCATTTGGAAAGAGCTATCCGGTAGTTTTTACCCCCATAGGAACAAGATGTGGCAGTTGTCTGGTCATAGCATGTTGTGGGAACGTATGTCAGGGATGTGAATGTGTCCTGTAGGGTTCCCCCGAAGATTCTGGGTGGCAGACCCAGCAGGTTGGAAAGTGTCCTTCCACCCACCAAGACCTTGGTTATACATTGTGAACAGGGTGTGGCATATGTCTCTGTTAGGAAAAGAAGCAAGAGGAAGAGAAAAGGCAAGTGTTCAGGGGCTGAGAGGTTGAGAGGGTGCATAGTAGGAGAAAGGAGTAGAGGGTAACCTCGTCAGGGGTGTAATTGCAGAGGGCGCCCTGCCAGGCTAGTTCAGTTACCCACTCAAGGATGTCTTCAAAACTGGAGGTGGTGGGTCAAGACCAGTCTTGGAGCAGCTCCTGTGTGAAGGACATGAAGTGGGCCAGCAAGAGTGAGAGGATAATCATCAGGGGAAAAATCATCCTTCTTCTGGGATTGGGGGAAGAGTGGAGGTCCTGGAGATTTTAAATTTTGTGGGTCCTAAAATGGACGAAGTGTAAGGAGATGTTGGGTTGGGGGTTGAGCAGAGGGACCCCTCTGGCTTGATGTTAACAGATTCATTGGATAAAGTCTCAGGTGCTAGTTTTACCAAGGATAAGTGACACCAAGGGGCCTTTCCTAGTACCTTTACTGCCATGGGGGTGGCGAGAAGTACTGTATAAGTCCCTCCCCAACATGGTGAGAGGGGCTTTGGGATTCAGGTTTTAATATACACTTGCTGTCCTGGGCTCAGTTTAAAGTCTGAGGGGGTGGTGGGGAAAAGATGAGGTAATAGAAGGTTGGCCTGTTCCCAAAGAAGATCCCTAATGAGCAGAAGAGTAGGGAGATACTGGCCTAAAGGTGATGAGCTGGAAGGGAGAGGTGTGAGAGTGAAGGGCCTACCATACATAAGTTCGAAGGGGCTGAGGCCAGTGGGTTTGCGGGGGGCAGCTTGCAAGCAAGTGAGTGCTAGAGGGAGAAGTTGGGTCCAAGGGAGGTGAAATTCCATGGACAGCTTGGTGAGGTGTGTTTTGATGAGGTGATTGGCTTTTTCTGCTTTTCCTGATGACTGAAGCCAATATGGCATATGTAAATCCCATTTGATATGTAAGGTCTGTTTTGTGGTTAGATCCACCAGTTTGTTTCCTTGGGCTATGGGGTCATTGGAGGTTTGGTGTATAACCCCATCCTCCTTTGGAAGTTGTGCAGCCTCAAGAAGTGTTTCGATAAGATGTCTGTTTTTTCTGGGCCCTCCTTGAGTGGCCATGTATCCTCTTTCCTTCCATATGGCCGTGCAGGAGTGTAGGATGTGGTGAGCATGCTTAGAGTCAGTGTATACATTGGCTCATTTGTTACTTGCCAGAATGAGAGCACAGGTGAGAGCAATGAGTTCTGCCTGTTGGGAAGTGGTGTTGGGGGGGAGGGGGACAGCCTCAGCAGTTTGTGTTAGATTTACTATGGCATAACCCACCTGGGGAACAGGCCTGGAGGTGGTGCTCCCATCTATGAACCATGTATGTTGGGGCCACATAATGGGATTTGGGGAGTTGTGTGGAAAGGGATTGAGTCTAAGGGTCTTGAGTGTTTGGGGATGAGAGTGGCTGGATTTAAGGGAGGGCAAGGTTTAAAGGAAAACTGGGAATTTTCAATGAAGGTAAAGTGGATAAGTTGTAGGTGGGAAGGGGAGAGAATTGACATGGCCTTATGGCTGAGAAGGTCTTCAAGTTGATGGGGGCAACATATGACTGTTGTCCAAAAGTTAGTTTAGAGTTTTCTTGTGTTAAAAGGGCAGCTGCCACCAAGGCCTGTAAACAAGGAGCCCATCCCCGGTCTGTGGTGTCTAGTTGTTTAGAAGGGTATGTATCTGAGGAGAAAATATCTCCTGCATCTTGTCCCAAAACCCCAGCTGCCAATCCTTGTGTTTTGGTGACATATAGGATAAAAGGATGAGATAGCTTTGGGAGGGATAGAGCTGGGGCTATGAGGAGAGCTGCTTTTAATTGCTGGAAGGGAGAATGAATGGGCTTTGTGGGATCTATGGGAATGGCAGGATCCCCTTTGGCTGCCTCATAAAGTGGCTTTGCTAGCATGTCAAAGTTAGGAATCCGTAGGTGAAGATTCCCTGCAAGCCCCAAGAAAGAAAGGATTTCACCCTTTCTGGTAGGAGCAGTGAGTTCAGAAATTAGACTCTTGAAATCCACCATTATTTCTCTGGTGTTGGGGTTGAGGTAGACTCCCAAATAGGTGACTGAAGGAGAAGAAATTTGAGGCTTGCTGGGAGACACTCGATATCCCCTAGAGGCCAAGAAATTAAGGAGAGCAACAGTGTGGGCCTGTGAATCCTCATAAGAGGGGCTACAAAGGAGGAGGTCATCCACATATTGTATAAAAGTACTAGAGGTTGGAGGAAGTTCAGATAAGTCTTGAGCTAAGGCCTGGATGAAGAAGTGGGGGCTATCCCAAAACCCCTGAGGTAGTACTGTCCAGGTGAGTTGTTGGGAATGATGCATATCAGGATTAGTCTAGGTGAAGGCAAACAGGTTTTGACAGGAAGGGTATAAGGGGATAGAAATAAAGGCATCTTTGAGGTCAAGTACAGAGAAGAAATGGGTTGTTGTTGGGATTGTGGATAGAAAAGTGTAGGGGTTAGAAACAATTGGAGTTATGGGTAAAATGGCTGCATTAATGGCCCTGAGGTCTTGAACTAAATGGTATGAACCATTAGGCTTTATAACTGGAAGGATGGGTGTATGACAAGGTGAATGGGTGGGTCGTTGAAGATGAGAAGAAAGAAGTATGTTTATAAGGGGCTTTAACCCTATTAGGTGTTTATTAGTGATGGGGTATCATGGGACATTAGGGAAAGAAGGATCCCACAACCTCATGAAGGTGGGAGGGTGATGAGTAGTGATGGAGGGTGAGGAGGTATCCCATACTATAGGATTAACTTTGTCAGGGGGAAAGGGGAGGGTAGAGTTTTCAGGGCCCATGTCTGGAGTGGCCTGTAACAAGAGTATTATAGCTGGAGTTAAAGTGTTTAGGGTAAGGGTAGCTTTGAATTTGGAAAGGATATCCCATCCCAGTAAGGGGGATGGATGTTGAGGCATTATTAAAAATTTGTGTGTGAATTGGGTGTGTTGTAGGGTGTAGGAAAGGGGTTGAGTGATCTATCGGTGGTATTCTGATCTCATGGCCCCTACTATTGTGATAGAGGATGGGGTTGTTGGCCCTGCATATTCAGGAAGGGTAGAGTAAGTGGCCCCTGTATCAGTGACAAAAGAGATTGGTTTACCTGCTTTGAGGTGAGTTACCATGGGCTCACATGTGGTGATCTCTATGGGGGACCTCAGGCTCTGGGCATCATCAGTCCTCCTCTTGGGCGAATCCAAGAAGTTCCAGTAAGGATGGCCATGAAGTGAAAGGCTGTGGGTTGAGGACTGGGCCACTCCCTCTCTGGTGAGTGGAACAGTCAACCTCCCAGTGACCTGGCTGTTTGCAGTGAGGACAGGGCCCAGGAGGGGGCCTGGGGTTAGAACAAGCTCATACCCAGTGGCCCAGCTGAGCACATTTGAAGCAGTTCCCAGGTGGCTTGCCCCTAGAGGCAGCCAGTTTAGGGTTATGTGAGCCTTGGATGGCATTAGACAGGAGCTGGTATTTGGTCTGATCTCTTTTGTATTGATCCTTCTTCTCCTCCTCTTCCCTGTTGTTAAAAACCTTGAAGGTTGCATTGAGGAGGTCTCACTGGGTTGTATTTGGACCATGCTTAAGGTTTTTTTATTTTTATTTTTTTGAATGTCAGAGGCTGATTGGGTAATAAAGTGAGAGTGTGAGGGGGCCATGCCTGCTGGAGTGTTTGGATCTATATGTGTGTATTTATGTAAAGCCTCAGAGAGGTGGGCTAGGAATTTGCTAGGATTTTCAGTGGATCTTTGTGTGATTTCTCTAAGCTTGTCGTAATTGACTGACTTGTGAGTAGCCATTTGGAGGCAATAGAGTAGGTATGTGATCATGTTATCCTGGAGATCCCGGTCCCCGTGGCCAGCCTGGTAGTCCCAATTTGGGTCTGTGTGAGGAATGGCAATGGCTTCCACAGGCCACCTGTTATTTTGAGCATGCACCTCATCTGCCTGTTGTTGGGCAGTTACCCAGACCTGTTCCCTGTCCTCAGGGGACAATGTAGTGGTGGGAATCATAAAAATATCATTCCAGGTGAGATCATAAGACTGAATGAGATATCTGAATTCCTTAAGATACGTGTCTGAGTTGGGCTGGAAAGATCCCAGTCAGTTTTCAATTTGGGAGATATCAGAAAGCGAAAAGGGGATGTAGACCCAGACAATTCCCTCTGTCCCTGCCACTTCACAGAGGGGGTATAAAGGAGCCAGAGCTGAGGCAGGGTTGTCACCTGACAAAGGGGGAGAAGGAGAAGGGTTGGGTGGTTGAGGATGAGCATCTCAAGACCAGGTGTGGGGAAGAGAGGGAAAAGGTGGAGGGGCTAGTGAAGGATCTGGAGCATAAGGAGGTACTTGGGGAGCAGAGTGGCCTGATGGATTAAAAGATTGATCCGAGTCCAGAAGGGGTGGTTGGGCAAGAGCTAAGAGAATTTGAGACGTAGGACAGTTTTGACAGAGAGAAGGATGTGATCGCAGATAGAGGAAGGCTTGAACATAAGGAATATTTCCAGCCTTGCCATTTCAGTGACAAAAATTGTTTAAATCTCTGAGTATCTAAATCGAGAAAGCCATCTTCTGGCCACTGGGATCCATTGTCTAGTTTGTATTTAGGCCAAACCTGACTGCAGTAGGAAGTACGGTGTTTGTGTTTAATGTCTCCCTGGAGGCCAAGAGGTTGTAAGTTGGCCAGGAGACAACCTAGGGGCATAGAGTGTGGTGGTTTGGATCATAAGGATCCTATGTAGAGGGTGAGAAAGGAAACGAGTCCTAGTAGAAGGAGGGTGATGACAGAGTCTCCCTGGAAGCCGAGAGATTGTAAATCATCCAGGAGATAGCCCAGTGTCCCGACCCACGGGATATTCAACGCAGACCCTGGAGGGGGGAGTGGGAATTGGATGGGACAAGAGACGCGAGAAATGGAGACAAGACAGTATTCTGATCAAGTCTCGTTTATTAGCCAGAAGGTCACAGCTTATATAGACAGCAGGAGGGAATCAGCAGATAAGGAAGTATGCAGATGTTTTCTGGGAGAAATCACAGGGCAAATCTTTCCAGGAAATGGAACATTTCTCAGCTATCTAAAGCAAAGCAGCGGTGATCTACACCTAGGGCTGTGCAAGCAGTAAGAAGGAGAAAAAAGGAGGAAAGGTCACAGCATTTATATCTTTAGTGTCAGAGGGCTATTGGCAGGGCTTTATGACCCTGGGCAGGCTATGACCGGGCTCTTTGGCCCCAGACAGCCCAGAGGCATAGAGCGTGGAAGTTTGGATTGTGAGGATCCCATTTAGATGGTGATAAAGGAAATGGGCAGTCCTAGTAGAAGAAGAGTGACACCAAGGAGTGTCCTCATTGGTGTGCACCTTCTTTTTGAGAGAGAGAAGCCACCAACCGGCTAGAGGAACATCCTACAATAGCTGGGGGGGCATGAGAGGGGTTCCTTCAGCCAGGCGCCTGGTCTTAGGTAAGTAGACAGTAGTCTTAGAGAGTAGTCAGGGGAACCCATAGAAGTAGGTAGGACAGACCCACTGACTGACCCTGAATTGAGGCCGATGTTGGATGTGTTGGTCTGAAATGGCAAAAAGAGAGAGTCCAGAATGTACCCAGTTTAGCAGGTCTGGGAAGGGCAGCCAAGGGCCAATAAACCCAGGTGGGGATCATCCAAGAATGATGGCCAGAACCCTTCCTGGGTTTCAGTACCAAAATGAAAGAAATTGAGCCAAAACGCTAGGTACCAATCGACTTTATTAAAGGAAAAGAATCTGCTGGGCTGTGCTCAAAGTGGAGGGAAGCTGGGGCTGCCCTCAAAATGGAGGACGGCACCAAGTGTGGGGGTGGGAGAGCTTATATGTACTGTAGGGCACCAAGGGCTGGCTTATACAATCAAAGAGGGGCATTATGCTAATGTGGAAGCTGTGCAACCAGGGTGGAGAACTGCACCCTTGCAGAAGCAAAAGGGTTTCTGTTTCTTGGAAATCATAAGGTTTCTCATAAAGGGAAGGGGGTTGGGGTTGGGGCCATTTTGTGCTTGGCCTTGCCTAAAATGGCACTGGTTATGTTCAGAACCTATCAAAAACATTGGCAGCTTTGTGTTAGTATGTCTTTCACAGTGACAGGGAGTTCTGGGACAAGTGAGATAGAAGTCTAAGATAATAGGTAATGCAACCTACCAAAATTACTAAATAAAATTTAATGAATTTTTGAAGTCATAGATGAGCTTGCAAAAAATGAAGGGTAATTTCCAGGGACAAGTGAAAAAGTACACAGCTGTCTTTAAGTAGAGGAATGCAAAACCCCAGAATTTAAGTGTGTGAACTGATGTGATGGTGGTCTTGGGATGATTGTGGAGGGGAGAGAGGCTCTGCTAGACATGTACAGAGCACCTGGGGACTGGAGAAAAAATCCGAGAAATTGAAAAGTATAACAACTGGGGAAAAAATGAGATATATCTAAACCTCCATAACATCCATGTGACCAAGAATGAAAAGTTAGTATAAATAGTGGACCCAGGCTAATGACACTTCTTACATCATAAGTGGTGCATATGTCAGATCATTCTGAAGAACACTCAGTTGCCATGGCATTGAGGCTTGTCAGAGAAAGACAAGACCAACTACAAGACACTCATGATCCATCATTGTAAATAAAATGTTGGAAAATTCCACCTTGAGTTCTATAGGAGACCAGAATATGCTACCCCCAAATATGCCATGTTAGCATAATGATTATTTTGAGAAACAAAGGACACAGAAGAAGCTCTATAAACAAAATGGAATTTACTTTGTAAGGGAAATTTACATCTGTAAAGGAAATCTCCATTTGTAAGGATGTCTCCCTCTCTGTAGGTGGAAGAGAAAGATGACTGAGTCACTACAGATTCTTATCAGTGGAAAAGGCACCAACTCAAATCTGCATACCAAACCTTACTCATTTACTGTACTTTTCTTTCATCTCCTTTTAACTGGCCCCTCCTGACACCCTTCTTTGTCTTTAGCTAAAAATAGTATTTAAGCCTGAATTCTAGACCACCTCTTTGAGATTTACTCATTTTTCTGGGCTATCTCTCATGTATACATGAGATATACATGTTAATAAACTTCTGTGAGTTTTTCTCTTGTTAGTGTCTTTTGTGGATCCCAGCTAAGAACTATGAATGGTAAAGGAAAAATTATGTTTTCCTCTTCCACAAGTGGAATTAAGGATACACCATAAACTAGGAAGTTGGTTTCCCCCCAGATTTGAGCAAATAAAACACCATCTGAAACAGACCACAAAATAAATATGTTTATGTTAATTAAAGCATAAAAGAAAAAAATTGAAAACTAAAACAGAAAACAGGCATAATGGGAAACAGTAGCTATTGAAAAGAACATAATTTTAGCTACTGGAATTAAAAAAAACCAAAAACCAATGAAACAAACAAACAAAAAAACCCCACCTCAATGGAAATTGGGCAATACCAAAGAGAGAATTAGTGAACTGGAAGATAAATATGATGAAATTGGCCAGAATGTGACACCAACTAAAATGTAAAAAAGACTTTAGCAGATAAGGAGTTTGGAATGAAAGGGCCTAATATATATTCCTACTGTGATAGGAATTCCATGGTAGGAGAATAGAGAACAGAGAGAAGAGACAATTTTCTAAGAGAAAGGCTGAGCATTTTTCAGTAGCAGTCACAAGCAAAATAAATAAAAATGCATGCATTTCATCTTGATCAAGATAAATAAAAATAAACTCACCTCCAAAAGGAAGCAAAACGCCAAGGACAAAGAGAAGATTTTAAAATCAAATGAAGAAGAGGTTACTTAGATTGGAACAATAATTTGAATGGCTGTCAGCAGAAATAATAGGACAAAAGTGGTAGAAGAGTAATATCCAACTGCTGAGGGGAGCGCCTCTTAACTTAAAGTTTTATACCCAGCAAAACTATGTTCAAGAATGAGAGGCAAACAAAGATACTTTTAGACAAACACTGATTTATGTACTCTCAGTTTGAAAGAACTGTTGAAGTATTTACTATAGAGAAGAATAAGTTTGAACCCAAGATAAGGAAATGGAATGCAAGGGATGATGCTTAGCAAATAAAATAGCAAATACATACGAATGAGTCTACATGAGTATTGATGTTTTACACACACGCACACACACACACACACACACACACACACACACACACACACACACACAGATTAGCTTGATGTGTAGGGGTGAAGGGAATTTTCTTCCCTCTCCTTCTGAAGGTTTGATAATTTGAGTCTATAAAACAAACTGACAATAGATAGATTAACAGGGAAAAAAAGGCATACACATTTATTAATGTGTACATGGACAAATTCCTGCAAATATGAGATTCAAAAAAGGGCTCAGTGACTGAAGTTTTTATACTGTACAGAAAGGAATGGAGGATTGGCACAGGGCAGCAGTTTATGGGAGAAGGAAAGGGAAGGTAGGGCAGGCAAAGCTGTCTTGTTTTGCAGATGAAATCTTTCAGGTAGCAGCTCTCAGAAAGAGTAGATGGTAGCCCATGGCAAAAGTTTCTCTGTAAGACCTTTAAATGTGTCGAATTTTTAGTTGTTTTATTTTCCTGTAAGACTGTCTTTCCTAGGTCCATATAAGGCAAATAAGGGTGGTGGGGGCCCTCAGAAAAAGCCTGTTTGCCTCTGCTGTTTACTTGAGTAATGTAGGTTTCCTCCATAGATGCAAATCTCCCCCACAAAAACAAAAAAACAAAACAAACAAACGAACAAAAAAAACAACAGATTTTCAAAGCTATTTCTGTGTCTGCAGACCCTTGGAATAGCTACATCAAAATATGTCAAAGAATTATATTTTGGGGTGGCATACTTTGGTTTCTTTCGGATGGATACAAAAACAAGGTAGAACCAAAGTGGTAGATAAAAATAACTTTTTGAGAAAACTGTAATAAGCAATTAACATGAAAATATGCTCAAGGTTTCACCAATGATCATAGACATAAATATTAAAACAACCGTATATCATTGCATTTTACATGTTGGGCCAAAATTTAAGTCTGACAGTACCAAGTGTTGGTTAGAATATAGCACAGTAAGTGGTTTTATACAACATGGTGCAAATGTAAATTTATTCAACCACTATAGAGAGCAATTCTACAACTTCACAAAAATTAATGAAATTCAAGTGATGTATATTCTACAGCTCAGAGTACACAAGGAGATGTCTATATACATGATTGTAATAATACCATTTGAGGTTATGAAAAAGTGGAAACAACACAGCTGTTTTTAATTGGGGGAATGGATAATCAGTTTGTTATAACAGGTCATGATAAGTCTGTGATAATTCCATAGTAAAACAAATGACCTGGATCTACATGTATCAATGTTAATAAATCTCCACGTCTCAGTATGAAGTTTTAAAAAAGGTTGTGAATTGCAAAGGAATGTTGAGTAAGTTATGGCTTATGCAAAATTTCAAAACATAAAGCTCAAAACCATTGTATACATTGTTCATAGATAAGGTGACCATGTAGTACATTTTGTTCATACAGGATATAGTTGAAAATTAAAGGTGTCATTAAAATAAAATTATATACTTAGGTACCTTTGAAATATTTATATATTCTCTAACACATTGGATTTATTACATTAATAGACTTATCTACTAGTTCTTTAGTATGATTTTAAAAAATAAAATTATTTATAAAAATAAAAACATTCAGGGCCGAGCCCGTGGCGCACTCAGGAGAGTGCGGCGCTGGGAGCGCGGCGATGCTCCCTCTGCGGGTTCGGATCCTATATAGGACTGGCCGGTGCACTCACTGGCTGTGTGCCGGTCACAAAAAAGACAAAAAATAAATAAATAAATAAATAAAAACATTCATGTTTGTAAAGCACAATCACATTGAAAGACCCCTAGGAGCAGGCGGTCAGTCGGTCTGGAGACCCTCCCAAGGAACAGCGAGACCACGAAGACGGATGCAAACAGCAAGAGGTTTATTTGAACACACGGGTACCCGGGCGACACAGTCTTTTGGAAGACTGGCGCGCCGAGTGGAGCTCCTGGGTCCTTTTTATAGCAAAAAGCGCGGGTACAGAAGCGAGAAGCGAGTTTAATTGGTCAGTTCAAATAAGCGCGGGTACAGAAGCGAGAAGCGAGTTTAATTGGTCAGTTCAAATAAGGCCTGGGGTGAGCTTCGGTTATGTGGGAGTCCTTGAAACAGCTGAGGGGCACCCTGGAAACTGGTGGGAGTCCTTGAAACAGCTGAGGGGCACCCTGGAAACTGTTGGGAGTCCTTGAAACAGCTGAGGGGCACCCTGGAAACTGTTGGGAGTCCTTGAAACAGCTGAGGGGCACCCTGGAAACTGTTGGGAGTCCTTGAAACAGCTGAGGGGCACTCTTGAAACTTTAACTGACTTGTCTATTTCTGGGAACTATCCGCCCTTTGCCTCGGGCCGGGGCCCAGGTGCATAACCACAGATATCCTGTTCGTTATCTGGTCTCAACCTCAGGCTGTACTTTTCCTATGCTAGGGACTTTTAACCAGGGTAATGTTTTGTGCCTTGCAAAATGGCGTTGCTACGGCTAGCTTAAAAAGTTCTTTCTTCATTCCCCCATTTCTTTTGTGGATAGCTCTAATCTTAGAGCGGAGTTAAAAGTTATTTTCATTATCTATAGTCTGATATTTTTGTCTAAGAACCAGGACCTTAATTGTACTCATCTTATCATTGATGAATTGGACTAACCTGTTGATGACACAGGGCCCCAGAATGAGCAACAGAAGAAGGAGTACTAGGGGCCCGGCGATGGTTGATAGTAGGGTAGTGAACCAAGGGGAGCTATTGAACCAACCTTCAAACCAGTTTTGATCTTTTTGGCGCTCTAACTGTCTTTTATCTAGTCTTTGTTTGAGTTTGGCCATGGTGTCTCGTATCACACCTGAATGGTCTACATAAAAACAGCACTCCTCTCTGAGGGCCGCGCAGAGGCCTCCCTCTCTTAAAAACAGTAAGTCAAGGCCTCGCCTATTTTGGAGTACTACCTCAGATAGAGAAGTCAATGAGTCCTCTAACTTGCTGACTGAATCCTGGAGGGCCCGGAGGTCAGTGTCCATGGCAGTCTGGAGCTCGGTTAGGCCCCGCTGGAGGTCTATAGGTCCTTTAATCAGAGCAGCCGAGCCGGTACCTATACCTGCCACAATTCCCAGTAGGACAGCTAGGGTAAGTGTGAGAGGTTCTCTCTTAAACCTGGGATGAGGGTTGTCATAGGCCTGCAACAAAGTTTCTTCAGGATGGTAATAGATGCGAGGAATCAGCTGAACCTGGACACAGAAATCCTTAGACTGATTAAAAACTGAGAGGGAAACGCAAGGGGTGAGACCGGTGCTGCAAGCCCACCAGCTATGGTTGGAGGGGAGAAGGTACTGATGGTCCCCGGAGGAATTGATGGATAGGGTCTGGTTGCAAAGATGTTGATGGGTAGAAGGTATTGTTCCTATACATAACCCTTGTCCTGTGACCTCTGTGAGAGTAAGCTTTCCCTGGGTCCCCCAACGGCAACTCTCGGCGCTGGTATAATTGGCCTCTCCCAAAAAGGCTATTCCTTCATAGTAGGGGGGGCTTATGGCCAGACAGAGCCAGCAATGCTCTGTGGCGTTCGGGTTGGTGGCATTTAGAGCTAGGAAGGCCCCCTGTACAAGACCAAAGAGCCTGTCACCCGTGGTGGGGGGTAGAGTGCCTGGTGATAGGAGGCTCTGTGTAGCAGTGCTCCTTTGTGCCGCGGGGGGTTGCCTGCTAGTCATTGGGAACAGCTTGTTGCTAGGAGGTCCCTGTTCTGCAAGGACGGGGTCGGGGCCCACTGCCACAGTTGGCATATTGGTGATATCTAGGCGAATGGTGAACAGTACACCTGGATCGTTTCCCGTCAAATAGAACCTTAGTCCCCAGGTTCTTCCTTGTGCCCAATCTCTGGAATTTTTTCCTTTCTCTGTGAATTTTATTTTAAGGGGGTTACACCAGCCGGTGTTGTCACAGTTTTTACTGCTATCGTTACGTTCTACAGTTATGAGGTCCCATGAGGAACTAGGTCCCCAGTAGACTGTCCCCGTGGTTTCACAACCCCATTCTTTGCAATATAGGGATTCCAGCCCTCCGCACCTTCTAGCTTCTGAAAGGGTCCGGCCATCCCGGGGGCACACGTAGAAGGGGGAAGCGGCAAGCCTGTTTCTAGCTCGGGGATAGCTGCACCCTGGGACCCCCCAGGTGATCTGATTATAAGCTTTTGTATAGTCTGAATCAGGGGGTCTGATCTGGGCCTAGCCCGATGCTATGTATCCCGGGATATCCCAGGTCTCAATACCCGCCGCCAGGGCACATACATCAGGTTTAAGATCGGGCCACCAAGTCCAAGGCGGCTGGGTAGCCTGTTTGGTCCAGACAACTTCTCCAGTTTGGGACAGTACCTTCCAGGTGAGGATCACAGGCCGGTGGGGGTTCTTACCCGGTGGACTCATTTTTCCGCCGCCGAATACGCAGCTTAAGAGGATGATCAGTCCTTTCCAGCTCCCAGGTCTCGTTTGGTGCCGGGGGTGGTGCAGGCTTGAGATGGGAAGCATGGACCCAGGCAGCGATGCCATCAACTTTTACTGCGGTCGGGGTGGTCAGCAATACCAGATACGGGCCTTTCCACCGAGGCTCAAGGTTGCTGGGTCGATGGCGTCTGACCAGCACTCGGTCTCCGACCTGGAACGGGTGGGGGACAGCTATGGTACCGGGCTGATATGCCTCTTTGATCTGGTCCCAAATCTGGGTCTTCACAACTTCTAGAGCCTTTAAATGGGTAAATAAGACAGGGAGAAAATTATCATCGGGACCCAGTGTTTCTCCCAACTCAAGTATGGGGGGGGGTCCCCCGTAGAGGATTTCATAGGGAGTTAGACCGTACTGGCCAGGGGTATTCCTGGCTCTGAACAGCGCTAAGGGAAGGAGGGCCACCCAGTCTTTTCCACCGGTCTCTAAGGCCAATTTAGTTAAGGTCTCTTTGATGGTTCTATTCATTCTCTCTACTTGACCTGAGCTCTGGGGCCTATACGCACAATGTAACTTCCAATTTATCCCCAGTTGTGTGGCCAGTCCCTGGCTTACCTGAGCAACAAAGGCTGGGCCATTATCTGACCCGATCACCTTAGGGATCCCGAAACGGGGCAGGATTTCTTCTAGTATCTTTTTACATACAGTCAGGGCCGTTTCCGTTTTGGTAGGAAAAGCTTCTACCCATCCAGAGAAAGTATCTACAAATACTAGCAGATACCTGTTTCTATACCGGCCAGGCTTTACCTCTGTAAAGTCTACTTCCCAGTATACGCCGGGTCGATCTCCCCGTTGTCTTTTTCCGGTCTCTCGGTAGGTGGTAGCCGCATTAGTCATGGCGCAAGCCGGACACCGATTGGCGACTTCTTGAACGGTGGACCGGAGATTCGGGATGGAGAGGCTGGTGCGGCTCGTTAGTTGAAGGAGCTTTTCTGGTCCTAAGTGTGTTAGCTGATGTAACCGCTGAATGAATTCTTTTCCCTGGTCAGGAGTGAGCTCTCTTGGCTTGGTCCTAACTTGAGCAGGCTCGATTGGCTCTTGAAGCTTTGTAGTTTCTGCTAGCACCCTGACCGACAGGGCGGCTTGTTTTGCAGCCTCGTCGGCCCTCCGGTTCCCGGCCGCCACAGGGTTATTTCCTCTCTGGTGGCCCGGGCAGTGGATAATGGCGACCTGCTTAGGGAGGTGAATGGCCTCTAGCAGAGCCAGAATTTCTTGTTTATTTTTAATGTCTTTTCCAGCAGAAGTGAGCAGTCCCCTCTGTTTATATATTGCCCCATGAATGTGAGCAGTGGCAAAAGCATACCTGCTGTCCGTGTAGATATTGATGTTTTTTCCTTCGGCTAGGCGTAATGCCTGCGTCAAGGCGATTAGCTCGGCCTTCTGGGCTGATGTCCCTTCTGGCAGGCTGCTTGCCCATACCGTCCGTTTGCCATCTACGATGGCGGCCCCTGCTCTCCGCTTACCTTCCACAATGAAGCTGCTACCGTCTGTATACCAGGCAGGCACTCCGGGCAATGGCTGGTCCTTCAGGTCCCGTCGAGTCCCAGCTTCTTCAGCAAGGATTTCTGAGCATTGGTGTACTGGGGTGGATTCTGACTCGACCGGTAGTAGGGTAGCTGGGTTCAGGACAGCAGGGGGCGCGAAAGATATCCTTTCGTTTAGCAGCAAACTCTGGTAATGAGTCATTCTGGCATTGGTCATCCACCGATTGGGGGGCTGCCGCACAATACTTTCGAGGCTGTGGGAAGCAATCACAGTCGCATTTTGCCCCAAGGTTAACTTATCAGCGTCTTTGAGGAGGAGTGCCACTGCAGCAACCGCTTTTAGGCAGGTTGGCCACCCACTGGCCACTGGATCCAGTTTTTTTGATAGATAAGCTACTGGCCGTCGCCATGGTCCTAGGGTCTGAGTAAGCACTCCTCGGGCTACACCGGCTCTTTCATCTACGTACAGAGTAAATGATTTGGTGAGGTCTGGGAGAGCCAAGGCGGGGGCAGACAGCAAGGCTTTTTTTATGTGGTCAAAAGCCTTTTGATGCTCCTCAGTCCAGGTAAAAGGAATGTTTTCCCTTGTCAGGGGGTACAAGGGTGCAGCCAGGGAAGCAAACCCAGGAATCCAGAGCCTGCAGAATCCGGCAGTACCCAGAAATTCGCGGACCTGCCTGGGGGTTGTGGGAGTAGGGATCTTCATAACTGTAGCTTTCCGGGCCGGGGTCAGCCATCTTTTTCCCCCTTTGAGCAGGTACCCCAAATAGGTGACCTCTTTCTGGCATAACTGGGCCTTTTTAGCTGATACCCGGTACCCCAACTTACTCAGTTCCTGCAAGAGCTTTTGTGTCCCTCTTTTGCAGCCTTCATATGTGGGAGCTGCCACTAGGAGGTCGTCCACATATTGGAGTAATATGACCTGGGGGTTGAGAGCCCTAAAAGGAGCTAAATCTCGGTGGAGGGCCTCGTCGAAGAGAGTGGGAGAATTTTTGAACCCCTGTGGCAGCCGTGTCCAGGTCAGCTGACCTGTGTTACCTTTTTCTGGGTCTCTCCACTCGAACGCGAACAGTGGCTGGCTGTTGGGGTGTAGTCTGAGGCAAAAAAAAGGCATCCTTGAGATCCAGGACTGAGTACCAAGTGTGACTAGGCGGAAGGGAACTCAGGAGGCTGTATGGATTTGGGACCGTGGGATGAATGTCTTGCACCCTTTTGTTAATTTCTCTCAAGTCTTGGACTGGCCGATAGTCATTGGTCCCTGGCTTTTTTACTGGTAGCAGAGGGGTGTTCCAGGGCGATTGGCAGGGCACTAAGACCCCTAGGTCTAAGAACCTTTGGATGTGGGGTCTGATGCCTTCCCGGGCTTCTTTAGTCATAGGATACTGTCGGACGGCCACCGGTGAGGCACCTGATTTCAGCTCTACTACTACTGGTGGGACGTTATTGGCCAGTCCCATACCTGTCTTTTCTGCCCATACGGTGGGAAAAAGTTGGAGCCAGGATGGGTCGATGGAGGGAGAGGCCGGCTTTTCATACAGCCGGTATTCTTCTTCTAGGTTTAGGACCAGGCACATGGTAGAGTGATCTCCCCATGTTACTTGTGGGCCCTCTGTGGAAAACTGGATTTGAGCCTTTAGTTTGGTCAGGATGTCCCGGCCCAACAGAGGAGCAGGGCACTCAGGTATGACCAAAAAGGAATGGGTCACTTGCCTATGTCCGACCCTTAAAAGTCTCTGAGTGGTCCAGGGGTAGACTTTGCTGCCGGTCGCTCCTACTACGACTGTCCGCCTGGACCCTACCTTCCCCATGGGTTGGGTCAGTACCGAATGTTCAGCCCCGGTATCGACCAGAAACTCGATGGGGGTCCCCTCCACTGTCAGTGTTACCCTAGGTTCGGGGAGGGGGTCCGAACCCCGACTCCCCTAGTCATCTAGGGATAGAACCTTGGCTTCTCTGATGTTCTTTTTCCGGGGACATTCTCTTGCCCAGTGACCCTTCTCTTTACAGTACGCGCATTGGTCTTTGTCTAGAGGGGGTCTTCCATCCCTAGGTGTTTTCTTTGCCCGGTTGCTCAGGTTCCCTGTCTGCCTATCTCTAGACCCTCTTTCACCTACCACTGCGGCCAAAATCCTAGTTAAATTTTTTTCTTGGCGTTTATCACGCCGCCTCTCTCTCTCTTCTGTCTCTTTTTTTTCTCTTTCCTGTCTTTCTTCTTCTGTTTCTCTCTTGTGGTACACCTTTTCTGCCTCCTTTACTAAGTCTTGTAAGGAAAGGTCTTGGAGCCCCTCTAGTCTTTGTAACCTTTTTTTAATGTCTGGGGCTGACTGGCCGATAAAGGCCATGGCAACTGCCGCCTGCTGTCCCTCAGAAGAGGGGTCAAACGGAGTGTATCTCCTATATGCCTCCATCAGGCGTTCCAAGAAAACCGAGGGGGGGTTCTACCGGTCCCTGCAAGACCTCTCTTACCTTAGCCAAATTGGTGGGGCGCCGGGCTGCCCCTTTGAGACCTGCCACTAGAGTCCGGCGGTAGACCAGAAGACGCTCCCTACCTTCGGCCGTGTTGTAATCCCATTGAGGTCGATTGAGGGGGAAAGCCTCATTAATGAGGTTCTCGAGTTGTGTAGGGGCCCCGTTATCCCCGAGAACGTTCTTGCGGGCCTCCAGAAGAATCCTTTCTCGCTCTTCAGTGGTGAAGAGGATCTGGAGTAGCTGTTGGCAATCGTCCCAAGTGGGCTGGTGAGAGAACATAAGGGACTCAAGAAGTCCCGTGAGACCTGCTGGTTTTTCAGAAAAAGAAGGATGGTTAGACTTCCAATTGTAAAGATCTGCTGAGGAAAAAGGCCAATACTGCAAAGGGACCAAGCCATTTGGCTCGGCTGGGGGCCCTATGGCTCGGAGGGGCAAAGCTACGGTGGAGTCAGGACCCGAGTCGCCTCTCGGACTGCGAGGTTGGCGGCTCCTAGTCCCCGCAGCCGGTCCCTCAGGGTTGGGGTCACTGGGTGCTCGTCCTGGTGCCGATCTGTTTGGTTGAGGGGCCAGAGGGGGCAGCGGAGCCGCCGGGTAAGGTGGGGGTTCAGAGAGGGAGAATAGGTCATCTGGTGTCGGGTAGACGGAGGGTCGGGGAGGGGCAGAAGGCTTCCTTGTAGGTGGCCCTTGAGTATTTTCTGGTCCCGAAACGACAGCGACTTTGCTGGAGGGTGGCACCCAGGGAGGGGGATTCTGGGCGAGGTCTTGCCATACCACGACATATGCAACCTGGTCCGAGTGTCCTCCGATCTCCTGGAAAACAATCTTTTTAACTGCAAAAATGACAGTAAGATCAAAGGTTCCCTCTGGCGGCCAACCTACGCCGAATGTGGGCCACTCAGACGAACAGAAAGTCCGCCATTTTCCTTTTTTGATCTCCACGGACAGATTGTGAGCCCTGGTTTTGACATCTTTCCAATGATCTAGAGTAAGGGAGAGAGGCGTAAGGGCACCTTGCCCCATCTCGAAAATTTCCAATAGGGGAACGACGACGCAAAGACCTATCACAACTAAGACAAAAAGAAACCAGAAACGGCGACGAGACCGAGTGCCGTAGAAATAGAAGAAAGAGTCCGATGGCAGAGCGCGCCTCCCGAGACGCGGTGAGACCAAAACACAATAATCCTCTGCCAAGGGGTCCACCAGGCGTCCCTGGTCCTCCCCTGATCCTGGGACGTCTCCCAGGATTGCCGGGTGGCGAGCCCCCGAACACGTCTGTTCGCTACCCGCACTTCGCTCCCAGAGCGACTAACCCGGAACAAACTGAAACCAAAATGCGCGCACTCAGAAAGACAGTCAGAGTCACAGGATTAGACACAGAAACGAGACACAGAAACGAGACACAGAACGACTGCTGGCCAGCTTACCTCCCGTTGGTGGGTCGGTGGTCCCTGGGTGGGGGTCTCCGATCCCGGACGAGCCCCCAAATGAAAGACCCCTAGGAGCAGGCGGTCAGTCGGTCTGGAGACCCTCCCAAGGAACAGCGAGACCACGAAGACGGATGCAAACAGCAAGAGGTTTATTTGAACACACGGGTACCCGGGCGACACAGTCTTTTGGAAGACTGGCGCGCCGAGTGGAGCTCCTGGGTCCTTTTTATAGCAAAAAGCGCGGGTACAGAAGCGAGAAGCGAGTTTAATTGGTCAGTTCAAATAAGCGCGGGTACAGAAGCGAGAAGCGAGTTTAATTGGTCAGTTCAAATAAGGCCTGGGGTGAGCTTCGGTTATGTGGGAGTCCTTGAAACAGCTGAGGGGCACCCTGGAAACTGGTGGGAGTCCTTGAAACAGCTGAGGGGCACCCTGGAAACTGTTGGGAGTCCTTGAAACAGCTGAGGGGCACCCTGGAAACTGTTGGGAGTCCTTGAAACAGCTGAGGGGCACCCTGGAAACTGTTGGGAGTCCTTGAAACAGCTGAGGGGCACTCTTGAAACTTTAACTGACTTGTCTATTTCTGGGAACTATCCGCCCTTTGCCTCGGGCCGGGGCCCAGGTGCATAACCACAGATATCCTGTTCGTTATCTGGTCTCAACCTCAGGCTGTACTTTTCCTATGCTAGGGACTTTTAACCAGGGTAATGTTTTGTGCCTTGCAAAATGGCGTTGCTACGGCTAGCTTAAAAAGTTCTTTCTTCAACATCTTTATATTCATTATCTCAACATTAATAATAATATTAGCAGAATAGTCATCTTGTGTATATATTCACATACTTTAATGAGTTTCCTGGTATATCTGACTCTGCTACCTTGTCACTGATACTTATCTGAAAATTTAAAAATATATAGTCTTATTATTTTATTATAAAATTGCCTTTAGTTTCCACACTTTTATTTTATGATTAATGAATTTAGAATCATTGATATCTTCATTTGATCTCTCTAGAGACCATAATACTTTCAGTTAAGAAAATAGTATCTCTCTATAGGGGCTGAGATGCCAGTAGGCTCTAGAAAATTTTGCTAAATGACTAATATTCTCCTTATATTTTTAATAGAAATGTGTAATTATTTCAAAGCAAACAATAGATTAAATAAATTCTTGTAAATTTACACAATGTGGTAAATGACAACAGCACTGTAGGAAGAGTCCTCAGAGTGTTATATGCTCTATGACAAGTCTGTTTAGCCTTTACTTCCCAACGTCTCAGGCACATCTAACCTCTCATCACACTTTCTCATTTAGCTCACTGGCTGGTGGCCTGCCAGCTTCTTGTACTTTGCAGGCTGGGGACCGGCCAGGGCATTTGCTGGTGCTGCAGGTCCCCAGCAGGGGTGCCATCCTAATGCAGTGCTCCTAGAACTGCCCCAGAGCAGGGGAAGCTCTTTTAGCACCATGGCACTGTTCTTGAAAGGTGTTAGTTACATTGTATCTGTGAAAGATTGGGAAAATAAAGATGGGTTATCCCAGGTCAACTTTAAGATTTAACTCTGTGTAAAGTGGAAAACAACTAAAAGTAGCCATCTCTTGATCTTCAGAACAGGAAAGAATCACCTCCTTTTTAGAACTCTTGTACCTCTTATTACTTTCTATTTTGTACACTACTTTCAACTACATCTATTTAATCTCTTGAGGACTGAGTTTTTGTCCAGTTAACTCTAGTTTCTCCCAAAATCTTCTAGAAAAGTGGTGATAAATATTAACTAAATTATTTAAAATTGTAAACGTAGCAAGTCATTCATCCGAATTTCTGTGTATTTAACTTTTGCAACTAATGCTTTATTTAAAGTTATACAGAGAAAATGACACTTCATATTTTAGAATATCTTGGTTATTTCATTGTTTGAATGTATGTAAGACCTTGGATGGGATGATTTGGAATGACTGTAGGCAAACAGTATGCTTGTATAATCATTTTCCTTTGATAAAAATGGTAGTGTAGAGTTCCTACAACAGTGGCTCACAAACCCTAGTGTGCAAATGAATCATCTGGGGGTGCTTGTTTCATGCCTCTTCGATAACCAGAAATTCTTATGCCATACCAAAAAGAAATTCTTATTTTACACTTATTCCATTACCAGAAATTATGATTCATTTGGCTGGGTGTAGAGGTCTACAAATGCCAGTGCTGAAACTCTGCCCTACAGCAAAGCTTTTCCAACCTTACAACTGTGGGTCCTTCCTGATGTCCTCATGGACCAGCCAGGTGCCAGGTGGGAGAAGGCAGGCAGGTAGAGGAGAGAGAGATGGACAAAGGCCGTCTATAGCAGCCTGAGCAGTTTCATATCTATCTGTTTTACATATTAAGCATCTACAACACCTGCCATTTGAAAAAAAAATGAAAGAGATCACTGGTTACAGAATGTTTGAAAACCTCTGCCTTACAGAAAGAAATTTAAGAGAAATCTAATTAGACTGGGAAGAATTTAAATGCTGTCTGTACGTGGGAGGTCTCTAAAAGGTGAATAGCTGGGCTGTTGCCACACATGTAGCTGAAACAAATGGAAACTTCCAAAATCTCAGAATGTGCCTTTCAGGTATTTGTTGGTAGAAAAAGGTAACTCATCTACATGAGAGGTGATATCATGATTTACATTAATAACCAGTTATACCGTTTGTACTTAGAAGCTAGCGTCTGTTATGTTTATAAGAAAAAGTCAAAGAACTGAAATGAGTCATTTAAGTATTTCTTAGAGTGGTGGTTCTCAAGCTTTAGTGCTCATCAGAATTACCTGAGGACTCCTAAAAGCAGCTTGTTGAGCCCTGCCTAGTTGGCCTGGGGTGGAGCCTGAGAAATTGCATTTCTAATGTTGGGGCTCAGAAAACAGAGCCTCAGAGCATGGCACTTTGACATGCTGAGTACTTTGATCTGATGAGATAGCTCAGCACCAAGTTCTTATTCCCCTATGTCTCTCACCCCTCTGCCTGTCCCAAGGCACAGGGAAGGGCTTTCTCTGAAGTTCTCCCATCTACCTAAAGGCTAGATCCTCCAGAAAATATTCAATGTTTGTCACCCCCTTCCCCAGATACGTCATCAACAGGAAGAAATTGGTGCATATTGCAGGAAGGAAGACTTGAGTTGACATCACACCCCAGATGAACTCTGTCCCAGACTATTGAGCTTATCCATTTCTCCCAAAAATCATTTACTATTCATCTAAAGTTGCCTACATTCCCCACTGCCCTCTCCCCTGTGAAGAGGGTTATTTAAGCTCCAACCATCTAGCTCTTCTTTGAGTCTCATACTTTGCATGACTCCTGTGTGCATGTGCATTAATAAATGTGTATTCCTTTTTCTCCTGTTAATCTGTCTACTTTAAGTTTGTTTTATAAACTCAAATAGAGCCTTGAGGAGTGGGAGCAAAGTTCCTTTTCCCCATCACTAATAAGCTCCCAGGTGATGCTAATATTGTTGGTCCAGGACCCACACTTTGATTAGTACTGCCCTAAATAGTAAAAAGAAAACAAAAGCATTGTTTAAAATATGACTAAAGAATAAAATATATTATTTTACAAACTTATAAACAAGACTATTGAGTGAGGTACTCCTGGGCTGCAAGTTACTGGTATAAATTAAACTCACATGCTGTTTGTGTTTCTACATGACGCACCATTCATTACCTCCTGACAGCCAGATAAAGCTGTTGAACCTAGAAAAAATAGGCAAATTCTCTAATATTTGTCATACAGTTAATTAACTACTTAAACAAATAGAAATTGATTTCTTACTCTGTGTCAAGCATAGATCCAGGTGCTGAGATGTAGCAGGAAATGGAAACAGACAAAATACCTACCTGAATGGAGCTCATTCTGGTTGGGGGAGAAGATAATAAACAAAGAAACAAATGACTAGTGAGTGTATGTCCTATGAAGAAACATTTAGCAGAGTCAAGGGGATAGAGTGTGGGGGGTGCTCTTTTATGTAAGGTGGTCAGGACTCTCTGAGGAGCTGACATTCTAGGTGGGCATCCTCAAGGAGCCTGTGAACCTGAGGCAGGACTGTGCTCAGAAAGCAAGGAGACCAGCAGGCTAAGGTGGTGGGAGTGGAGCAGTAGGAGGAGCTGATGGGCAGAAAGGGCAACGGTGGGGCCGGTCGTATTGGGTCTCCTAGGTCCTGGATTTTACCCTGTGGAGAAGGGAGCCACAGGATGATTTTAGCAGTAGAGTAACATGATCTGACTTAGGCAAGGCTCACCCTGTGAAAGAACTGCAGGAGGCCCGAGACCAGGAAGGTTTTCAAATCTTACAAAGGCTGCAGTGCCTGTGACATTGGGAACTAGTGGTAATAATGCACAGCATCTGTGAGGCTTGCTGTGAACCTGGCACTATACTAAGCCCTGCTTCCATAAAATGTCTTGTTTAATTCTTCAGCAGCCCCATAAGGGAGACAATATCATATCTTCATTATAGATGAGAAAAAAACATCAGAGCATTTGAGAAACTGGTCCCAACAAGGCAGGACTTACCCAAGGACTGTTTCACTCCTAAGCTTATGTTCAAATTATCCACTAGTCCATATTCCTCTAAATATAGATGTCAGAAGGAAGGAAGGAATTTTTGCATTTCCTCTAGACATTTTGGATATAAAGTAGACATAGTTTAACAATGGGTTGTTTTTTTGGTTGGTTTTTTTTTTTGACCGGTAAAGGGATCGCAACTCTTGGCTTGGTGTCATCTGCACCACGCTCAGCCAGTGAGCGCACTGGACATCCCTATATAGAATCCGAACCCACGGCCTCAAAGTTATCAGCACCACACTCTCCCAAGTGAGCCATGGGGCCAGCCCAACAATGGGTCATTTTGAAAAATCATGTTAATTGTTCATCTCAGCCAAGTAGTCAAATGTCAAACCTTAACTTTATATCACATGGTACACTATTTTTTTCATAATTTTTTTGGTTTTAAAAAAAATGAAACTTTTGGTAATTTTGTGTAGCCTTTTCAAGTGTTACTGCCCTGTTTACTAAGAAAACATTTAGTACTAAAGAACATTTTACTATACAATAGGAATTTATCTTCTTACTAAATAAAAGACTAGTTTTGATGAAACATTTTAAGCTGGAATAAGTTATTGAAATATGACTTGAGAAGATAAAAAGAGAAAAAACTTAAAAATGGACAAATATAAAAAAATTTAAATAAATGGAATTGCTTTTAAGACAAGCTCTGGTTACACACCATAAATGCATCATAATTATTACAGAATATGTTCTTATCAACATTTTTTTGCTAGCAGTGGAATACAGTACAAAATGAAAATTATTCTGAGATTTTAAGTTAGCTAACATCTGCCAAATACAAATTAGTCATGGAGGCCTGCTGATGAAATAAAAAGATAGCTTCAGACTTAATTCCCATTTTATCCAAAAGCAAATCTCAAATATGTGAAAATGTGTGTTGTACATGCTAATAACTTTAAGCCAGAGGGTATGAATTTCTTGGTATTTTGGGCAGCTTTCAGGAGGGCCACTTGTGTAAACCTTCCTTGAAACCATAAAATTTTGGCAGTCATACTTGAACTTAAAGTTAATATCAAATTATTAAAAATACATTATCATTCTGCCGTGGATTTAAGTTTTCTTCCAACACAGACATTTTTACTATTAACCCTTTTTCTATATTGTAAGTGAAATTTCAGAATATGATATGGTACACTCGTGAGAATTCTGCCAGCATGACAGATTTTGGGAAGGCTGGGGCTGACATGGGGGGAAATAGTCCTATATTCTTTTCCAAGAAGTCTATACACTATTCCAAAAGCAGAATTAGTATCTCCTTGCTCTCTCCAGTGCTTTGCATGTACTCTTCTCCCATTTGTTTCTGTCGGCCGTCTTCTGAGTAATCCTTAGGGAAAATAAGCCCATGGATGGGAACAGGGGATGGAAAGATTAAGAGGAACTAGACCCTCAGGAAACTTCCCCTTTAGAAGGTGCACATGTGCAAGCTGAAATGCAGTGCATTCTGTACAAGGTCCCCCGAAGCTGTGTGAGGAGTTAGGGAGGCTTTGGGGAACCAGGATTCGCCCATGCTGTGGGGTCAGAGACCTTGGGAAGTCAATGGGGTCACAGTCAGACCAGCCCAGCTTGTTGGACTCTGTTTTGCTTTTTGTGGTCGGTTGTTTGTTTTAAAACATAGGCAGCTAAAAATGAACTGCAGGGGAGAGTCGGTAGGACATGACAGTGCCGATTAACAGTGGTGCTTGCTGGGGGCCTCAAGTTGTTTTGATTTTTCTCAAGTCACCTCTGCAAAGTCACATGGTGATTCCAAGAAGGAGCAAGATGCTGAGCCAAGGCTCAGAGAGGCCTGGCTCGACCACAGCCGGCATGTGGCCCGTGGGCCTCTCACTTCCACAGACCTGGAGCCCCAGTGAGACACATTCTTTACATATTTTACCCTTTGAACCCTGATGTTCTTTCAGAGGCCACTGAGCATATGCCGAGATGGTAAGATCTGCACGTTGGAAGAGTGGGAGCGGAGGCAGTATATTCACAGCCGGTAAAGTCCATCTTGGGAGTCATTGGAGCATCGTAATTAATGCAGAGCGTGCCCAAAATGCAGGCAGGCTGCTGGATTCCAGTTTCTTGATTTGGTTGGGAGGAAGATAAAGAAAAAATTACAAATGAAGTGGCAGAAATTAACTGCCTATAATAAGCTTTTTTCAAACTTTCTAAATGTGTTCTGAATAAATGAAGACTGATGGAAATTTTGTGACCTTTACTGAAGGTGTTATTTTGTATGACCTGTAGCTTCCAAAAGTTTCACACATAATTCAGGAATTTGTGTTCCACCTAGGTAACTAAGACAGGAATTAGCAAAATGTCCATTTTATAAAAGAAACTGAAACCTTATGACAGGTAAAGAAAATATCAGAACTTTTTTTAAAAAAATCACTTTTTGATAATTGCATAGAATCAGACCCATACTCCTGCACCTTCTATATCTAATAAAAGATAACTAATTTTTCAAATGATATCTCTGAAGCTCTGTAAAATCTTAAAGTTTTCCCTTAATTCCCAAAGATTAGGTTAAATTGACTACCTTTGGTATTGGAAGTATTTTATTATATTCTGATTTTTTGAAAATTAATGCTCTGTCTTTTCTGTGCATGATAATGAAACTTATTTACTCCCTCAGTGGAGTTGTGACTTGCTTCCTACAAGAAAGAAACCAAATGGCCAATTAGGTACTCCAGTGGATTAAATGAAAATCTCTTAAACCAAGGAATATGTTTTTATATCCCAAGTGTACACCACAGTGCCTGGTATATACTGGGTACTTGATGAATGTTTGTTGTTGCTGGAAAATACAACAGAAAAGGATGATGGGCATTTATTTCTAATCCTCGGGCCAGGGGTGTGATGTGTCTGTGACACTGATGCTAAGCCCGGTGGCAACGAGTGTGGGCTGGGGCCGGGCCAGCTGAGCCGCATCCCAGCTCTACTCCTTAAAAGTCCCTCCAGCGTTCTTGCTGCTCAGAGTGTGGTCTGTGGACCAGCAGCAGCATTTGGGAATTTGTCAGAAAGCAGAATGGTTGGCCCCACCCCAGACCTACTGAATCAGAAACTGCATTTTAACAAGACCTTCAGGTGAAGAATGCATATTATAGTTTGAGAAGCACTGATTTACCTGATGTATGAGGCCTCAGTTTCCCCACTTTAAATATGGAGATAATGACAGTACCTAGCTCCTGGAGTTGATGCCAGGCCGTTCATGACAGGCGCTTAGAACAGCACCTGGCATGCACTAACTGTTTAATAGCTGGTGGCCATTTCTGTGAGCCTTTCCCTTCCTCGCTTCCAGTGTCGTGGCAGGACTCCAAAATACGACTAGGCTCGTCGATCCAGGGCTACCTGCTTTAACTCCCCCCGGAACACAAGCTGGGTTCCCATTCCATACTCGGATGGCTTCCTGCCCTCAAGACTACCCTTGGGTTGCTCTGGCTTTGGGGTCGGGGTTTTATTTTATTTGTATGCATATGTACGGTATTGTCAAATTTTGGTCATCTCTACCACACATTTAGAACTAGATGAGAATAGTGGTGCTCCTAAGATGATGAGGAATGACATCAGGAACAATACTTCTTATGGGTATTTGCCTGGAATTTTACATTTTCATCACTTTCCAGCACTGAATCAGGCATGGTGTTTGTTTGTTTGTTTGTTTGTTTTAATTCACTTTCTATTAAGCAATGTACTACTCTTTTTCGAGTAGAAAACCAGATTAATCTTTAGGTTTTTATGATCTGTGCTTGGTCATCGGAAACCATTTGCACAGAAAGGAAGTTTCAATAAGGCAAAAAAATGTAAAGTTGTTTTTATTTATTTTTTTATCCACCAGGAATTGCTCAAAGGACCTTTTGGCAATGAGTGTGTGTCCCGTTCCATACTTTGAAAGAGCAGATTAGCTGGGGATAGGTCACAGATGTGGACCACAGGGGACTTCGTCAACCTGGCCTTGCCAGCAGGTGATGGATGAGGGCAGTTTAGGAACAAATTAGTGTTCAGCATAATGATGCAGGCAAAGCTCATACTCTAAATGAGCATGAGGCAGTGCACGTAATTCAGATTAGATCAGCTGGGGACATGTGCATAGATCAGGGTCATTGTTTGAAACAACACGCTGATAACAGGGTGCTGATGTCTCTTTTTGGATGTTTCCATGAATCTAATATATGGATCTTTATATGGGTCTAAAAGTATCCATAGCTGCAAGAAAAAGTGTGTGTGCATCTTCATGATGTCCTGCCATTCAAAGACAGGTCCCTCTTTAATAGCCCTCTGACAGCCTCTGGCAAGCATTCTAACCAGAGCAATGGCTTAGGCAGGTATGGTTTGCCAGTCTTCGCAGATCGCTGCTATTTGCCATGTAATTTCTTTGTTGTAACACAGAGTGTAAAGACACAGCTTAATGAATGACACTCCTGCCTGAGTAGTTATTAGTTCAAGCTGCTTGTCATGTGGGATTCTGATACCAACATAAGCTTTTTGATGATAAAATCCAGCCAGACTCTTTGATTTCTAGTTGATGATTATGAAGCCAACTCTCTTTAACAAATAGTTGATAGTTAAATCATTTGATATTCTTTTACTTTATTAACTATTTATTAACTAAAATTTTGGTAGTGCCTCATGTTTAACAAATGAATACAATCTTCAGAAAAGGTGGGCCAAGATCACTAGAAACCAGGAGTTCCCACAGGCAGTGAGGCAGCATACTTCAAATGACCACATATGACTACCCTTTATGAAAATGAGAAAGATTTTATATCTTTGACTCACTAACGTACATTTTAATTAATAATGCTAACATAGCTGCCACAGCATTTGTTTATTTCAGACGTGCTAACTTATGCTGGCAAACTAGAACCATAGACTTAATTCCTTTGTTTAATGCGTTCTCTTCATGCCAAGAAGAAGTATTATATCTCAATAAAATGTGACATCTTCAGTGAGAGGAGACAGCAGTCATTGAGGGCCATTGTCTGATTGCACGTTTCTGCCACTTGCTCCTTATTATGGAGACACGGTAAAGATTAGATAGCCTTTGCTTGCCACCACCACCCCTCTCTCATTAACAGCAACATAGGATTTTTCAGACACATTATTTTTCCAGTTTCTCTTTCAATTATTGTTTTCATAGGTATCCTTTTCTTTTGGACTCCATGGAAAATGATTTTTTCTTGTTTGTGTAAAGAAAAGTTGCCCTTTCAACATAGTTAATTTAAGTGGCTTAGTGCATACAATAGGACCATGAGCACCAGAGCAGCACACACAGGTTGTACAAGCCCCACTGGGAAGGGAGCTCCACGGGGCAGGGATCTCATCTTGTTCTGGGCTGTCTGCAGTACCTGACCTAGGGCTTGGCATATAGTGGACACTTAATAGGTATGTGTTAACTGAATGAAAACAACATTTGTTTATTCATTCTTTGATGGCCCTCTTTGAGACTGGGAAATGTAATTCTACCTGGTCCAAGATTCTAAATTGTGAGTGTCTTAGTTCACTTGGGCTGCTGTAACAAAATACCATCAACTGAGTGGCTTATAAACAACAGACATTTATTTCTCACAGTTCTGCAGGCTGGGAAGTCCAAGATCAAGGCAACAGCAGATTTTCTGTCTGCTGCAGGTGCACTTTCTGGTTCAAAAATGGCACCTTCTAGCTGTGTCCTCATGTGGTGGAAAGAACAAGGCAGCTCTCCTTTACAAGAGCACTAATCCCATTCATGATGGCTCTGCCCTTGTGACCTAATTATCTCCAAAGGTCTCACCTCCTAATGCCATCACATTAGTGATTAGGTTTCAACATCAGAACTTTGGAGGAATAAAAACATTCAGGCCATAATAGTGGGAGAACTCTGGATACCTGAAGCAGGGTCCACTTCTTTTGTCAGAGACAAACAGATGTTTCAGTCATTGCCATCAACATTAGAAGGTACCCTGACTTCAAAATTCGATATACATAGAGCCTTATTCCCAAATCTTCCACTTCACTAATATACACATAAGGTTTATGTTACGCCTGCCTCCAAATGGTTTTGCAATGATGTCGTTTAGTGCTACCATCTTGGAATAGCAATTTTCTAATGTGGAATTGTTTATTTTCCCCATACATTAAAATTCAGTTTAAGACAGTCCCTCAAAATCAATTAATATGCTTCCTTCCCCCTTCATACATCCTTGCTTTCTTATTTGTAGTCCTTTGCATGTGCACTGGACTTTTCTCCTACTTCAAGCTGATAGGGAATTACTTTAGAACTCCAATGCCCCACAAGAGGAAGTGCACCTTCTACCTTTTGACTTAGTCATTTCACTTCTCAGAGTTTATCATAAAATTATATTAAAGATGTAGAAAAATGTTCATCATAGTGTTGTTTATATTAGTAAAAAATTAAAAACAGGAGGTACAACAGTAGGGACTGAATAAATAAATGTTTGGCAACTTGAAAAAGTGGGATACTATGTAACCATTGACATTGGTATTGGAGAATAATACTTAATGGCCTGGAAAGATGCTACATGGAAAAAGTAAGCTCCAAAATACTGATTAGAATATGATCCTATTCTGTGAAAAATAGGTAACTATATATGTGTATGGCATATGTGTGCATATGCATGGATATAGAAAATGATATAGAAGCTGATACAAGAACAGCAGTTATTTCTTGTGATAGGATTGTGAGTTGTTCTTATTTTTTATTTTGAAAATTGTTTTATTATAACTTTCTAGAATGACTATTACTTTGTAAGATAAGGAGAAGAATAAACAAAAAGAAACTATCCAACTCCTAAAGGTATCTAATGCATGGATGCTGAGGTCCTAGAAATGTGGGTACTTGAAGACTAAAACTTAGCATTCCCGTCCAGTGGCCCGTGGAGTGACTACATTTCCAGAAGGTCTTTTATAACCTGGGGCTCACCTTTGGGTAATTGTATTCAACAGGCCTTCATATAGGCCTTATAATCTATATTTGAAGGTTTCACAGGTGATTCTGATGAGCAGCCAGTTTTAGGACCTCATGTGCTTGGATTTTCCTGTCCCATCTCTCCCCTTCCCCCTCACTATGTTTTAGGTAGAGTATCTAGATTATTACTCCAAATCTGTAAATTGACAGTAAGTTCATGGCCACCCAGATTGTGGTCTCAATACTATTTCCCACTACAAAGAATCAGGAATCCTTGAAGAATAGAATATTCTAGACCTGAGTCAAAAAAAATATGCAAGACGAACCTTGGACATCTTGTATTGCTATCTTGTTTGATAGCTTGTGGAGATAACCAAAGACCAATGGATGTGTTTGAAGGATAAATGAGCTAACAAAGATTCATTGTCCAAAGATGGGATAATGCAAGATTAAAAAATTGTTGAAATCATAAAAATTTATAATTTTTCTTAAAAAAAATCAAATGCTTTGGAAACCATTGAAAGTAACTAGAGGACTAAAGCCTTACTCAGAAAATTGATAATTAAAAACAATAAACATGTATCTAGCTTTTCCTGTAAAAATTCTATTTAAAGGTAGCCAAATAGCCCTAGTAGTTGGAGAAAATTTTTCTTTAGAGGGTAATTGCAGGCAATAATTGGGGAAAGAATTTCAAAATTAAGTATTAACCATTTTGCAAATCCTAGTGCATTTTGGCAACAGTTATAAACAGATGAAATCGTTAGATGAAAGTGGATGGATCGATAATAAGCGAATCAGGCTGATGCTATGTAATCAATCTTAGGGTCACTAAAAGTGGGACAACCAATCAGTTATATGTGATTCATTATTGAATCTGGGTGATAGTTACTCTTGGTATTAGTCTCTGTATTTTATGTGCTTTAAAAATTTTCAAAGTACCAGTTATGGAAAAAGTGCCTTCCAGTATGTGTGTGTGTGAGAGAGAGAGAGAGTGTGTGTGTGTGTGTGTGTGTGTGTGTGTGTGTGTGTGTGTGTGTGTGTGATTTTGTGTAATAAATGTTATATCATTTTGTGTAATAAAGAAATGTTAGGATAAGATTTCTGGATTAGGTACAAAACTGGTTAACATCTTCCAGGACAGTAAACCATAATCTTCGGAGTGATCTGTTACACTGGACAGAAATTATGTGTGTCTTTACCAGACAGAGTCTGTAACTTAACATCGGCCACGACAAAGTAACACAGCACCCTGTCAATAGGAGAAGAAGCGCAGCACTGCATGAAAGAATGCCTAGTAGTCTATTTGGCCTATTTCCAAGTTTTGTATGTTTTTTCTAGTCCGTTTCCTCCCTTATGATTCCAAATAACCTCAAAGGTTCTGCACTCCCCTCCCACCCCGCAAAAGGCTGTTTACATTATGTTTGGCCTAATTGTTTATGTATATCCCCTATCAAGACTGTTAATTAACCAGTTAGGCCTATTTGAGTTAGCTTTGCAAATCTACGGCCGTATGATTTCAGTCAGAGAATTTTCTCTGCCTGAAAATTTTTGTAAGGAATCTCAGATTTGATTTTTAAAACCCTTCATTATTTGCTCTTCAATCCCAAGGCTGAGAAAACAATCCCAAGACATTCTCTTCACCATATTTCACCTGTAGCATATATAAATTTGGGTGAATTCTTTTCTTCTTGACATTCCCAAGAAGGGCCTCGACTGGCCAGCAACTATGACCTGTGCGAATGGGACTCTGACAGCCAGGTACCAAACCTGTTTTCTGGGGTGGGCCGTGTAGGCGTGGACTACACATGCGAAGTCAATTAATATTCATTAATAGAGTGCTGTTATGTCTGGCAATTGAGATTCATTCTCAAATATAACACTCCATGTATATCCTTTGTTACACTATCAATTTGTTCAATCATATCCTGGGAAAATGAGTACAAATTCTTATTGAGCTTATGCAAATACTTATGGTGTCATGAAAAGTCAGGAGACTTGGTAAAAGTATTTATTTCTGATTTCTGAAGGCCGGCAAGAATCAGGAAGTATTTATAAATGTGTCAGTTTGGTTTACAAAAGCTCAGTCTATTAAACTGAAAGTTATACAGATGAAGAAGAAAGAGAAAGATTTTCATGCATTCATCAAAATAGAACATTAAGAGCAATACCAATAACATTCAAAACAAACAGCCTTAATTAGATTTCCTCATCCGTTTATCTTCCTTATGTAATTAATTCTTGTTCTGTTGGATCTTGGGTTAGTGGTGCTGCTTTCATGAAAGACGTCTATTTCCAGACTAAAATGAGTCCTGGAAATCCTGATTCATTCCACTGGTACAGCCTGAAGGTTGGTAAGCTGATATCAGCTCTCAGGCCTGTAGCTGACAGTCTGTTCTTAGAAGAATCAGTGGTTCAGAGCATCTGGCACAGTCCTTTCCAAGAGGTCTGGAGACTGTCATCTGTGGTGAAGATACAAGCCCAGGCCCGTGCCTTACAGGAGAGCTTTCAGGCAAGCATCAGACAGAAGCAGAGACCAGTTCGATAACAGTAAGGGGCTGGATTAATTATTACAGTGACCAATAGTATCAGAACGGTGAGCATAACTTGGCCCTTTGTGATGCCGTGCATTGCTGTTTCATAAGGGTTTGATCAGTACTTCCTCTGAGAGTAAGAGCAAACAGTGGGCAGCAAGGACTTTGATGAATCCCCATAGCCTTCCCATGAAGTGTTCACCTAATCAGAGATACACGTGAATAACGTTGTATCTATACAGACTGAACCTAGGGGAGGCTGAGTGTGTCTTCTGATTTGATAGCTCGTTCCATAGCTCTCCTAATAACATTGAGGTAATGAAGAAATACGAAGCCCACCAGACAAACATAATGACTTCCGGCACCTTTCTTCAGGGACCCTCTGGGAAATTTCAAAGGCAGGTTTAAGTGTAAAGTATATCTTTAAATTTTTGTTATATTATTTCTAAAATTTAGATCTGATTTTGGGAAGGTAAAATCAAAAGAGTTGTCAGAGGAGTCTTGGTCATTTGGTTATAAAAAAATCCTAGGTGCAGCAAAATAATACTTGGTTATCTATGCATTCAAAGTGACAATAAAATACTTAACAGTGAATGTAGATACACAAGTGAGGAAACTTTGCCTTTTAAAATTTTATATTTTTGTTTATCAAAGAACACGATAGAATCAACACAAAGCAGAGATTTTTCGGGCGGAGTACAGAATCTCTTCTTCCTGAGCAGGTTACACAGATGGAAAAAAAATGTTTTTACTATGACTTGTTAAGAATTCTAAGATGAAATTTTAATTCAACAAAGAAAAAGACTAATCTAGTTTTGCATTAATATACTTAAGGATATAGTTTTTACAAGATCCCTTTTTTCCTCTGTCTCTCTTAAATTACCTTACAAACCAGCCCATCCAAACTTGGTGAGCTTTGCCATAATTTTAGCACATTTCATAACTTCTTTTCAGACTTGGGGAATATAAATAAAAGCAAGTAAAAATCACTTTCCTTAAATTTTTTACAACTCTCTGTATTCTCTCAAATTTTATCTTTCATTGTATTTTTTTCATATTCTGGAACAAACTGACACTTTGTTTTAGGAAAAAAACCTACTTCTTAAAAAAGAAAAATTCATCCCATTGCCTTGGATAATAATGGTATTTTTTGTTACAATTTCTTCTAGTATAGTCTCAACCTCCCAATTTGATGATAACATTTAACCTGATTAACAACTTCAATCTCACAGAGAAACTGGAGGGTAGGTAAGGAAGAACTATCTGTCATACACAGAATTCTAGCAAACTAGCAAAGCTGTAAATACTAAAAACACAATTTTCTACAGCCACAATTTCTTAAAGTAGCAAAAATAGCACACTTCATTAACATGATACAAAAATATAATCATTCCATAACATACAGAACTAAAGAGCCAAAACATGTAAACTTAGAATTATTTTATTTATCAATACTTTTGTATTCAACCCTAATAGAAATTATCCAGCTATCTAAAGATTATTCATTAAATAGCCCAATTTAATATTAATCCAAGCTTGAAAGCTGTATAAGAATCTAAGAAATTATATTTAGGCTAAGACACTACAGAACGTAATTACTTAAAAATTTTTTTTGCCAGAATTCTAATTCGACTTAGTGAGATACAAATGTATATTTTCATAAACATAAAAATTATGTAAATATGATGATAGATTACTTAACTAAAAAAAGCAGTATGAAAAGTATAAGTTCAAATTAACCACTCTCTTCATAGGAAACCAAACCAAAGCCTTATAAAATATAAAACAGAATTTTTGTCATATAGTTAACACTGACAGATCAGACAGAAGATGCATAGCATTTTTTTCTTTCTTAAACCCAAATTATTGATACAGTTTAATTATACAAGATTCACCATAATTTTGTGATTGAATTTCTGAGCTAGCAGTTTCTATAAGACAGACTTTTTTTTCATAAAAGTTTAAAACACTTAAAGTACTTAAAGTTTAGTTTCTTTATTTTCTGTGAATTTGAGGGATATTCAATTTGTATGTGTTCATTTATTTCTATAAACCAATCACAACAGATCTTCTGTAATTTAAGAGACATAATAATTTCATTTACTAATAGCCACCAGTGTATTAATTTACTAGAACTGCCGTAAATAGTACCACAGACTGAGTGTCTTAAACAATAGAATTTTTTTCTTGCACTTCTGGATGATGGAAGTCCAAGTTCAAGGTGTCAGGAAGTTTGTATTCTTCCCAGGCTTCTCTCTTTGGTTTGTAGATAGCCATCTTCTTGGCTGCCCACATGTCTAGTGTGTAAATTTCCTCTTATAAAGACACTAGTCAGATTGGATAAGGGTCTCCCCTAAAGACCTCATTTTAATTAATTATGTCTTTAAAGACCTTATCTCCAAATGCAGCTACATCATGGAGACTAGGGGTTAGGGTTTTGACATACAAATTTGAGGGAACAATATTTAGCCTGTAAGAAGTAGGGAAATATTTCATACACAAGAGGCAAAGGCTATTTTGAATTACAGACACATAGATACACGGCCAAATAGAGAATTTATAGCCTCAGTCTTACAACTTCAGTCACAAGTCAAAGTACATATAGAATCACAAAAATTTACTAGTCTAGCTCTCAGAGAGCTATTTTACTTCCCACTGAGAATAAAATTTTTAATTGATCTGAGGTCACAAATAGACAAACAAACAAAAATGATTTAAACATAGTATCTGTTTTCTCTTACTCAGCAGAGAATAGAACTCTACCATCCATCTTTAGGGATCACCAGTCACACCGTAAAACTAACTGCCCAATCATTGTGGCCACCAAAGGGAAATAAAATATTGTGTGTGCATGAACCACAAGCAAAAAAAATAATAATAATAATAAATAAAATAAAAAAAATAAAAAGACACAAAATCAGTAGAGAGAAAGGGGAAAAATGGAGAAAGAGAATTGGGAGAGTTAAAGTTTTATCTGACCAGGATTCACTTTAGGAACTGAGAAATGCTGTGCCTTGGCTTAGGGGGCCATGAGGCATACTTCCTGGCAATTAACTGTATTTCGCTCCAGCAGATGTGTCCATTGGACATGTCAATGGAACCTCCAAAACTGTTGCAGTATAATCTTCAATAAGGTAAAATCATGACTGAAATGTAAACATAAAATGAATAGTAGTCAAATATTTTATTTGACTCATTAATTAATGTGGGAAGCAGGGAGCTGTCTAAATTGGTTCAAAGAGCTTCACAGAGGTTAATCTATAGACGATGGTGATAGATAGACAGACAAATACTATATTAGTCCGTTTCTGTTGCTTATAACAAAATACCTGGGACTGGGTGATTTATAGAGAAAATGAAACTTATTGCTTACAGTTTCAGAGGCTAGGAAGTCCAAAGTCCAGGGAACACAGCTGGTGAAGGTCTTGGTGGCAGTGACAGTGATGGCAGGGTATCACATTGTGAAAATGGCAGAGCAGAGAGAGCAGAGAGCTTTTTCAGATGAAAAATTCAGTGATACTAAGAAGTTTAACACAAAAGAAAGGGATTATCAAGAGAAGAGGGGAAAGGCCCTGAAGGCATTGCAGAAGTCTCTGGGACCAACCCTTCCATTTCAGGACCAAAGGCCTAGGGAGACAGAATGGTCTTGGGAAACAGGCCTGAGGAGCCCTCCATGGGCTCGCTGCCAAGGGCCACCTCAGGAAGCTGCTTCCAGCACAAATACCCTGGCAGCTTTGGCTGCTCCAGGCATGGCTAAATTGGCCTCGGGTGTGGCTGGACCCACAGCTTTGGAAAATACAAGCAAGCTGGAAGCCTTGGTGGTGTCTCCGTGGTATCAGGTCTACAGGCTTGCAGAATGCCAGAGCTGTGGAGGCTTGGGAGCCTCCACCCAGATTTCAAAGGATGTATGGAAAAGCCTGGGAGCCCATGAAGAGCTCTGTTGCAGGGGTGGAGTCACCAGTGTCTTCAACAGTTTTATGTGTTAGAAACTTAGCCCCCACTGTGACTGTTAAGAGGGTGGGAAATCCTATTATGGTAACTGAGAGGTGGAGCCTTGAAGGGGTGATTGGATTGTAGGACCATGCAGTAGTGAGTAGATGAATTATGGTGGCCAGGGGCATGGTTCTGAGGGCTTTAAAATGAGAGTGAATTAGGAGGTTTCTTTCTCTGCTCTCTCTGCTTCCACCATCTTGCAATGTGAGATCCCTGGGTCACTGTCATCAATCACCACCAGATGGACTTTGGACTTCCCAGCCTCAGAAACTGTAAGCAAAAAGTTTTGTTTTCTTTACAAATTACCCCGTTCTGTGTATTTTGTTATAAGCAACAGAAATGGACTAACACAGATACATAGATACAATTTAATAAAGAGATTTGGAATGGGCTTTTTTGCTGGGCTAGATGCAAATTTTGTTAAGTTCTTACAAAGCAGTAAACCATAATTTGGGGGTTATCTCCACTGGACAGAAATACTTTGCATTTCTGCTAGAGAAAAAGTTAACCCCTGTCCCTACAGAGTTCTAAAATAGCCCAAGTAATAGATCTGCATTGCACTGAAAGAATACCACTAATCTCTGGCCTAAATCCAAGTGTCAAATATTTTTCTGTTTATTAAGAGTACAAAGCTAAAGTAGTCTTATTTAATGTGTAAACTATTACAAAGAATAATACTTTCTTTCCTACTAACCATTACCTTAAATCCATGCAAAACCACAATTTTTTTACTCTCAGTAGAATAATACATATATACCTTACATTGAACAGTTTACAAAACATTTACATTTACATTATCTTACTTGATTTCTATGAGAACCTAATTATCATTCTTTTACACAAAGCTGAGAGTAAAGACTAAGTTTCTGTTTGTTAAGTCAACACTAATCCTATAAACTCTAATTCAGGAACAGCCTCCCCACCCTAAACCCTTCAGCAAATCTTTCTCCTCTTGTAAAGCATTTGAGTAATAGTTTCCCAAGTGAAGAGATGTCTACTTTCCATAGCCAGTGGACAGGAAATACACAACAGCCATATAAGAACTACTTTTGAATGTGCTTGTAGCTAGCTAATGAGGAACTTTATGACTTGAATTTGTCAAGAAGTCACATAATTTATATGGCCTCCTGAGCTTAAAGAAAACACTCATTGTAGAACAGAAGTCTCTGTATCCTCTCAACAACTGAACTAGGCAAAACAGAATGCCAAATCCAGCAAGATAGTTGTTGTTCACATTCTGCTTTTCAGGCTGCATTAGAAAATTGGATACCAAATACATATCAGGCAAGTGTTTCTGAAGAGCGACTGTTTTCCCTCAGTGTTGCTTTGATTTACAATAATTGGTCCAAAGGGAGCTATTTAGTTTTAATGTGCTTTTACTCAGCTGTTTGACAGTTGTTACCCATAACTACAAATTATTGATAAATTGATGATACAATATATTCATGAATTATGTTTGTAGTCCTTGGTGATTGGAAGGAATCAATAATTCTTGGAAAGATGGAAACAAAACATTTCTCTAGGGAATAATATCTAATTTGCATCGAATAATTAGTTCATCATCCTTCTTTTTCCTGAGAACTCACTGAGATGTGAGATTTGGGACTAGTCCAACACCTAAGTACCCTCCATATAGACACACTGAAGTTACACAAAAAATATGCATTAATTTTGCATACTTTGTAGATCTTTAGGAAACTTATTTTTCAAAGTGTTTGGAAACGGTAGATGAAGATGATAGGTAATTCAGAGGAACTATGTACTACGTACCAGAGAACTATATAATATGTATCTGTTCTACTGATATTCAAATTGTTAGGTAAATTAGAATTTCAACGAAGAGATTTTTTTCAAAAGATCACACTTGTATTTGAAGCCAAGTTTTAATACTGCTATACTCGAAGCATTAGTTTTTTTTTGTCTGTTTGTGTTTTCATGTTAAACTTGGAACAATATGCTCCTTTCTTCCTTTGGTTAACTAGGGCAGCATACTGAAGCATTGTCATTGATAAGTCCTTGAATGTACATTGATGGCTTCTTATTAACCCTTGGAATCTGTGACTGCTGTACAACTTCTTGGTTCTAAATGTAAAAATTTATATTCCCTTATGACCTTCCAGCAACAGCAGAATGTGATTTGGTAAGACATTAGCATAATGGAACCTTTTCAATAAAATGATAAATTGCTCCCATCTCAGAAAACAGAACACACACTGGTAATTTATCGCAGTCATTGCCATGTGGAGGACCCCATTCGTATCACACGCTTTTAACTCTGATGGGAAGAGGGCCTTTCCTCATTTCCTACAGGTCTGCGAGACTCACTCAGAAGAGAAATGTTTCTTCTAATGGAGCCAGCAGCACTTTGGGGAATAGTCATCATTACATGACAGAATTATCTCTCATAAACTTGTCTAATTACTTTATCGTTTTTAAGGCTCTTTCATGTAAATTGAAGCTGATTGTGATTCTCTGATGTGTTGGGGTGGGGAGGAACTGCCTCTCAGGAGGTGCGCAGCATGCATCAGGTGAGAGTGTGTGTGAGTCACTTTTGTCTGTGTGTAACTCAGTGTTTTTTACAATCGACATTCATAGATGATGAATACTTTCTTTTAATTAAACAAATCATTGGGAATATATTACCAGAAAACATTTCTTTATGAATTAATATTTGATTGTTGTTTAAGAAAGATTTACATCTAGGAGGCAACTCATTTGTATAAATATTCCCAATAAATGGTAAGTACCTAGGTGGATTTTACCTGGGAGAGATGTAATTAGAAAATAAAGGAATACTCTATCCAATTAGCATATTTCGTTCTGGCTGCTAGGCGCGTTGCTTTAGGCTCTCTGCTTTCTATTTGTACTGAGCATTTTAGTCTCTGGGCTGCATCTTCTCCTCTGGCACAAATAAGTCACCAGCGTTAAAACCGTGGCAAATTGCATTTTCATGGTAAGGACTAGGAGGCTTGCACCTCCTGGATTAAAACTCAGGATGAGGAATCACACGTACAGTAATGAAATGATGTGGCCCAGTGTGTGTGTTCGTGTGTGCACGTCTCAGTGTACATATTTTCCTGAGAACACCAGGAGGGTCAAACCTAATTTAAAACTTGGTAGTAGTTTGTAGGTTGTGGAAAATATTTTTCCTTTTCTTTTTATGCAATTTCTTATCTTATTTTCAAAAACAACTTTGTGACTGCTTAATTTTAAATGCAAAAGTTTATCTTAGGGGGTATATTATAAATGACTACATAAATTAGTATGGAATGTATACTGATGAATTATACAGGTACTTGTGGGGGGAGGGGAGTTCCAGGAGATTTAGCTTTTTTGTAATTCCTTCTAGAAAGAATTCTGCTTTACTGAAACTAGATAAAACATCATCATCTAAGTTGAAGAAAACCTGATTTATCTGTGTTAGAAAATTTGCTGGTGTCATTGTCAACACACTGAATTTTAAGGCCACTGCTATCTATAGAGTTAAATAACCTATATAGGAATGTGTTTGATACCTTCAGGACAACCTGTTTTTATTCAGGTATGAACATTTTTGTGATGAAGTATTCCAGACTTAAAACAAAGAATCTCACCATAGCTTATACTCTGGAATGAAGTAGCTCTCATTTAGGATGGGGATATGGTTGAAGTGACAACATGTGAATCTGGAATGTCAAGTTTTCTTTTTTTTCAACCATACTGTGCCTATTGGTATAAATAGGGGTAGGAAGTACATGTTCTGCTTTGTCCTGACACCTTTGACCTCTTCTCCTTCATCACCTCCTCTCTAATTCGCTTATCTCCAAGAAATGATCTCATCTTTACTGGAACTCATCCTACTTCTTGTTCAGTTGCTTCATCTGGCAACTCATTATGCCAATTCTACAGCTTTTTGAATAAAGTAACGAGGACCTCAATGCATTTCTTGTATACCGTTTGCTTTCGCACCCATACATGAGTGTTACATCCTTGAAGTTTGGTGCTATTTACTTACAATAAAATTCTTACCTGATTCTAAATAATGCTGAAAACCTCTTAAGGAGATCCAAAGCCAGTTATATTTCCCTACATGGTTGATTAAAATAGTAATAATGATGACAGCAGTAATTTTAAGGGAATAATAAAGGACATTGAACAGAATTGTAGTAAAAGAGTAAAGTGGATCAGAATAATTTAAGCTTCGATATACTTTAACATACATTTTCTAGTTTAAATTTCTAAAACTGAAAGGGAATTGAAGTCAACTCATAAAATTCTCTGCTTTGGAGTAAGATTGCGAAAGTACCTACAAGAGATGGATGTCCGGGCAGCTCTTAATCTCTAGGGGCAGTGATTCCACCGCCTTCTCCAAAATGTCATTCTGGAGTTTAACTTTTTGTGTAGGTTTATATGAGAGAAAACTCTCATCATGTATGAGTAATACAAAGTCGCACTTTGGTAAGAAACTATACTTTTGATTGTTGATTTTATCTCCAGCTCTTTTTAAAAATTTTTAGTGGGACTCATGCTTTAGCATTCACTTTTTCCCCGTGTTTGGACACAACTACACAGCCACATGCTGACCTCCGTGACATGATTCCTGTCCTGTGAATAAGGAAGCGTATGGTCAGTGTGATTTTCCCAAGTATATTACTGCTCTGCAAGACAGTATAGTGTCACTTCCTCCAATTAATTTCTATATTTGTTGGTATATTGGGGTTCGTGCTGCTCTTTTCAGGTTCTTCTTGCTAGCCTAATGGTTTTTTAGTAGAAATGAGTTAGTTGCTTCTAATCAGTGGCTAGCTATGAGACAGCAATTATCCATTAATGCCTCTAAAGTTTTTCCAAAAAATGAAAAACCTCTTAAAAGTAAAATTAGTGCTGCCAATCCACAAGTAGAGCATAGATGGAAAGGAAAGAATGAGACTAAAATCTTTAAGTATCTGTTCTGTGACAGCTTTTATACTTAAAGGTGGCATTTGCACAGTATTCAAAAATATGTAATGAAAGAATTGATTATATGTGTATGCCAGTTATTCCTGACTCAGGAAATTGATGAAAGTTAATATATTTTCAATGATTTAAATTTTTTTTTTCCATAAATTAATTTTTCTTCCCTCTGCCTCCTGATTTGCTCAGAACTGCTGGGAAGCCTATCCCTGCCCCCTGGAAACAAACCTCATTGGCTTGGTTAGTAAAAGCTAATGCACACCTGAGTGTAGATGAGGCAAATTATGATTAATTAAGCTAATTAACAAATACCAATCTCCTTATAAATTTCTTATCCTCCGCAGACACACGCTATGATGAATTTTTGGGCCTGGCCATAGGTCCCATGATGCCTGTTTTGAGGTAGTGGTTCTCCTGCTATGTCATTAGTAAGATAAGTTGCGAAAACAGATTGAAACTAACATCTGGGAGGCCTGGGGTTTTGTTTTTAGCTTTTCTGTCTTAGGACAACTGAATCGTATAGACTAGTGATTGGATCAAAATAGTAAATGTAATAAAGACCAAGGGAAGACATCAGAGTACGCGCTCCGATTGATGGTGTCCTACCCTGGTCCTTTTTCACTAGCTTTGCAGTGTGATGCCCTATGAATGGGCTTGAAGCAGCTTCCTCAAGTGGTGTCTGCTCTTACCCTGAAGCTTCTTGGAACTTCTGACCTACTGGCCTGAGTTCTTCCCTGTTCATGGCGTCTTCTGACTTGTAGTCGCAGTTGAAAGACTTGAGACCGTTCTTCTGCTCCCACAAAACTGCAGGGCTGTCATCGTTGGGAGGGGATTAGACCCTACTCTGCTCTGCATTGGTTGGCTGACCTGGGCCTGCTGCTCAACTACTCTGGGCCTCCACTTCATCACCTATAAAATGGCAAAAATGGTAGGATTTCTGTGAAAAGCTAATGAAGAATTTCATCTAAAACTCTTGATTTGGTAAGCACGAAATACATGTTAACAATATTATATTTATATCCTACTAAATATTAGTATGCTATCATAATTTACATTAAAAACTGTAAAGGAAAGAAATGTATCTTTTAGGTATTTATGCTCACAATATCTTGTGCCACAGAATATTTGGAGGTTTCTGGGAACATATAAAATATAATAAAATAGAAGCAAATTTGCGTCAAGAAAAATATCGATAAAATAGAAAATAAGATCTGGGGGGATGAGTTTGCTGACCTGCAGGCCGGTGTTCCCGCAGTGAGGAAAGTTGGTTGACAAACTTGGTTCCAGTTTTCCAGGAGATGACAACAGATTTGCCACAAGAAACTTACAACTGCAGAATATTAATTCTGTAGAATATTAAAACCATACTGACTGCATTTTGTTATTTATTTAAAATGTTTCGTCTAAGCATTTCCCTCTTTTTAACTGTAGGTTCAGAGAAGCATGTTAGTGTTCTCTGTTGGTGGTTGTGTGCCTGGGCACCTTCCTGTTGTGTGGTGGAAGAAAGTGTCAGCAACTGTGGTCATCTCGAGTTGTGTAGTGAATAATCCTTTTTTACAGCATGTGACAGTGTCAAGGGTGTCACCAGTGTGTTTCCATGAGCAGAGCGGGCCAGCTGCAGGTCCCTCGCATGTGGCCCGTGTTTGGCGTGTCAGCCTCTGGTTCACGTCCCCATGCCTGCTGCCTGCCCAGGTCGTGCCTGGCACCCCACACCTGCAGATGGATTCCAGCGTTGTCTGGGGAGGAGTGGACACTTCAGAGCCTGCGCTTTGGACAGGATAGTAAGAGGGCCTCCAAATTATTATCCAAATGTCATTCTTATCTGGGTAATGGTAAGACTCAGACAAGAATGTGAGGGTTTTTAAAATTTTTTTTTAATTAACCTGTACACACCTCCTTTTTTTCTTTTTTCCAAACACCTAGAAAAACAACCGAATGTTCTATGTCAGAACCAATATAGCAGCATGTTAGGAACATGGGCTTTGGAATCAGTCAGGTGTTGGGCGCTGGTCCAGCCATGTGGCCACAAGGAACTCCCAGAGTCTTTGTTCTTTATCCATAAAAGGGAATAATAATATCATCCTTAGGTTTTTTAAAAATAAGGATTAAGTATGTACACTTGGCCTAGGGCCTGATCAGAGTTGGGGCCTATGCCATCAGTACAAGCTTTTTATGTATTTATGTACTTTATAGATATAAAATGCATGAACATGTATAAGCTATGTGCAAACATGCTAAAGTTGATACACAAGTAATTATTATTATTATTATTATTTTCTTTTTTTTTTTTTTGTGACTGGTAAGGGGATCGTAACCTTTGGCTTGGTGTTGCCCGCACCGCGCTCAGCCAGTGAGTGCACCGGCCATCCTTATATAGGATCCGAACCTGTGGCCTCAGAGCTCCCAGCGCTGCACTCACCTGAGTGAGCCACGGGGTCGGCCTGATACACAAGTAATTATTAACAAACCTATTCATTTTGCTGGTGAGGACACTGACAGGAGTGCAAGAGAATTCAGGTCTTCTCCTTCCTCATCCTGGGTTGTGTGTAACATATCACACCCTCTCAGCCTGGACAGTATGGCAGGGGGTCCCTGTGCCTGTACCCCAGGCACACAGGAGGTCCTCTGGGCCTGGGCCCCGAACCACCCTCTGTCATCCCCCTCAGATAGCCACTACTCAGGCAAGAGAGTTCATGGAATGCCCCTGCCCTTATTTTTTTATTGAATTTTTGATATTGAAATAAAATCACTATTTTAGATTTTGAAGCATCATTTGAGTTTATGACAGCTCACGTTCAGAGTGATACAAACCACCATGAACCCGTCACCTTTTTAAACACTTTTGTAACCAGTTGCTTACTGCTAAAATGCTCTTACTCAAAGGCTCCACCTCCTTCCTGAGATTGACAAGTAAGGCAAAAACCAACTAAGTATTTTAAACAAATTTACTTTTTTAATTCTAATCTTCTGGCTGCCTTTATTCTCGATAGGTAAGGCACCTTTCATTCCTAACAAAACGTTGCTCAGATGAGCACTGATGTGTTGCAGACGTGTAACAGGCCAGTGGAGCTAATGAGAGCAAAGAAACGTCAGTGATGGGAAGAGAAAAAGCGGTAGACGGTCACGTAAATTGCTCTCCCTTTCTGGTTTGGTGCTGCTGGTGCTGCTGGTGCTTCTGGTGCTGCTGGTGCTGCTGGTGCTGCTGGTACTGGTGCTGGTGCTGGTGCTGGTGGTGCTGGTGCTGCTGGTACTGGTGCTGGTGGTGCTGGTGCTGCTGGTACTGGTGCTGGTGCTGGTGGTGCTGGTGGTGCTGGTGCTGGTGCTGCTGGTGCTGCTGGTACTGGTGCTGGTGCTGGTGGTGCTGGTGGTGCTGGTGCTGGTGCTGCTGGTGCTGCTGATACTGGTGCTGGTGCTGGTGGTGCTGGTGCTGCTGCTGCTGGTGCTGGTGCTGCTGGTGCTGGTGCTGGTGCTGGTGGTGCTGGTGCTGCTGGTGCTGCTGGTGCTGCTGCTGCTGCTGATACTGGTGCTGGTGGTGCTGGTGCTGGTGCTGGTGGTGCTGCTGGTGCTCGTGCTGGTGCTGCTGGTGCTGTTGTGTTCTCGTTACTGTTTCACTGACTTTTTTTGTGTACTAGGTCTTGCCCTATTTTTAGTACGAATTTCTATGATGATTTAAAATTCTTGTTTTCTAATACAGTAGCACATTTCCCCCCCCCCCCCCCCCCCCCCCCCCGTGCTGAGTATATCTTTTCAGGTCATGAAGCGAAAACGAGAAGGGACTAAGGAGCAACAACCCAAACTGTCCTAGCCACTTAAGAGAGCGCTCGTTGTGAATACTGTCAAGTAAAAAACAACTCCCCGATGCAGTGGGAGAGACGCTATGAGAAGGGATGATCACAGGGGCCTGGGGTGCGCTGCTGCAGTAGTGGGAGGAGGGGACAGCTGTAACAGGGAGAACGCTGTGACTGGAAGGTCTGTGAGTGTCTCAAGGGTTAGGCAAAAAGGGTTTTTTTGTTTGTTTTGTTTTTTTTAACAGAGAGGAGTATTCAAGGCTAGAAAGAACCAGGTGCAGGGAAGTGGGGCAGAGGGGAGATGTACTGGACAGTGGATGAGACAGAGCTTTGCCCTGAGGACGGGGCCGACTGAGGGTGGGCCTGCAGCCAGGGGCCAGGAGGAAGGACAGAAGCTTAACCAAGTTTGGTTAACAAGCGTTTCCTTCTGATGGATCTGCCGGGACAAGCCGTTCAGCTCCTCCGTGATGAGGCAAAGAGTGGGAACTTGGAGGGTGTGTGTCTGGCCTTTTTCTAGGTAGCCAAGGGGAGACGTCTGCGGCCCTTATCTAAGGCATATGGGGAAGGGAGGCGTTCCTCGCAGTGCACTTTCTGGAGATTTCCGTTAACCTTCACTGTTTTCCAGGAGCTCAGGGCTCAGGTAAAAGTTAATTCTGGCAACACGTGTTCTTTATATGTTATGTTCATGGATAGCTATGGTATCATTTATCCATAATATCAGAATGAAGGGGAATATCTTATTATGTTTATTTATGGTAGTGCTGTGAACCACATGGGCATTCAGACAAAATTAAACATTGCCACCATGTAAGAATATTTCTTGGCTAAAAAAAATTCAGGCAATCTAATAGTTACACAACTGGGAATATATTCAGATTCCCAAATTACCCTTCATAGTAGAACTTTTAAAAACATTCTGGAGGGTAGGATTTGGCAGTAAGTTTTCGTTCTTCATATTTTAAATTTCAGTCGAATCACAAATTCCCTTAAGCCTTTGATTCAGCTATTTTCTTCTGTATCACGAAATAGCATACTAGTCATTTTGTACCATTTTTCAGAAAGTTGTGTTTTATTCACTTAACACTGGTAAAATGTAATGCTGCAATAGAATTTCTGAGTAATATTCCCACAGTGCTAACCCGCACTTGGAACTGGAAGGGATGTTAACATCACTTACCCTACCAGTCATTTGTACAGATGAGAAAGCTTGAGGTGCATTGCTATCACGTGCTGCAGTCCACACGGCATGTTTGTGATGCTGTCACTTCTCCCATGGGACAGCTCTTCAAATGGTAACACAGACAGTGTCTGTTTGTCAGTAGGCTTTGTCATAGAACTCACCTGTCTCATCAGGTCCTGAAAATACCACCTCTGCTCCCCTCCCCCCCCTAAATTCAGTTCCATACTGTAACTCCTGGTTGCATCTTGTCCTTTTTGCCATAGGACTTGTCACTATCACATGTTTATTTTTGTGGTTAGCTCTTCGGTATGTATAACCCTGAGTCTGTTTTGTTTATTAGTGCATACAATTTATCTGGCACATGGAGTTTAATAAATAAACATTTTCGAATGTGTAAATAATAGATGTATTTAATATAATGGCTTCCAAAAAAAAAAAAAAAAAGTGGGACAATTCTTTATTCAATTCCTTAAATTGACTGTCATCTTGGTCCCTGGAATGGAGAGCACTTTTTTTCTTAGATACCTTTTTATGACTACACAATATTTCATTTTCAACTAACATACTTTGTTGAATCAATCCCATAGAGGCCATTAGTTTTATCCAGGTTTTTGCTTTTATAACACTGCACCAGTGAATGTCTTGCACATGCATAATTGTGCCCTTGACTAATTATGTCCTTGGTATAAGTTCCTTGAAATGGAATTACTGGATAAGTTTTATTTTGGTGTACTGTCAGTCAGATACATAAATGAATTATTTATAAGAATAAATGCACACCCTTTACCTTAAAAATAAGTTTTATATTTTTTCTGAGTGTCATATCCAAATATTCACCAATATTAGTGATAATCGTTTTCACACAGATATTGAAGATGCTTTAAAAACCTCGTTCTTTAGAGAATTAATACCGAAATAATAAGATGTTCATCTTTTTGCAGTATTTCTATGACTTTCTGTATATGGGGATGACTGTAACACCTCATCAAAGGTTTTCTGTTAGAAATCTCCCTTGGTGTTAAATTATTTTCATCGCTGCATCAATAGTTTGTAAGGAAGTCTAATCGTTCATTAGAGCTCATGGTGATATTTATGTAGAAATAAAGCACACTTTTGTGCTGGTGTGTATTTTCCCTTTTACTCAGTTGTTTACCGTGACTCTTTTTTGACCTAAGCATAGGTTCTAAATATAAGCTCTAACATTGATCTTTCTGTTAATGAGCTGCATAATAAATTCTCTAAACTGAATTGATTAATATCCTCCAAAGACTGTAGTTTACACACCCCATTTTGTGCAGATGCTGGCATTGGGAAGGTCCTGTAACAAATAAACGCACAGGCAGTCCTGGTAGGATTTTTTTCTTACTTTGTTAAGGCAGCTCCTGATCACTGTCAAACTTGTCAGAGCCCCTGTGATCTAGAGACCTCGAATAAAGTCACAGCAGAGAGAAAAAGAAATTGCACAAAGCCTATTGCTAATATTAAAATGTTTGAAGTGACTGACTTAATCTCAACCTTGAGGCAAATTGATGATGTCATACCAAAGGACTAATGCATTATATGCCTGTGTTCAGGAAAAGGAAAAGCAATTAATCCACCAGTTCAGAGGAAAGGGGTCACTTTTCCCTGACGTCCAACTGGCCACTCAATGCGCTGAGCTGTCCCTGGTGAGGAGCATTGGGTGGGAGCCCAGGACTGGGGTTGAGTGGGAGAGGCCTCTCAGCCCCATTCCCTCCCAAGGAGAAGACAGGGCGGGAGCCAGGCTCAGGAGCAGGGCTACAGGGGACCAGGTGCACAGCCCATGACAGGCACTAACAAGTCAGCAAAAGTGTGATGAGTCAGGTTCAGGAAATAGGTCGGCACGGGATGGAGAGAGTGTCAGGCTAACTAAACCCAGGAGCTGCAGTCACACCGCCACTGCCACCTCCCCACTTCTCTTCATCCTGATATAATTCCTCTCTCCTTTTTTCTGTGGAAGTGATAGCTTATTCTAAAACCACGCTAGAAATGGACTTTCCAAAGGCCGTGACTATAACCTGCCTGAGAGGGGAAGGGGAGTGGAAATAGTCAAGGTGACAGACTCCACGTAGCTCTGTGTGACAGGCAATGACCTTGTGGTACAGTGGACACAACTGCCTCATCCCAGCCACACCCCTTATTGGTGAGGTGGGGACAGGGAAACTGCAGAAGAGTAGGCACTTTGTGCAAAGGAATTCCTTTCTCTCTCTTGTCTTCTCTGGGAAGCAAGATTGCCTTGCTTAATTTAGTTCAATTTTTCTTTCTCGGGTTGTACTCAAGTATTTGGGACAATGGTTGAGGTGATTAAATTAGGTTTTCTGACTTATGAAGGAAAAGGTAATACCTTAATTCCATGATAGAAAACCTCAGCTTGTTTAATATTAATTGACTGAATGGAGTTGCCACACAAGGACCGTACGTACTGTTTTCTCAAATGATCTCTGAGAATAGTGATATTCATGTGCTCTGCTTGTAGACACAGAGGTAGCAATTATTGTCTGCTTTATCTTTCCAGGGCTGACTCTCATACCTTATGCAGTTCTGGGCATCAATAAAATGCAATTCCTCATCTGCAAAGACTTTGGGGAGTTGGGGAAAATGTGTAACACCTCTGCTAAATTCTTCCTCAAGGATTTCGTCCCTAATCAAAACGTATGTTTGTCAATTAAGGCATAACTGTACTGCAAATTCTTCGAAATCCATTTATAATACAAAACATTCTTTAGAACACTAGGACAACAAACAGATTTTCTTACTTAAAAAATAATTTGTCTTCATAAACAATGAGAGGTGTTAGCATTTCAATGTGAATTTATGGCCAATAATAAAACCTGCATGAAGAGAGATCAGGAGGGTTGGTATCTGTATCAGTGGAAGATCTCTCAGATCTCTAAAATATATATATATATTTTTTGGAAGCTAATTTGGCTTACAGGAGAGAAAGAAACAGAAACAGAGAGTGGAGAGAAAGAAAGAGAGAGAAAAATATATGTCATATTTTTCCAGAGAAGAGTGACTTTTCCTTTATATTTCGAGAAAGCTGGTAAACTGCTTATGGAATTACTTCACCATCTATAGCATTACTGTAGTATAGGAATGGTCAATCTATGGATTTATATCATGTTGGGAAGACAGATGTCTGAACCCACTATTTTATTTTCATTTTTTTTTTTTTTATGAGATGGAAAGAAAACTAGAAAGCTACAATGGGATTTTAAGTTATTTTCAGGTGGGCATGCATAGAATTTTTATAAAGTACTGCTTGAAAGAGCCATGGAAGTTCTTATTCAGTGCGAATTGGTTTGCCTGGTGCAAGATAGGAGCAGTGAGTTAACAGAAAGCATTTCATGTGGAAGCAGTTCACTGGCATGATAGCCAAGCAGGACTGGGATTCTCTGCAGGCTGTCATTAGGTTTCTGTGACCCTCCGCTGTTGTCAACAGTTGGGTAGATTCCTGTCTTCAAGCTGTCTACACTGTTCTGTATTAAATATGATCAAATTAAAATTGAGCTCAGTAAATCAGCCCTAGGGGACTCATTGTTCAGACTGATAGTCTCTGATGAGCTTTACTAAAACTGCGATACTACCCATCACTGCATGTCCATGCAGCAAGGTAGGAAGCTTCTCCAGCCAAGTACCTTCCTCCTGGCTCCTGCCAGACTTCAGGCCGCTGCTTCCAGTAGTCCTTCGTGACTTCAGTCCGTTCTCTAAGACTCCTGCAGGGTGTAGCGGCTGTTAAAACTGATGCGCCACCCCCTGCTCTGTGGAAAGATGGCAGGAGATCTGGTTCAAAGAAAGTGCCCTTCATCCCACGTTTCTGCACATATTTCTAGTCAAGGAGGTGGCTCGGTATATACCAAATGCCTATGGGTACGCTCTGCTCTGGGAATGTTTGCTGTTGTTAAATGACTTTTTGGCTTATGTGCAACAGATAGACACACCTACACTTACATTGGCCTCCAATATGCCAATAATATAAAACTTATTTGCTTAAGTAAGATATGCACACATACGTATCTAATGACTACTTGATTAGAATTTACAACCTTGCTATTGGAAGTTATATTTATTTGTACTTCATTTTACATTTACAATAATAGATTGTAAAAATTGTCTACCTGTGAAAGACAATTGTCACAGGCTGTGAAAAAGTGTGTACATTCATTTAAGTTTCCTTCATATAGGAATATTTATTGAGTGCCAGCTCTGTGGCAGAATGGTTCTAGGTGCTTGGACATGACAGTGAACCACACAGGCAGGATTCCTACCTGCATGGGAGCTGACCTTTTAGTGGGAGAGACAAACAATAACGCAAGTAACTAAATTAATTTGTTGTGTAACTGGAGCTAGTGATGAGTGCCATAAAGAAACATAAAAAAGATTGATGGTAATTTGTATTAAAGATGAACTGTGCCAGGAAGGGTGTCTCTCTAAGCAGAGCCCTGAGTGGACTGAGGGAACAAGCCATGCCATGTTGAGAAGAATAGCAGAAAGGAAGAGGGGACAGCAGGTGCCAGGGCAAGGTGAAGGTACTGAGTTTGGGTATGTGAGGCATAGAAAGTAGGTCAGTGTGGTTGGATCGGGAATGAGGTGATGAGCTTGTGAGAGTCCAGGGCAGGTGTGTGCGCAGAATGTGGATGGAAAGCCAGGAGAGGAGGCTGAGTGGAGGAGTGATGGGGTCTAATTTGTGTTTCTAGAAGACCACTCTAGCCTCCGATGGAGAAATGGCTGAGGCAGGCAGAAGGGAAAGTCGTGGACGTGGTTATGTGGTTCCAGGTGAGAGCTGGTGCTGGCTTGGGCTAGGGTTGTATCATTCTGAAGGTGGTGAGAGTGGTCTGATTCCGGAGAGATTTTGAAGGTAGCACCCACAGAACTGTTGGTGGATTAGAGGTGGAATATGATGGAAATAGAGGCGTGAAGGATGATTCATAGGTACTTGTCTTGAACACCTGGGTGAATGGGGGTGCTTTTACTGAGATGGGGAAGACTAGGCAGGAACAGATTTTGTTGAAGAATAATCAGCGGGCCTAATTTGTACGTACCAATTTAGAGAGGACAATGCAGATGAGTCACAAAGACAATCTGCTGTGCAAACCTGGAGCTCAAAGGTGGAAATGTAAATTTGGCAGAAAGCACAGTGTAGATATTTGAAGCCATGGAGCTGAGGTCACCTAAGCAGTGAGTATGGATAGGAAAAAGAAGGAGCCCCTTGGACTGAACCTTGGCACCGTCCAACATTTAGAGGTCAGCAGAGGACCCAACTGGAACGCTGCAGAGGGGCTACTGGGGTGGTGCCTGCAGAGCCCTGCCGCCAGCCTATGCTACTGATGCTACTGGAGGATCAGTCTCAGTGGCTGCTGTAAATCTAGAAGGATTCTAAAAAACCAGAATGGTGTTAGATTGGAGTTCTGTTTCACAAAACCTGGAAATGATGTTGGTAAACCAATATGTGAACTACAATATTGGATTCTTCTAGGCATTAGGTAGAGCTAATTTTCATGTTTTCACCTCATAAAAAAAAGATTTTAATAAGCTTTGAATAGCCCTTTGAAGATATTTATAACTTCAATCAGTTCACATATTTGTCAGATGTTAATTTCAAACCATTTAGCTATCTTTCAGCAAAGTGAGAGATCAGTGGACTAAAAACTTCTCTTGACTTTCTTGTTTTCCATTTTAATGAATCATAACTTTTAAGTGTCAAATTTTTAAATGCAAATTCACACTTACACAGCTAGGAATTAGTTCTGTGGCCATCATTACCAATATTTATCATTTATGCAGTGGTTGGTAGAGGACAGTCTCCAGTCTCTGTCCTTATGTGTGCACGACCATTTGTAATAATGGGGACCCACTTATGCTTAGATCTCAGATACAATGCTCTAGGTTTTTATTTCCCCCAAAATATATTTTCAATAGTCAATTCCATGCCTCTTATAGATAGGTTGATTTGAATTTAGTGATCTTATGATTTTTTTAATTTCAGTTGAAATATGTCTAACCAAAATATACCTTCTTAAATAGAAATAAAAAGATGAAAGGCATCTATTTTATTACATGGTTCAGTCCCTCTTGCACTGAAATTTTTCTTCATCCTCATCTCCTTGAGTGATCTCAGTAGTGAGGTTTCCACAACTTTAACTGGCGAGTCCCGTCCACACTAAAATATTGGGCCTCTGCATATTCACAGTCAAATTTGAGAAAATAACTCTTACAACAAGACATTTAAGAGAGTCAAGTTGCTAAGTATTTAGTTTGCTTGAATGGAAATATTTATTTTTAGAATGTGACACCCTGTTCCTCCATCTTTTTGGACTTCATTGATGCAGCAGTTATATCCCTGCTAAAGATTTGTATAGAGATACACAGGCTTAGTCTTTTCTGTACAGAAAGTGTCCGAGCTTTTCTATGTGGACATAGAGATTCTGATAACACTTCCACCATCTTTGACTAAGTAACTAATTTCAGTTTTGCTTTCTAAGTCATTTTGAGGATAAGAATGGTAGAAGTCCAATGTTTTTTCCTAGCATGTTTTTCAAGTTATAGAGCAAGGGGAAGACTATAAGAGAAATTAATATAAAATCGGATGTCAGTCCTTTACACTTTAATGCAGAGGTAAAGTGCAAAATAAAAATCAACACTGATTTCATAATTTGGGACTCACCTATTTGAATTATTTTAAAGTAAATAGAAATGCTTGTGGGTTTTATATTTATTGATCATTTAAAAAGTCTCTTACATTAAAACTATAATTGGATATGTTTGGGTTTTAAAAAACCATGATTTTCAGGAACTGGGTTCTAATGGATATAGGAAAGGTTAGAGAAAGGGGAAAAAAAACCTAAGTTATTCCAGATAATGAAAACCAATAGAAAATATGCAGTAGTTTGGTTCATTGTATTAAGAGGTGGAAAAACCCACACATTTTCAAATGTTGCATAGCCAAAAATGAACAAAATCATTAATGGCCGAAGAACGCGGATGTAAAAAGAATGAACACACATTGAAATCTGGACTTTATTAAAGAGGAATCAGACTAGCTACTTAAATATTCATGTATGTAGAAGATTACATGTCTATACCATACATATACTGTGACAATTAAGTAGAGCTCAATACAGATAAATACCACATTTACTCAGCGCTGGGCTCCTGCATGAGCAGGAGAGTGCTGGGGCTGCGGGCAGAGCAACCCAGGCAGCTGCTGTCAGCTTCTCCGGCCTTTCATCAGGGCAGCGGGGAAGGAGCATCTTCTTCCCTCAGGCTGGGATTTCCTGCTAAGCAGCAGCTTATGCCAAGCTGGGGAAGGAGGCCGTGATTGATTTGGAAGGACTGATCTGACCAGAGCCAGTGGGTGAAGCAATGAGTCATCCATGCCCAGGAATTCTCAGGTTCAGGTTAATCTTCTTTACTCTTAGGGTAAAACTCTTAAAATTATTCTCTGTTTTACTCCTGCACAAAACCCTCTCAAACTTTACCCCAGAATCTCGCCTAAGTTGCAATAATGTGACTGCTGTGGCCCTGCTCTGAAGGATTGTTTTCATCAAAAGCGTGAGTTTTTTCCCATTATAACGTCCCTGTGGAAGGAGCGGGCCTGTTACCCTGATCCCAGGCACCCAGGAAGGGGTGCAACGTGGCTCTGAGGGGCCTCTCACTTCTTCCTTGTTTCTGGGTCTCTGCCTCTGTCTGTCTCTCTCTCTAAAAGAATGCAACTCTGGCGTATTTCTTCTGCTTCTCTCAATCTCTATCTTTGTGAATCTTTCTCTTTTAGGGTAAGCGCTGACTTTTCCTCCGTAAGTTCTTTCTAACCCACCCAGTTTTTCCTGATTTTAGCTTTTTTTTTTTTTTTAAGAACAACTTCTTGATGCTTTCTCCCTACTCCTGTACAGTAGATTCCCCTGGAGATCAGTGTTTCCCACTCTTTCTGTGTGTGTGTGTGTGTGTGTGTGTGTGCGCGCGTGTGCGTGTGTGTGTGCGTGTGCGCGCGCGTGCGTGTGCGTGTGCGCGCGTGTGTGCATGTGTGTGTGTGTAATTTCCTAAACATATGAGGGTACTTCAAAAAGTTCATGAATGTTCCATATTATCTTTTAATTCTATTTTTCCACAAACTTTTTGAAGTACCCGCAGTCCCCTCGTATGTCTTGTAAATGTAGCGTGTATAGTATATGTATCTCTGCGTCTATGTCGATTTATATATACAAATATAAAGTAATGCATGTATATAGACTGCTTTTTCATTTTTTAGTTTTCACAAATCTGTGAGGTGAATATCTCCACCGCAAGATGAGGAAGTTCAAGCTCGGGGAGATTGAGTCCACTTGTCACAAGTCACAGAGTGACCAGGCCAGTGTCTGGACATTGTCCCCTCTACGCTCTGGCCTGTGCTCTTTGTGTTTATTCCCACCATCATGATTACACACTTCTGTAGCATCTGGTCTCTATGTAACACCAACCACCCTGGTCAAATCAAGGAAGCGTCCCTGGTGCTCATGGGCACGGCCATCTGAGTAAATCCACGCAGAGAACTAAGGAGCAAAAAGAAGCAGAGCCACCAGGGACACACGAGGTGCCACTGTTTCAAGCAGCCACTGGGTAACAGTGATATGATTGGTACTTCCCGCATTTGTTTTTCTTCTGAAAGAAAATGATTCTCAGCATAAGCAAGTCTGAAAGCCCCGCGAGGTCGAAGCTGACAGCAGGTCCACAGGCGTGACATGCCTTGCTTTGGAGGCCTCGCCATGACAAGGGATTGTGTGATCTACAGGCAAAAGGGGTCCTGTGGAGGACACGTGGCACATCTTGTGTCAGTGTAATCTCTTAACGGCTGTGGAGCTGCTCTCCTCACTCTCCTGAGAAACTGAGGCACCGACTGACACAACGTGCTTGTCCAGAGTCAGCGGTCAGGAAAGGACAGAGCTGGTATTCTAGCCACATGTGTGCATTTTACCCAAAGACCCCATTTCCCCAGGTAGCCTGCATGGCTCCCCTGCACAGAGGGAGTTTATTTTGCTTGCAGCTGTGATTTATTAGTATGAACTTGCCCCAGTCCACGTGTGGGGTGAGGCTGTGTGACTGCATGCTCCGAGCGTACGGTGACAGAACGCGAGGACAGGTGGGGCCGCAGCTGGCTACGTGCACGTTCACAGGCGTTATCTAGAATGATGTTGGGAGCTGCCACCACTATGTCCATCTCACCCACTCCCACGCCCCTTTTCTTGAGGAGTTACTTACATTTTGTGTGATCCCTGGTAACCTTAAAATATTTCTGCAGAAGAGTGAAGTTGCATCATTACTAAATGCTAAAACTGGTCTTCTGTACTTGTAGCCATACTTAAGTAGCAGGCTAGTGTCAAGTCTGGGGCTGTTTATGACGTTTATCCTCAGATTGTGAGTTCTGTATGACTAAAATAAAAAATGCCAACCCTACCTCACCCCCCAATCCAGGACACCTTCCTGAATAAGTAAACTTCTCTTAATTTTTCTAAAATTTAGATGTGTTCTTTAATCATAATACCCTTCAATAAGTGTATGTAATTTTATAGTTAAATATACTATTTAAAAAATATATTAATTTGATTTTCTAAAAGAAGAGGCTTATTTAGGGTGTGTCAGATAATAAGTGCTTAGAGAATCTCTTTAATTCACACTGAATAAAGCCTCTATTGATTTCTGTACCTAATTGTTAATGTTATAGGCATAGATCCTGTTGTTAGAAACACGCACAAGTAGGAAAAACAGAATGTTAAAACAGGAGGACACCATACTCTATCATCTTTCTTATATATCACTTTTCTCATATCATGCTTTTTACATTGCCAAAGAAAATTTAATATAGTCTAAAAGAACTCTGCATAAGAGCTTGAGGTGAGGAGTTCTTGGAGGATCCCTGGTGTGTTTATTCAACAAATACACATTCAGTGACCTGTGCTGTGCAATGCAGTGACGAGCATGATGGGTAGGTTCCCACCCTCATGGTGCTTATATTCTCAGAATGTTAATGTTGACGGACCATAGAGATCATTGCATGCCAAGTCCGGAGTTCAGCGGTGAGTGGCAAAGCCATGCCTGGCACCGAGACCTGCTGGTGTGTGAGTCCCAAACCCTCTTCCTTACAACACCCTGGCTCCTTCTTGCCATTTTGCTCAATGTCATTATAATCAGTACTCATATTTCATCTTGTGTATCAAGAAGAAATGAAGACAGGCTAACTACTTGGAAAGGTTTATTAATTACAAGCTTTGTGAAATTCTTGAGGCATTTCATTTATTCAGTGTACACTTAATGAGATCCTGCTTTTTGCCTCGTATTGTGTTTAGACACTTGGGATAAATCAAGGGACTAATATCCAGAATACATAAGGAACCCTACAAAAGCAAACAAGCCAACTACAAAATGGGCAAGAAAGCTGCTTAGACATTTCTCAAAAGAAGATATACAAATGGCCAACAAGTATATGAAAAAATGCTCAACGTCACTAATCAGGGAAATGCAAATCAAAACCACAGTGACAGATCATCTCACCCCAATTAGGCCATTATCAAAAAGACAGAGAATAACAAATGCTGGTGAGGATACAGAGAAAAGGGAACCCTCCTACACTGTTGGTGGGACTGTAAATTAGTGCAGCTGTTATGGGAAACAGTGTGGAGGTTCCTCAAACAACTACAGACAGAACTGCCATATGATCCAGCAGCCCCACTACTGGGTATATAACCAAAGGAATGGAAATCTTCATATCGAAGGGATACCTTGCACTTCCTTGTTGATTAATGTTCTATTTACAAAAGCCAAGATATGGAACCAACCCAAATGCCCATCAACAGATAACTGGATAAGGAAAATGTGGTGTATTTACACAATGCAATATTACTCAGCCATTAAAAAGAACAAAATTCTGCTCTTTACAGCAGCATGGGTGAACTTGTAGAAAATTAAGTGAAACAAACCAGGCACAGAGAGAGAAATACCACATGTTCTCATTCATATGTGGGAGTTAAAAGAACAAAAACCAAATAAAACCAAATAAATAAATAATAATAAGTTGAACCGTTAAAAGGAGAGAGAAGAACCATGGTTGCTAGAGGTGGGAAAAGGGAGGGGAAGGGGGGCAAAATGAGAAGCTGGTTAATGGACACAAAATTACAGCTAAATAGAAAAATTAAGTTCCATGGGTGTACAGTCGGCCCAGGAATCTATAATTAACAATGATTTATTGCATGTTTTCAAATGGCTAGAAGAGAGGAGATCAAATATTCACACCACAAAGAAATGATTAAGTTTTGCAATGATGAATATGCTAATTACCCAATTAGATCATCACACATTGTATGTATGTATTGAAATATAACTTTGCACACCATCAATATGTACAGTCAATATGTTTCAGTAAAAAATTAATTTAGAAAACCTGAATACAACATACCACAGTCACTGGGGACAGTAGCATTTAGTGGAGGAGTCAGACACAGACCGAGGGTTACAAGAACTTGGTGAAATCAATATAAAACACAATAGGGTCAGAGGAGGAGGAGCAGCCATTTCTAAAAATAAAAAAATAAAAAATCTAACATGCTATTGTTATCTATTAGGTCCAGATATTTCCTTTAGTGAATAACATGGCTGTAAAATTAGGTTTGTTTAATCTATCCATCCTAAACCCTGTTCAAATTTATTCTTTTTTCTTAAAGCAGTATCTTTTCGTTATCCAGATTTTGACTTTACGTTTGCTTTTCTTCACAGTAGGGGAAAAAAGGATATATATATACACACATATATGTTCAGATTCCCAAGACAGCACAATATCAGCAGCAGTCAGTTTCTGCAACCAGTAGTTCATTTAGATTAGTTAATATCTATTTCCCTGGTAAATCCCAGCTGTCCTTCTGTATTAGATTCCTCTGTACATGTTTTCTAAAGTTACACACATCAGCCACATCCACTGTCAAGTTTGCTATTATGGATTAATAGAATTATTTTAATCTGTAATTGACACGCAGTTATTGAGCAGCGCTGTGTGCAAGGGCCTGGGGTGAGCGTGCAGGGATGAGAGGGGCTGGGCCCTGCTCTGGGGCTCGCAGAGCTGGGGAGGGGCCGGGAGAGGGGGGCACAGGCCCCATAGGCCTCAGGTTCTCCAGGTCGTTATGCAAAACAAGGTCACATTAACCTTTCTTTAACTTTTAAAAAAAATCTTAAAAATTTTAAAGATCGAAGAGAGATGAGAGAAGAGGGTCTCTTCCTCAGCTTTGAATATAGACCACCATAGCACGTAGGCCTGGATTTCTCGGGTTCAGCAGACCTCTCGCATAGAGCAGCGGGACGTTAGGCCATCACCACCATGCTGGGCCACGGGCTTTTTCATAGAATGAGGCCAGAGAGTAGCTTCCCTGTGTGTGAGACTCTTAGACTGGCCCAGAGCAGGGTGGCTTGGGCCCTGCATGTTACAGTGACAGCTCTTTTAGTTTCTTGTCATCAATTCTTCTCTAGAGCATATAATCCAGAGTTGTTGCTTGAGGTAGGTTCATGCCCAGAAGGAGGATGTCCCCAAGTCCTCCTGCTCTCGGGATAGATTGTCCCCAGAAGCCCTGGCTCCTCTCCTCAGACTGAGTGTACATGGTGGCCCACTGAAGCTCTTTCTCCAGCATGTCCTTCCCCACATGCAGCCTGGCAGATGCACATACACCGAATGCAGCCATGTGCCGGATGCAGCTGAGCCTGGGCTCCGCTTAAACCCTACCAGTCGAAACATAATAAGAGATTAGGAAAAGGAAAAATTCCTTCCAGCTGGATATGGAGGAACACATACAAGGGGCCATCACCTCGAAGCTCTGTGTGGTGGTGCAGAGCACATGCTGAAGCAGAGCTGCCCAAGTTCAAGTCCTGACTGCACCCTGGACATGGGCAAACTGGTCTTGCTGGGCCTTCATTCCCTGTCCTTTAAAAAGGGAATAAAAAAGGATAGGAGTAATATTCATGTCATATGATTGTTATTGAATGAGATATTACAAAGTGACTATGGCAGGTCTTGGCCTATTGTAAACACCGTACAATCCTAGCCTGGCATTAAGAAAGGAATAAATTTTACAGGTGGAGATAGGAATGACATTTCAGTGGAAAGGAGCAGGGCATGAAAAAGAGACACAAAGGTGGGGTATTGTAGTGTATTTGTAGAAAGTTATAGTTTGGTGTTCGCAGAGCACTGTGTGCGTGTGTGTGTGTGTATTTGGAGTAAGCCAGTAACTCATATGTGTGGATGTTGATAGATTTAATTGATTTAATTTAGTCAAACGCTAGACTATAAGACACAAATACAGTCTCTATCCCAATTTCTCCATTCATTTTGTTTACAAGCAGTCTAGGTGTTCTAACATATCACAATTACTGCAGTTTATGCTATTGCTACTACTAGTGCTGCTACTAGTACTACTGTTAGCATCAACTGCCTTTACTGAGCTCTAATTACATGCCAGGCATGTGCTCTGAGAGCCAATCGCATCGAATTCTTATAGTGACCTTCTATTATGATCTTTATTCCATACAAATACGAAAATCAATGCCTAGTGAGGTCAAGTAAACAACTCACATGTATTTGTCTCTTTGCTGTGTAACAAATTACCACACACTCAGTGGCTTCGGAGAACACCCAGCTATGATCTCATGGTTTCTATAGGTCAGGGGTCCTCACACTGATTAACGGGTCCTCCACTCAGGGTCTCAGAGGCTACATTCAAAGTGTTAGCTGGGCTCTGTTCCTTTCTAGAGTTTGGGGCTCTTTCTCAAGCTCACATGGTGGTTGGCAGAATTCAGTTCCTGAACTTGTAGGCCTCAAGTCCTGGCTTTCTGACTGGCTGTCAGCAGCGCTGCTCTCAGCTGCTCAAAGCCACAGAGAGCCGTGCCATGTGGCCCTCTCACGGGCACTTCCACAACATGGCAGCTCATTTCTTCAGAGCCAGCAGGATGCCTTCATCTCTGCTTTGAGGGAAGGCCCGGACTGCTTTTAGATCCTCAACTGTTTTCAGACATTTTGTACGTCTGCAAAATCCCTTTATCTTTCCTATGTAAAGCAACCTAATAGTAAGAGTGACATCTGATCATTTTCTCAGGTGCCACCCACACTCAAGGGGAGAGGGTTATATTATACAGGACATTCTACCAGGGGCCCAGAATCTTGGGGGACAGCTTAGAATTCCGCCTCCCAAATTGCCCAAGGTTAAAAGAAAAACCAAAAGGTTGCTATTCAAGTGAAAGTCTCTTTGACTCCAAAACATTCTGTAAAATCGACTCTTATCTTTACCATCACATATCTCTCTCTCATCCTCGAACACGTATCTCATGTTAGAAACTGTATTAACCAGAGTTAGATAAGATTATGTATGATTGAGTCAGTATTTGAATTCTCCATACTTTTAACGTTCTGCTGATTCTTTTGAAAATGCTTTCTTTTTAGAGATTATGTCATTGTCAAACTCAGTTTGCAAAATGATAAAGTGAAGACTTATCATCTTACCATTTTTCCCATTAATTTGCATCTGTTAAAAACTTTTTTTCCAAATTTATTGAGCTTTCCCTGAATATTTAGATCTCAAAAACCAGTGCAGAAATATGTTGGCATCTCCTCTCTTCTAGACTATTAGTACTGTACTGTAAGCTTCATATATTTTTTTAATTGTTTTGCTTTTAGTAATTAAATAATGCCAGCAAGCACAGTTCATGTCAAATCATGGTTTGTAAGATATTGGACTGACAATTTTGGAGCAGTTGTGCTAAGTAAGCTCCGGTTATGCCACTATAACATCACACGAATGGTATCATGTGCCATGGGCCATGTTCAGAGTTCATTTCTACTCCAAATTTGATCGAAATCCATGAACAACTGAATAAGGCACTCTGATTTGAAGAGTTCAGTGGCTATGGTTTAAGACAGCAGTCAAAGTCAGAAACCAGGGCTTCAGGAATGTTTTATTATTCTTTGAAATTCAACAGATTTCATTCATCAACCACGTTACTGTCAAAGAAATGACACGGATGCTAAGTGATAAACAGTCCAGTCAAAGGAGGCCTATTCCACATGCGGCCAATTTCATGTCTTCAACTAACAGCAAATGCAAGATGCTGAGCTGGGCACTGGGGGTAAGGAGAGCAAAGGAGAAAAGGAGTAATTCCTTACTCTCTTAATGAATAAACATTGTGGGAAGAGACAGGCAGAATATGCATTATTTGTACATGAGAGTCTTGTAAAAGAAATGAGGCCAGCAGGAGCAAATCTTTTGCACCAGTGTGTTCTGGCATGGTGAGGGGAGATTTCCTAACAAGTGTCAGACTGGCGAGGTTACCATTTCCTTTCTTTACTCATCCCTGAAAACAGACTCTAATGAGATACTGGGATAGCTGACCAAAACAACAGAGGGTAATTCAGGAGTAGGTGCTGTCTATAAATGCATTCACAATACATCCATTTCAAGAGAAGAGCAGGAGGAAGAAATTTAGCATTTACTGGGGACTTAATCTATATGTGCTGCCCCTGACCCTTTCACTGCAAGACCCTGAGTTCTGTGCCTTAAGTTTCAGGTATTTGATGAGTGTTACCCTTTGATTATTCTCTCCTAAGGACCATCTGCCTCTCCTCGGCTTTGCTATGAGCAGACCATTCTGGGCCCATTTGGACTTTGGCCTCTGGTTTGCTAACCTCTGTCTTGTACTTGAATCTGGACTTTTTACCCTTGACCGATTTGTCACTATAACCTTTATGTTGAAATTTTTCCTCCACGGGCTCTGGCCTAGCTGGGCTCATCCCTGACCATTCCCACTAAAGAGATTTGGAAATACGTGCCAGGCAAGGATATTTTATTTCTCTTATTATTCTCAGGCATCACGAGAGGTATACATGGTGTTATCCCCATTTAATAGGTAAGGAAACTGGGGCTCAGAAAGTTCTAAATACTTTCCCCCAAATCAAACAATGTGAATCCAACATAATATTACTTGTATCCTCCTCCCCACGTCCCCCACAGACTCCAGTTTTTAAATTTGATTTTATATTCTTAGAGAGGGTACTTTTCAAACATCACATCTAACCTCAAAATGCTGGAGCATATCATGGCAGAAAGAACAAGGGCGTTGGAGTCATATTGAGCTAGGTTTAAGTCCCACAAATAACAGTTATAAAGCCATGTGACTCTGGGCAAATAACATTTGACTTAATTTTCTTTGGTAAAACTCGTAAAATAAATGTGAGTACATAAGCTTTTCTTGGATCTTCAGCAGAATCTAACATCAGGCAGGCACAATAGTAAGTGCTCAGTAAATGGTGTCAAATAGCAATGGTGGATAAAATCAATGTGTAGTAAAGAACACATAGATATTCTACTCTCATAGTTTTGTTATAAGCCACAATCTCGAAGTCACACAACTCAGAAAAGAAGATGTTTATAATTGATTTTTGTGCAAAGAAGCAGCAGTTATAAAACAGTGACTACAGTGGTTACTTTCAGGTCACCGACATTTGCTGTTTTCATATCACGCCCCAACACAGGCATCATTTAATCTCTAAAACATATTTACTTATTGACCAGAGAATCAAGTCAAGGAAACACTAAATGAATCCAAATAAAAGTAGCTTAATTGTACTTCTCCATTTGTGAAATGGAGTGGAAAAGGTATCTTTCTAGAATATGTTTTTTTCTGCATGCTGCGGGGGGCAGTTGGAGGATGCACACGTTTTTTCATCTTTATTTTAAAACTTGAAGGCACTTTGTACCTCATGTTGCCTTTTCCTGTTCATTCGGAACAAAAATCATCTCTGGCAGAAGCAAGACACAGTAGCTGCACAAAGATCCATCTGGCCAGATTCTGCAATATGCGGTTCAATTTAGAAATGAAATAAACCCAGCAATGAACAGTGGATGAAACTGAAAAGCTACAATGTGAACGGCTTGTCAGTTTTCATTATTCTTACTAAACAGCGTGATAGTCGCCGGTAGAGTTGTTGGATGTAGTATTTTACAGATCTCTGAATCTACTCGGTTCTAATAGATTTTGTGGAAAAGTTTCTATAAAAATAAGCTGATTTTTTGGCTGGCTTTTATAGAAGAGTTGTCTAACTGGAGAAGCATATGGTTGGCAGCAGAGAGACAGAGAGCAGATAAGAAGGTGCGTGTTTTTGAGCCCCTGCCATGGATAAGCACATCCGCCACCCTACCCATGGCACCAAGTTCTCCCCCACCTGCCCCCAGGGGAGCTTCATGGTTAAAGTCCCGGCACTGTCTCAATGACACCCCACACAGTAGGGTGTCTTCTCCCGGACTGCCTACTTTCTGTCCACTCAAGTGTTATCTGAATCTTATGAATCTTTTAGAAAATGGTTTCTGTACCTTGCTGTGCATCAGAGTTCTCGGGTAAGCTTTAAAAAGAACAACTAACAAACTGAATAAATAACCAGTTTCTGGGCCCGAGCCCCAGATACATGAGTTTGCTCGGAGGCTGTCTGGAACGGGCCCACCCTGTCCCCAGTGCCAGCTACAGTCCTCACCGGGGCATCACACTGCCACACACCTCAGGTGCTCCCCCTCTGCCGCGTGCCCTGGGCAGAGCTGGGCTTCCCAAAACTAAGGAACGAGTCACAGAGTCTACTGATGTGGGTGACTCCAGTGTCTGGTGGTCCCTGCAACAGGTCTACTCAGGAGCTCTCTACCCCGTCTCTGCTCCCTGCTGAGCGGTGCATGGACCGTGGGCCTTCCCCTGCAGGGCTGTGGCTGCGTCATGCGACTGATGGTGCCTCTCCACGTGCTTCTGCAGCAAATTGGGTGGGATTTTATCACCCATTCCTGCTGGTCTCCTTTCTCAGTGGACATTCTTATATCATGATAATATTTTTTTCTTGAGCTGAAAATAATTATTCCTCTCTGGAAATTTTTAAATTCCTCTAATTGGTGTTCTTACTAATAGCTTTTTTTTTTTTTTTTTTTTCTTTTAACTGGGGGACCCGGCCTGAGAAATGAGAGCCATTAAGTGAAGAGAAGGAAGGGGACTATGTGGACCTGTGTGTGTCTGCCTTTCTGCTCCCTGCCTCCCCGCACATGGGCTATGGAAAGGGGAGAGGGAAAGGTGGAGACCAGCAAAGAGGTGGGGGTGGGGCAAGTGACTGGCCTTGGTACAGGTGCCCCACGGAGATCTGTCCAGAGGCAGCAGCCCCATGTGGGTTACAGCAGCTACACAAGTGGTCAGAGAGCCTGCTGGGCTGGAGCAATAGTCCACGGGCACTTAAAACTGGACGGTGTGCGGGCTGGCCATGGCTCACTCGGGAGAGTGCGGTGCTGACAACACCAAGGCCACAGGTTCGGATCCTATATAGGGATGACCTGTTAGCTCACTTGGGAGAGCGTGGTGCAGACAACACCAAGGCCACAGGTTTAGCTCCCTATATGGTGATGGCCCGTGGCTCACTCGGGAGAGCGTGGTGCTGACAACACCAAGTCAAGGGTTAGGATCCCCTTACTGGTCATCTTTTAAAATGAAAACAAAAACAAAAACCAACCCCAGAACTGGATGGTGTGGTTTCATGAAACTGTATTCTCTCTCCAGGGTCACCACCCTTGTCCATGGTTCTCTGGCTTTTTGTGCGTGTACTTTCTCTGCTAACTGTCCCCTGTCTTTCTGTAGCTTCCTCTCTGTGACTGTTCCTGCCTCTGCAGATCCTTCTGTTCTCCCGTTTTCTCATTCTCCTCCTACATCCATGGACTTTCACCTTAAGATGCTAAATAAAGGGAGATGACAGAGAGAGAGAAAGAGTTTATTCTGTATCGTTTTATTTTTCTTTATGATTTTAAAAGGTGAGGTTATTTAAAAAGTTTATTTAATATTATTATAGATGTAATACACCTTTATTGTAAACAAAACAAAACAAAACAAACTTGGAAAGGCCAAGGAAAACAAAACAACAAAAAAGCTAAATTAGGTTTCCCCTTTAGCAAAAGTTAGAAAATGAAGTGAAGAGAAAAAAGTCTCTACTGACCTCATCTTCTGAGAAACTTTTGGTGAACGTGTAAAGTAAGATATTTTAAAGGGTATTTATAAATAATTTATAGAAAAGTAACCAAATCTTAAAATAATGTTCCCACTTTTAAAATATTTTCTACTTTTTCCTGATATAAATCACTATTCTTGGGTAAAGAATGTTTCTTCAGTTATAGGATGTCTGTTTTGGTTGCATATTTATACAAGTATACTATATGTGTATGTATATTTACTGAAAATTTTGTGTGCTTTCAGTGTATCGATTAGATATTAAAGTGGAATTGAGTCTATTTCAGGCTGCTTCTGGTATAACTGCAGTGTGGTAATTACTGCTGCAAGTCAAATTTAACCTAATAATTTTTTTAAATCTACACAATGGAATACTACTCAGCTATAAAAACGAATGAAATACTGCCATTTGCAACAACATGGATGGACCTTGAGAGAATTATATTAAGTGAAACAAGTCAGGCACAGAAAGAGAAATACCACATGTTCTCACTTATTGGTGGGAGCTAAAAATTAATATATAAATTCACACACACACACACACACACACACACAAACCGGGGGGGGGGGGGGCGGGGAGAAGATATAACAACCACAACTACTTGAAGTTGATATGACAAGCAAACAGAAAGGACATTGTTGGTGGGGAGGGGGGAGGGAGAAGGGAGGGAGGTTTTGGTGATGGGGAGCAATAATCAGCCACAATGTATATCGACAAAATAAAACTTAAAAAAAAAAAAAATAAAAAAAATAAAATATAGTCATAGCATTAGTTTTACCCCCCCGAAGTGATCTTCCTAAAGCTGAAATACATAACCAGAAGAAGAGTTTTGTTTTTAAGTGAGATTTTGCCGACTCTTACAATGATAATAATGCAACTCGGCCTCATCAGTCACGAGTAGCTTGTTGTCTAAGTGAGCGGCTGCTCTCGCTTTCCTGGCCGCATGCAGTGTGATTTTACAGTGGAAGCGTGCTGATGGAACTTCAGAGAGACCGAGTTATAACTAGATCACATCCAAGCCACCAGGAGGTTTGGACAGGTGATCAAACCACAGGCCATTACCTGAAAAAGTTAGGCAAACTGGGTTAAAAGGGATTGTTTTCTGAAACCAGATTCTTTGATTGGTTTGGAAAATCTAGTTAAAAAAGTGAAGGTAGCCTTCGAGGCATGGTGGCTGCAGCTATGGATAAGAGGCCATTCTGTCAATTTGGAGTCCGGAATGCTTAGTTCATTGTCCTCAGTTTTTTCCGCCTTGCTCGTGTATTCAGTGATGACCATCAGAGGCTCATCCTCAAATCCAAAGCCATTATGGAGAATAAACAGTAATTTCAATAATCTTAATACTATTAAAATAAGACTCTTCATTTTCTTAATGGTGACACAAACATGGCCGTTGTAATGTAACCTTCCCTGCATGATGTAGTTAAATGAAGATGTATAACCAATTTATATTTAATCTTTTGACAACATTCATTTAGCATTGCCAAATAACAGAAGTTGAGAAACATTTAGTTTCAGAATCCTGACACTGTAAAAATAATTATCAACCTGCATGTCGTTTTAATGGTCCTGGAAGAACATTCCTCATTATATTGTCACAGAGATTAAGCTATTTTAAGGCCAGTTTATTGTGATTTCATCATTTGCAAGCTAAAAGACTTTCTTACAACACAATGTTAGTTTAAGGTCTAGTTACCAGATTTCTTCACATAGTGTTTACTATTTTTATTCATTGACATTAGCGAGAATGTAATCAAATGTAGTCTTCACCGTCGAAAAACTCTAAAGTCTAATTGATTAGATAAAAATATCTATGAGATATGGTGAACTAGAAAGTGATGTAAGTAGCCTGACAATATATAACTAAAATTTAATGGGAATTAAGGGGCAGAGGGCTTATATTTGATGAAAAAATCAATGAAGACTTCCTGGAGGAGGTGATACATCTGGACCACAAAAGATGTGGCTAGGGGAATTAGGGCATGGAGAAATAGGGAGAAATGATGCATTTTTAGATGTTGTTAGCAGGGATAAAGGGGAAGGAAGAAAAGTGAATACTTATTGTGTATTTATTGAGAGACAGCCCCAAGTTAGACCCTTAACAATCTTTTCTCTCCCTTAAAATAAGGTGTTAAAGTATAAATTACAACAGGTTAAAATTATGACTCTCAAGAAATATAAAATGAACAGATGTAAAAGATTTTAGTTAATCATTTAATGAATGAGGGACATAGATATTATGGCCAATTCAGAGAGCAATTGAGAAATTAGGGATCTATCTTTCTATTTGTCAACAAAGAAATGTCCAACAGATCATAAATTTTTGCTGTTATCTGTTTTGCTGGAAAAAAAATCATTGGCATATTGATTGAACAAAAATCTACAAATTCATAAGTAAATTTACCCTTTATCATATTAAACAAAAAGTACGTTCCCTTAGACCTGTGGTGTTCAAATACCAGTAACCACTGGCCACAACTGGCTATTTAAATATAAATCAAATAAATGTAAATAACATTAAAAAAATAGTTCCTCAGTTGCATGAGTCACACTTCATGTGCTCAGTAGCCACCTGTGGCCAGTGGCTGCCACACTGGACAGCACGGAGAGAACATCCCAACATTGCAGAAAGTTCTGTTGTCCCACTCTGCTTTAGAATATCTTTGAATGGTTTCTGCCCCCATGATGTTTTGTTCCCCATGAAAAGGCTGACTGCCCACCTTTTTTTGCTCTATTTATAAATTTCAGTAATTATTCTGACAGTTTTGCTTGAATGGGGAGAGTAGTCGTCGAAGGTAAGGATAGAAAAGTAAGTTTCATGCAGACAGTGGAGGTGCTGAGTTTATTAAGCAAAGGAGTTTGGACCCTATTTAAGAGGCAATGAGAGCCATTTAAGGAGAATGATATATATGATCAAAGATTTGCTTCAGGAAAATTAATCTGAAAGCAATTTGGAGAATTGATGGATTCTGGAGAGCCTAAGGCAGAGTGACCTGTTAGGACATTACTTTAGTCCAGAGAAAAAGAGGCGGAGGAAAAGAGAGGGACATTCACAAGAGTAATAGGCTAAATGTCTGTGCAGATTAGACACCTGATTAATTGCTATTGTCTGATCTACATGGTGTACCATAGTGCAACGGGTGACACTGCATATTTACCTGTATTTCAAAAAACAGACAAAATAAACTGTTTCCTAATATTAGTACCTATTTTGGGAAATGTTGGTCTCAGAGAATCATATAAGAAATCTTGAAAAGTTGTTTTAACAATAATGAGTTAATCCAGTGCTGCTTTAAAAAGATTTTATCTGTTTTATGATTGCTGGTGAAATTTCCTTTATCATAGTAGGATGAAAATACTAAAACCAGTTTACTACATACTTTTCTTAGATATGTCCAGTATATAGGATTGATTTAGCAAATAGAGATGTCCAGATAATTTGTGGCTGTCAGTGTGCAGATGCGACTTAGGGACTGAGGGCTTTTATTTAGCAGGAAGGAGTGGTGTTATTGATGTTCAGAGTTGTTAAGAACCCAGTGGAGGAACACATGCAAATGTGGTCTGGTTCCCCCCCAGGGAACATGTTAGGGAAAATAATCGAGCCCAGAAACTAAAGATTTGATGGAAATATTAAGATTTCAGCAAATCATTTTTGCTCACTTAAGATGTGTCATTTCTGCTATGACCTACTCACTAGGCTAGGTATTATTGATTTCCTAGTTGTTTGCCAAGCTCTGAGATTTAGCAATGGAAAAGGTAGGCTCCTTACCCTTAGAAAACTGTGGTTCTGCAAGGAGACACACGTATGCTATAGTTTCCATTGCAAACCAAATAACCAATTCAAGCCAAGGAACCAGGTGCTGAGGAGCTGTAAAGGAAGTCCATTTGCTCTGCCTGTTGTGGGGTGGAAACTAGGAGGCAGAGCGTCTCAATGATGAGGTCACATTTGATATGTGATTCAGACCTTCATGGTAAGTGGGACTTCCTGGCAAAAGGCTTTGGTCCGAGCGGGACCCAGGTGTGGAGGGCTGACAATGCATGGCGTGGAGCTAGTAAACGTTCTGATTTCTTTACTGCTTGGGGTGCAAGAGTGGACAGTAGGAAGTAAATTTGGAAATATTGGCTGGGGAAAAATCACGAGAGCCCATGATAAAGAATTTCAACAGTGAAAGGCAATTTTTGTGATTAAGTGCCTGAATAAACAGTACATCCTCTACGAGTGACATTTTTAATAATGGTAAATAATTTAAAATACTTCCAAAGAAAAAGAATAGATTGCTATTTTGTAGTAAGATTCCAAGTGTAAATGTGTCTGTAAAAAATATATAACTGATATTTTAATTAAAAACAAAATCCTTGCCCATCACGCCTTTGGGCTCTAACCCAGTGACCCTGGATGTGATGTGGTCGTCAGCCTCCAGTGGGAAAGCACTGTTGTAGGTAAACAAAACCTAGGATTGTTTTTAGAAGATAATTATTTTAGCAATTTGGAAGTTTTCTTGCTTAGGAGGCGAGGGGAATAAAGGGAGGGAGAGCTCTTGGGAGGGTTCTGGGGACTGGAGAGGCATGGGCCAGGATAGGCCATGGACAGAGATGAGAGAATGAACTTGGATCGGATGGGGCTGCCAAGGGAGCCAGACCACGGTTCTGTGGTTCTAGGCTCAGCTGTCTTCGGGGAGTCATGCCTCTGGGATCAGACACCTAGGATAGTTCCAGATAATGCAGCTGAAGCACAGTGTAAACAGAGCAGAAGTCTCAGAACTCTGGGTTTTGAGTTTTCCCCACCTCTGAACTCTCTTCCCTTAATTTATGTGCCTGTTTGTTTCATCTGTACCCTTTTGAAGTTCTTCCTGAGGTTTCTCCTGGGACCTTGATTTCCATGGAATGTACAAGAGTACTTCAGAAAGTTCATGGAAAGATTCCTATCACCTCTTAATTCTATTTTTCCACCAACTTTTTGACGTACCCTTGTGTGTATGCCATGCGAAGCAAGCTCCAATTAGAGACAATGGGAGATGTTCCTGGGGTCACTGCCTAACAACATGGAGCGAGCACCTTTTTATTGGAGGCACCTGTCTCCCCTATGACCTCCTAGGGTCCCAAGGGTTCCACAAAGTATGTGTAGATGCACCTGGATGGAATACAGACTCCTGGGAATGTGAAGCTAAATCTCTTCTCAAGTTGGACATCAGAGAACTTTCAATATAAAACACTCATAATAAAAATGTATATTCTTATCCTGACTCTTTGGGTTTACTTTGCACCATTCTAAGAATGGTAATATCCTTCCCTGTTGTGTATGCGTTTGTTAAATACCCTTTAAAATGTATATGAGTCCATGTCAGTATTATTCCTGGATGTTAAAACTGGTAATGTAAGCCTTGCCTTGACTGTTTTGTGATTTTCTCATATATTGCTACAGTGTCAAGCACATGTGAGATTTGCATTAGTATTTGTTGTTAATGTTATTGATGAGTAGGATCTCAATAGGTTTCTAATATTCTTCCGTTTCTTTAGGACCACCACCCCACCTCCAGACCACTATTCTCCCCTTTCCCCAACCAATCTGATTCTTTGGGCAGACGAGATTTAAATAAGTTTAAAAAGCTAGATATTGCCTGAGAAATTATAAATGTATATCTTCATTTTTTCCTATTGATTGCTAATATGTAAGTCTTTTTCTATTTTAAATTTCTCCAAATTTAGTTTTCCTTTTATAGAGGTGGTGAAGCATGCATGCTGACCTGTGACCCTGTAGCATTCTTAAGAGCCAGATATTTTTTTCTTTTCTAGGCATCCGCCAGAAGAAGGAACAGATTTTACTGTAACCTGCAGTGCAGGCCAAGTACTTTTAAAATATTGAGTTAAAGTGAACTTGCTTAATCTCACCGGTTTCTCAATTATTTGGTCAACGGGATTAGTATCTACCTTGGATGACGCTGTTCCTGGTTGAAGGGAGGAGTGAGGAATAGAGATAAAACCACTGGGGACGTGAACCCTGCCTATAAGGAGCTTAGAATATGGGATAGAGCGCTGAGTTAAACATATGCAGCCCCTACAGAAGCTGGGGCGCTCTGCGTACTGTACACATCCAGCTGGAAGGGACCTTAGAGCAGCGAGCATTTAGACTAGGAGAGAGGTGGCCCCTGAGCTAGCCCTGACGCATGACCGGGACTGAGATGGGTTCTGGGAGGGCTTTGGAGCTGGAAGTCTTGAAGTAGAAAGACTTTCGAGGCCCTAGAGGACCTGTGAAGAGCGTTTCAGCCGGAGCAATTCTAATACGTGCTTTAGAAACATGCGTAATTCCCAATATGATAGCCTTGATTATTAGGAGAGAAGAAAATGATTTTATCTTTTTCCCCCAGCGTGATGACATCACCACACAGTTCTAACTAACCACTGTGTCACTAAAGAAAAAAAAAACTTATATTTTAAGAAGTAGTAGAGATTTTATGAATCTCAGTTACCACCAAAGTCTTTATGAAGTCAGTACTGGAAAAGATCAGGTTTATGAACATTATATATTTTGTCTTATTGTTTGCTGCAGGTAAAATAAGATCCTTAAAGCATCAGAATTTATAAAAGACTTATTTAATGGTAGTAGTGAAGATAGGAAACATTATGCTTAAATGAAATATTGATATAAAGCTAATTATTTTGGCCGTTTTAGAGGAATGAGACAAGGGGTGTGGACTGTAGAGGCCTCGCGCTTTGCTTGCTGTGTTCTCTAATCAGCACCTTTCTTCTGCGTGTTCATTCATCTAACAGGTTTCTCTAACACTTACAACATTGAAAATAAGGAGATTTTAAAATTATTTTTTAAATAGCAAGAAAAGTACCATTTCTGTAAAAATAAATAAGAAATCTATTGATTCTTAGGTCGAGCCACGGATTACCATTTCTTGGCATAACATCCAATTTGCAGAATATGTGCTAACCCTTAAAAACAAGATATAATTGTCCTCACTGGTAATTGCTGTACCTGCACATTCTTGCTGAATGCCAGTGCCATAAAACATTAATGGAAATTTCCATGAAACCTTTAGCGCTGATTGAACGAGAGACATGGGGGTGGTTAGGCAGGAGCTGGAGCACTTTTAGTGATTGCTGGCGATGGTCCATAATTGCCAACCTGTGTTAACGTGCCACTTTTTAACAGCCATGGAATCAATCCCCTAGTATTTAGTAAAAACCACCACCTGAGTCAAAGTAATTATCATGTGGTCAAGGCAAAAAAGCATGTGCTTTGTAATCAGAATGACTTACCTTCCAATCTCTGATTGCCCTTGTTGCTATCCTGGGGACACCACGCAATCCCTGAGCTTCTGTTTCCTCCATTACAAAATGGTGACAATCTCTTTCAAAGAAGAATAGGCACTAAGTTAGCAAGTCTGCTATTAAAATGAAAAATCGAAATCAATTTTGAACCCCCATTTTACAACTACACAACAAAAGACAGTTTTTATTTTAGCAATGCTTAATTTTTTAAAGTGCATTAGTCAGCTTAAAAAATCTTATCTACTACACTAGACTCATGTAATTGTGTAGTGTTTCCATTCCTAACTTTTCTACAATCTACCTGTATCTCTTGCATTGCAATAGAAAAGTGATTCATGGAAAGAAATGTGATTCTTGTAAACTTTAAATCAATAAGGTCTTCCCATTATAGTGTATGTCCCATAATATTATTAAATATTTAACTATAAAGGATTTGGTAGGGTACGAAACAATTTTTAAAATAATTATTTAAGAATTATACCTCAGCTATTTCTAAAAATTTAAGAGTAGGCTTAAGATGGAAATACTGTGTAAAAAAATCAACATTTATAAAAGCAGGGAAGTGGCCACCTGAGGAAACAGCAGGAGTAAATGCTTATAGGCATAAGAGGACATGGGAGTAATTTGGGTTCTAATTTTTTTTTGTGGAAAATATGAACAGTTAAGATATATTGAATATTCCCTATGTATCAGACACTCTGCTAAGTGCCTCGCCTGTATTATTATTTTTTTACATCCTCATAACAGTCTAACTTAGGTACTGTTGTCACCTCTATTTCGCACATGAGAAAACAGGCACAGAGGGTCAACTGCTTTGCGGAAGGTCGCAAGACAAGGCTGGGGCTTGATGAAAACGTTCCTGCTACAGAGAGGGGCAGCTGCTTTAGGTCAATTGAGATGGACGCATCGTAGGCTATAGAGATTTCATTTTGAGGAAATCGTACCCATTATCTGTACTGTCAGTAATTTCTCCCACCTAAATTTGAATTATGGACGTTTGCTCAATTTTCTGGGAAGCTGTGAGTTTTCTGGCACTCCCCTTAACTATACCCTGTCCTCCCTTGCCTATTTCTTGGAAAAATAAGCAACTAAATTTGCTTTGTTTGGCATTGAACCTTATTATTTATTTAAACCTAATCCTTAAATTATGCTTCACTCCATAGTTTTGTCTTTGCTTGGGAGGTTTTGTTATTACTTTCAAAATGAATAATGTAAAAATAAATTGGCAACAACAACCAAAAAAAAAAGCAAAAAACAGGCATTAGATTTAATCAGCAGTTTTGCCTCACTAGATGAAATTATAGTGCAGACATTAATTAAAAATTTTAGCACAAAAAGTGAGAATTAAGTTATAACTTTTAAGGGTGGAGCCTCCTTAGAGATTGCTAAGCATGTTTTAGAAGTACATGCACTGGATGGACGGTTATATAATTGGAAGTTGTTTGAAATATACCATCACCTTGGTTACTCCGCGGGAGTTAAGACTAGGGCTTGTTAAGAGCATGGAATACAGCAGTTGGAATCAGTCGGGCGTGATAACCTATTGAACAAAGATTGGAGTAAAAAGTGTTTATATAATAACTATCCTCCTTTAGAATATTTCTACTTTTTTGTAAATTTTCAGAATTTGACTTTTTCCCCTTACGATTTAATTATATCGAGTTCTATATAAATACTTTAAGTTCTTTATTTCTTTTTAATATTATCCTTCATATTAGTCATTTGTGTGATATTAAGTTAGTATTAATGTTATTAATTTCAAATGTGATATTCCAGCATTTTGAAGGATGTGTAAAGTTAGTCCAGTGAGGTTTGCTCGTAGAAAGATATTCTAAATATTTGGTAATCACGGGTGCTTTCTAGTTTATATTACTTTTTTGCCCTCACACTACCTACCATACCTGCTACAATTCTTACATTTAAAATACGAGAGAAATTATTGACCTAGTAATACTTATTCAGTGTTTACTAAGTTTGAGGAACTCCACTAGCTGTTTGGAACATATAAAATAGAGTGAAATGTTAGGACAAATACAAGGGTGCTTCAAAAAGTTCGTGGAAAACAGAATTAAAGATAATGTGAATCTTTCCATGAGCATTTTGGAGACCCCTTATATATAATGAAAATGAGGCTGAGTGTGCCAGTGGGGCCTGGGCCAGCAGCGTGCACAGAAAGTACCGTGACCTTCAGAAGGGGAGGCAAGAAGTTGTCCACTTAGAAAGAGTGCTACACAATACACAGGAAGATAGTCACCTTGCAGGGCCTTGAGGGGGGTGGGATGTTAGATGGCCAAGTAAATCACTTCGCTAAATGACCTTCCCAGAGACTGCTAACCATGGCTCCCCAGAAGGAGGTTTCTAGTGAGATAAACGAAGGCTCTGTTTGACCTGCCTGGTTTAGCAATTTTCCCCTAGTAATTTGCCTTAGATTCAAATGGACATGCAGGAGAGGTGATTCAGGGAGAGAAGAACAAGTGGATTTCATACGGAATGGATTTTGCGTGGAACCTCTTTAGACTAATTTTATATGCATTGTTCAGACTAGAATGAATGAGTACTTTCAGGTCAATATAAGGAAAAATGGGGTCTCTCTCCATAATGTGTAAAGATGAGCTTGCTGGACTTCAAAGATAGGACTGATTTTGTTCATTTGGTATTTATTTGTTGTGCACCTGACTCATGAGATGTATATTCTAGCAAATGTGGTCAAGCACGGGCAGAAGGACCACCACCCAGAAATGCAATAGCAAGAATTCTTGCAAATAATGGGGAAGAAGATTTCTGTGCCCAGCAGATATCTTGGCCCAGATCCCTGTCACAGGTTCAGAAACTGTGGCTATGGGTCTACTCCATAGTAGATGCTAGGGGTCGACCAGGACAGAGGTTACTACCTAAGTGACTAGGGGTAGGGGTAAGTGGAGATAATGGCAGGTCGTAGTTGATAAATAAAGCTAATGGTGTAGACAGCAACGACATCCTTGACATTTAAGAAACAAGGACAAGGCTGTGGTCAGAAGAAGGCAAGAGGGGAGGAGCCGGAACTCCTAAGTGCCAGCCGAGGCAATGTGGGAGGATTTGGACGAAGGCTGTGAAGAGTGTTTCATGCCAGGGACTCTGTGGTGTTGGGACAAATCAACTGTTCAAAGGTGACAAGACTAATCTGGGTACTTTCCTACTTTCAAATGGTATGTTTTGGGAGAGATTGTATCTTTATGAGAAAATCAAGGGAAGAATTCTTAGAAGAAGTGCTATTCCAACTGGACCTTGAGCATTTATGGGTCAGATTTCAAAGGTGGTGTTGGAAGTGGAGATGGGACGATCACAGTTCAGGCACATGTCAAGAGTGATCCACTTGGTGTAGGAAACAGGGGCACAGAATAGGAGAAAATTCTAGTTCTGCCTCCAGCACTACAAAGTACCACCTCCCATCCATCTTTGTCCTACCTCCATCACCTCAAATGCAAATTTTCCTCTTTCCCCTTTTCTCCAGCCAACATTATTTTTATGTTAGCACAGTTAAAAACAAGCTATTGTACTTCTCAGTGTGACACAAGAGTCTGCTGAGCATTGTTTGTCCACATTCCTGGTGAGGGAATAATAGAGGGGTCCAGACACACCAGTATTATTTATTCTTTTCTTCTGTGCTGCCCAATTCAGTGGCTGCTACCTGCATGTGGCTGTTTATATTTGTCACTTGAAATTAATAAAAGAAAAAGATAATTCCTAGCCAACTTTCAAATTCTCAATGGCTACATGTAGTTAATGGCAACATGTAATGTGTTTACATATATGATAATGCAGATGGAGAACATTTTCACCATTATGGAGAGTTCTCTTGGGCAGCATTGTTCTATTCGCTATTTTAATATACTCATGTGATAAATATAATTTTAAATCAATTGTGTTCCTGCTGTTTTGCTCTTTTATAATATATTTATACTGAACATTATTTTATCTAGGTATAAAATATGTTAAATCTCACTCTCTGTCCCATCCTCATCCCCATCCCCACCGAAAACAAATTACCCAAGTGATTAAACTCATGACTCCCTGTGTGAGAACCAGTGATGGAAACTGCTGAGGTCATTGAAAAGTTTTCATCACAATCAGAATTACTTTTCCTAAGTATCTATCTTATTAAAATGATGTCTTCAGGCGTTAAGCCCATTATCTAAAATACGTAAAAGGAAAATGATAAGTGTGGAGATTATGCTGGTGGTGTCTCAAAAAGCCAAAGCAAATAATATATATTATTTTAAAATACGGGCTTTATTCAATATGTTGTGAATATTGTTAATGCAATTCTTTGGAGCAAGAAAAGGAAATAAGGGAAAAGAGGAGACTTGACTAAGGGTTATTTTAATGAGGCAAAATGGGAGAGAATACCTAAAGAGGATAGATAGAATTATGATGCTAAGTGGTGGTAGACACCCGATGGACCCTTCCAGTGCACACAGTGGCTCACACTTTAAAAGGGCCCTGAACTCATTGTGATTTTAACTTCTCTGCAGAAAAAAAAAAAAAAAAGAAAAAAGAAAAAGAAAGAAAAAAAAAAGAACTTCTGAATGAAATTAATATAATTTACTTGTAAAATTACATTAGTTGACTCCTTGCACATGATAAAATAATTATGTAAGTTTGTCAATGGCTTGGGGTAGAGGGAAGAACGTAGTTGTCAGCAGGCTGTCCAGGAGCATTTGATAAAGCTGGCTTCATAAACTTTAGCAGTTTAGCTTCCTGTGGGCCAAGCCCTACACAGTTGGCTAAGTCCTTCCTTTAATTTGCTTTTCTATTTTTTTTTTTTTTTCTCCCTGAAAAATAGTTTCACAAGACACACCATAAAAGAAAGCTTCTGTGGTCGGATCAAGTTTGGGATGTGCTGCAGTCCACGCTTTCTTTCTTAGAGAGTCCACCAACCTCTGTGAAGTGCTGCAGTCTGGGGATTTGATTAACTTAGCTTCACTTATCATCACCTAAAATAGTTTGACCAAATAACCCCTGATATTTTGACTTGACACTTTTTAATAGTTTGCAAACGACTGTAATGTTTTGTAAAGTATACAAAGTATACTTGATTAGTCTATGGATAGAACTACTTAAATAGCCTAATCACTTAAAAAGCTGCAAGGCTTTATGTGAGAACAGGTCCTTATTTTTGGAATGTTGAAAGACTGAGGGGTGAAGTGGCATGATGATTGAGACAATAAAAATGCTTCTGTAAAAAGAGTATATATGTGTAGTATATGTGCATATATCTGTATGTACACACACATATGCAAACACAGGTAGGGTTCAGTGGAGCAAAATGTTCACAGTTGATGAATCACAGGGAAAGATATGATTTGTACAATTTTTGAAATATTTTTCTAGGTTTGAAAACTGATTGCCAGAAAGAGGGAAATCTTATAAACACAAACATAAGCAGCTTTGATTATTTTGGGCAATGATGGAGCTGCCATACGGAAGAGTTGATTAGGAGAGAAAAAGGATTTTAAGATCCAAAAAGAAGTGAAAGGGGGAGATTTGTGTTATTAACTAGGGACAGCTCCATACCTAGAGGAAGGTTTTCAGGTCATAGAATTGCCTTGCCATTCCTTTAGAGTTATGTGACTCCATATTCAAGAGCTCATACCTTAGGCCCTTCAGCGAGGCCAATGAGATCACTGCCTGGAAGAGTGTCAGGCTGTTTTTTCTTAATCCTGTCCAGTGTACTCCAGGCCGCAGCATGATGTGGGGAAGCTTGCCCACTTTAAATGAGGTTATGTAGCCAAATAGGTAGGGAAGCCATTCTGAAAAGGCGCTCTCAAGATTTATCCGAAGACCTAGCTGCTTGACCGAGTGGAACCAACAGCTTGAAATGTGCAGCAGCCAGGACTGGCCTGACCTTGATCTTCCTTAGACCAGCTATTAATCCCCAACTTGCAGCTGGCTAAGGGAAGCAATATGTAATAGATTGCATGTCATCTTCTGTGCTTCTAGGGCACAGACATTGGCATGCAGTATTTTCTGAATAACTTCTCAAGGATTTTTGTGAAGGTTGTAGCATTCAGAGGTGGAAGGGTTTCCCAGTCTCCAAATTCTGCCTTGATATATCATTAGCTGAAACAATATTGCAGACGTGGCTATTGCCCTCAGGGAGAAATAAGAGTCATTTAATTTCTTGCAGTTTCTGAGATGCTGCTTTTAATATTGTAAAACTGTTGCTAATATGCTCTTTCAACAATGCTAATGTCTTTGCAACCCTGACTCTCCTTTGCGAAGCTTTTGCTTTTCCTATTTTTTTTCCTTCCTCCTTTTTTATTGTTTAACCTTTACAGGAGGTTATATAAATTGTGAAATTGGATTTGTTCACTTTGCTGATAAAGGTTTTAACAGTAAAGGTTCCTACCTCCTTCACTAAGCTCATCTTAGTTCACATTTAAAATTGTGACAGTTCTTGTGATCATTTGATATTGTTAGTTATTATGCTACAGATATTTCTATAACATTAATACATGGTTCTGTGTTACACTTATGGTATACATAAAACCTTAAGAATGTATTTTATGTAATTATTATATTGGCTAATAACCATGTGGTGATATTCATAGACATGAATGTCTTGCACATCAAGGCACTAAAGCTACAAAGAAGTGTCAGAAAATAGTTTAACATCAATACAAACATATATTTATATTTTATCTCCTCATTCACACTAGAAGCTAAATACTAATCTCTGGAGAGTAACAATTATAAAATATATTGCAAAAAATGATAAAATTATAAAATGATATCTTTATTGTTTCACATTTTACAAAGTATTGTCACCTATAATATTAGGAAAGATGGCTAAACAAATGACAATCCAGTATGTCTACAGAGGCTCTTTCTGTAAATTAGTGAAACAGATGTAACTACATAGAGCTTTAGAATCTCTTCTTGTCGTCTCATAATTTTTTGTACTAGTTGTTTTTAATAAACCATATGAATTTGAGAAGCTCAAGATGTTCATTCATAACGATAAAAAATACTCCCTATTTATCATTTCTGGATGTTTCCAATGTAAAAATAAAATTTTAAATAAACTTTTATGCCATGACCTTTTGCATGATACAGCAACAGTAAGAGAAGAATTAAAAGAAAACTATTTAATAATTTTAGAATCTTCGAAATTTAGAAAGGTGGTTATTTTACTGGTAAGTGCTGAATGAAGTTAGTTCCTTGCAGACATGGAAGTGTGAGACCACTCACAAAGATTCCCCAAATTTATAGGGTAACAATATCCCTGTATGGGGACATTTGAGAGAAACGATCTGAGATGTTGAATTACTTAATTGGTTTTTGTTCACCTCTTTTGAAAATGTGTTGTTTAAATGACATTTGTCTAGTTTGATAGAGAGAATATTAATGAAATGCAAAGCATCTATTTCTGCACATAGCTGCTGGGTCTGTTAAGCTGCTCAGAGCTCAGGGCTCTTGTCTTATTTTATGTGTGACTGCTCGTTGGAAAGTCTTCACTGGAAACCCAGAAAACTGTGACCATATTATTCGTATCATGAGAAATGGGCTGGCTTATCTCTATAGATAAGACTTTAAGAAGAAAAATCTAGCGTCTTCAAAACTGTGTATAGAAGCATGAAATAGAATTCAAGAGCAGTGGTCTCTAAATTTCCAACAGTCTCTAAATTTTCCGTCCTCTTAAAACTTCAACAGCGAAGAGTGCATTTAATTTTACTGTGTTGCAAATACACTTGGCCAGCTCTCTTGGCAGAAGGTTGCTTACTCTGCTGAGTAAGTCACAGGGCTGTTGGCAAGAAAAAGAAAAGATTTTCACTCTTTTGAACACAGAACTAGATTTTCTAAATTAAATTTTTGTATCCTCATTGGAATATTTATTCCACTGATGTTTCAAAATGTTCCTGAGGAGTTAGTTTTAAAATTTGCCTCTAACAAGCTTTTAAAGAGAGTTTCTTGTCTCAATTTGGATTCAGCATTGATTGGCTACTTCCTCTGCTTTTTTCCCCCAGCAGATAGACCAGTCTACAACAGCTTTTATGTTTATTGCAAAGGCCCCTGTCAAAGAGTGCAGCCAGGAAAACTCAGGGTACGGTGCGGCACCTGCAAGCAAGCAACACTCACCTTGGCCCAGGTAAGGAAATGCAGTGTCTGCATGAGACTGCTGAGAAAGGTCAATGTGGACAAGTATTAACAGAGTTGCCTTTGGGTGTTGCTAATAATATATCACCCATCCTTGAAAAGAAAAGACATTCTTCCATGTGTCTGTAGTGGTTAATGGTACCTGAAGTTTCATTTAAAAATGCACCCTTGTCTTCTGGATTTTTTCTATGCTGTAAAAGTTTAGGTAGCACAAGGCCATTTCCCCATTTCTTTAACCCAGGCCTATTGAAAAGAAATATAGAGACTGCTTTTATAATAAAAATAGGTTGTGCTTTGTTAGGGTGTTTTTATTTTTATTTTTATTTTTATTTAATTTAATTTTATTTTATCATTATACAATGTGGTTTATCATTGTGGCCTGTTACTGAAACCTCCCTCCCACCTCCCTCTCCCCGCTTCCTCCCATCATCCTCATATCTGTTCTCTTGTCCTAACAACTTCAAGGAATTATGATTTTTGTGTTTTCTTCCCATCCACCCCCCATTTGTTTGTGTATTTATTTATTTATTTTTAGCTCCCACAAACAAGCGAGAACATGTGATATTTCTCTTTCTGTGCCTGACTTGTTTCACTTAATATAATTTTCTCTAAGTCCATCCATGTTGTTGTGAATGGTAGTATTTCATTCTTTTGTATAGCAGAGTAATATTCCATTGTGTAGATAGACCACATTTTCCATATCCACTCATCTGATGCTGGACATTTGGGCCGGTTCCAACTCTTGGCTATTGTAAATAGTGCTGCAATGAACTTCGGAGTACAGGTATAGAGGTGTTTTTTTAGAAGGAGCCATGAAAGAGCCTCCTAAGCTACTGGAAATGCTTTCTATCTTCTTCTGTGTGATGGTAGATGGTTACATACATAAGTCAAAATTCACTGGACTATTCATTTAAGATTGGTGCACTTAAGGTTGCTAAATGTAAGTTTTACTTCAATAAAAAAAAATGACAAGTAGAGTTCTGGAGCAGACTAAGTCCTGCCCTGGCTTGTTGCTTGTGTTTGTGCAGCCATGAGCTAAGAGTGGTTTTCACATTTTTAAGTGGTTGGGAAAAATCAAAACATGAATGATACTGTGTGGCATGTGAACATTATGTGAAGAGCCCATAATGTTGCATGAATGGCATTTGTGTTTGAACTTCCATATGCTGATTCTGTAGATCTACAACCTCTAGAAAAGTGTCCATCTCAGTGTCCATAAAAAAGGTTTCATTGGAAGCCAGCCCTGCTAGTTCTGTCCATGTTGTCTGTGATTGCTTTGATGCTGTGAGGGCAGAGTCCAGTGACTGCGACACAGACTGGATGGCCTGCAAAGCCTGGGGTATTTATTCTCTGGCCCATTAGAGAAAAGCTTTGCTGACCCCTGATAGAAGACATAGAGACAATTACTGCATGGCTTCAGCATGAGGGCCGTGTAGGATGTGTCTAGATGTGATGTAGACATGGCAGTGGGGAAGGGCATGGAGGGTGTCCGGTCAGTCCAATGGTGAGCACACTGACAGGAAGGCCTGAAAGGACAAAGTGCTAGGGGCAGTCAGGCACTCCAGTATAACTGAAGACCCCAGGTACCATAGAGGCACCCCAGCGATGGCCGGAGCTTGCAGACTCTACTCTGCAGGCAACGAGGAGCCAACACAATATCGTACATACAAGGGGGGAGTATAAATTATGGTTTGAAATTATTTGTGCTGTAACAGTTTGTCATTAGGGTTGAAGCCAGAGACAGATCGAAGGCAAAGAGGCTAACTAAGAAATATTTCACACAGTTCATAGGTGAGGTGCTGAGGGCCTGGGTCAAGGTGGTGGCCCTGCAGAATGGGAATAACAGGGCATTGGGAAAAAACTTGAATGCTACACCCAGTAAAGGAGAAATCATGGACCCATTGCCTCAAGCCTGAGAAAAATGAAAGAACTGCTTAAAAATGTGATTTAATATTTCACTACGATAGAACGCTTCAGCTATTTGGGAAATCCACTTACGAAGCCTAATCAGTGAATGACGCCCAGGTGGGTCCTGCCCGAGTGGAGTAGACTCCATCTGGGGTGTCATTGGGCAGTGCTTCTGCCTACACACACGCTGTCCTAGAGTTCCACAGGCATTTTTCTCCCATCTGTCTTCTGGCTGTTTCCAATGCAATACACAGCCTCTTCTATCCTACCTGTACTCAAGTCCTGATTGCTTCAGATGATGGATATAACCTGTTTGTACCAACTTCCTGGTATTCTTAATAAAAACAGCAATAACACATTTTTATTGAACTCCAAGCTAAATTCTTTTCATACATTATCCATTTAATTATTTTATAACAACACTCCGAATTAAGTACTATTAATAACCCTATTGTGGATTTGAGAAAAATGAAGCTTAAAGAGATTAAGACATTTTTCCCCCAAAATAAGAGCCTGTGAGTGTGGACTAGGGGTTTGAACCTGGACTGTCTAATCTAAAGTTTTAAGGTCTACAGTTTTTTACCTTTTTACCACACAGATATATTTACATTGAGGGTCACATACTCAAATATCCACAGTGGTAAAAAATTAGGTCAGATGTAGGCAGTCAGGGGTGGTGAGGACCGCAGTGGAAGTGAGGGGCTGAGGCCCATGCACAGGAGGCAGCCTGCGCCTGTTGGCAAGTGGTGAGAGGGACTCATCATGGCGGCTGGATCTGTTTTTTTTTTTTTTTTTTTTTTGTTCCCCAATGAAGAGTGCCGGAGTCCAGCTCTGCAGAATTCTTTGGACCTGAATAGGTGGTGTGGAGTCGGTGTAGAAAGAAAGACACGGACCACAAATGTCTAGTGCAAGTGTGGACAAAACCACATGATTTTTTTGCTTTATTTATATATTTTTTTACTTTATCTTTTACATAATGATTTACCTTTTAATCAAAACATTTCTTATTTCATTTCTATTGAAAAGGAAAGGTCAAAACATTCCAAGGCACTCATGCTGTGACAAAAACATCTACTCATGCATCAATAGTTCACCCCAAAGTCTGTGGCTTGTGGCCAGGAAACTATACAATAGCAGCATGCTTGGCTTTAAAACATCGGACTTTTGGCCTCAGTCATAAATCTTAATCTTCTTAGCTTACATTTTAACCTATATTTTAAACTCTTTTTTAATCTTACTTACACTTACTATATTAATTTTAATAACATTGATTGGTTATGTTTGACAATTGTTTATACTCAGTATAAAACATTCTAATTTATCATCAAAATCACAATGTTTATAACATGATTTTTATCATAAAACTTAACTATAAATCTCTATTAAATTTCTATGTTATTGTTACAAGTTTTATGTTACAAACTGCTTTAAACAAAACCTGTTAATATCAAAATTTATTTGTGTTTTTCTTCTATTTAACTTATTTATCTTTATAACAAAACTTTTTATTTCCCTGCCAATAGACTCCAGGAACAGCATAGGGGACAAGGTGAAAAGTTAAATGACCCTTCTCAAGTTTATAAAAGTACACTGTGTCATTCTTATTATTACTATGGAATGATATATTCTTGGTGAGTCAAATGAAGCAGTGGGAGTGGAGAAGGAGCAAAGAAATCTGTAACTGGTGGTGATCAATTAGTGGTAAACACCACTGCACTCGGACCCACTGTCTCCCTAGGAGACGTGGATTTATAAAAATTTAACACAATAACCTCATTCCACACGCACAAAAGTATGATCACAACTAGAGATCCAGTTATTCGAACGTTATGGGTCCATGCACAGTCCACTAATGGAAAGATTAACAACAAAATTAAATGGAGCCAACCATATTAGGAACATGCATCAAAAACACCTTTAGTACTGGCAATGTCATTTAAATAAACCAGTTAATTTTGATGTATTTTAACATGTCCTTGAGAAACTCCAGGGCCCTCGGAATTTCCCAAAGCCATACTAAGCCAAAAGGTTAGGCTGTTTAATTCTGGGAAGCCTTGTCAAGCAACCAAATGTGAACAAACAGGAAATTCTATGGAGCCATTCTGCACACACAGGACCCCCTTGCAGCCTGCAGAACAAGGAGTATCACTCCTCAGGCTCCCATGCTGTTCCCTATAGCAGGATGGCTCTTGACAGAAGAGAAATCATAAATCTGGAATTTCATGTGAAATTTCCCATTTTAAAATATGCCCTGTCAGGGGAAAAAGTAGAAAAACAAAAAGAAAAAGCACTGGCAGCATCTGTGTGAATGCACCAAACCAAAGCAGGGTGTTGTATTGCAGGGATTCAGTGGTGCATCGGTCCTGGGTGCATGGCAGAGTCTGGCATGTGGGAAGTACTAGGTAAAAGTAAGGTGGCACTGAGAGGCACAAGGATGAGCTGAAAAAGATGACTCTGGAGCCAGACAGCCTCGTTAGAGTCCCAACTTCTTACTTCCTACCTCTGTCAACCTGGGGACGTCTGTTCATGGGCAAACTAGTGTCTGTGTCTTAGCTGTCATGAAGATTAGTTCATATATGAAGAATACTTAGGACAGTATTTGGAACATAAATACTTAGGAATGTTGAATGCTTTATTATTGTTGTTCTGTTACTATTATCGTTCATATATGTATATATGCATGTATGTCTGTACTTCAGTGTGAAATCAATCCAGGCCTTGGCTAACTCCTTTCAGAGAAGCAAAAGCCCTGTGCTGCTATTCCATCTCGGAACAATGTTCTGTGATGGAGTCCCGTCACCCTGCTCACCCGGAACACTGCTTCCTGGGAGGGGTGATGCCATGGTCAATCCAGTGCTCTCAGTGCTACCCCGTCTCAGATGCCCACACTCTTGGCCACCAGGAATTTTGTCTGTTCCCGGAACTGATCCACCTTTGATATTTAAATTCCAGGTTGTATTCCCCCTATACTCTTGTCTGATCTGCATATAACTGACCCCTCTCCTAAGTTTTTCTGGAGCTATCTGGCCTTTCCTCTCGTCATTTCTGACCCTGAGAGGCCAAAACTTCAACTACATTATTATTCACTTCCTGTTCCTCATTCTGTAAAATTGTCCATTTACCTGTCTGTAACCCAGGAGTCTGTAAGCCTAATGACATCAGATACCTTGGCTCTCTGGGTCCCTGCTTTACTTTCAGCACCTCACATGGTGCCTTGCTCATAGTAGGGCACAAAGCAAATAATGTTGCATGAATGGCATCTGTGTTTGAACTTCTATATGTTGATTCTGTAGATCCATAACCTTTGAAATCCTATCTGACATTTTATAATCATATTAATCAAAGCAGTTATGAGAGTTTTACTCCAATTTATTTTCTTCTTTACATTTATATTCTTGTATTCATATTTTTCTCTAATTGTCATGACAGATCTGCAAAGTAGATACTATTATCCAATGTTTTTAACAAAGAAATTCCATGAGGTTAAGTAAAGAGCCCAAAGTTACACAGTTAACAAATATTGGAGCCAAGAGCAAAAAATCTTGTCTGTATTTTTCTAAAGCCTTGGCTTTTTCTAGGATGCAAATATATTGCTTACTATACAAATCTGGTAAGCAATATCCCATTATCTACTTTCCTTATATTTAAAATATCACTCCAAAATACCCTTGAAAGAAATATGCTTAAGGATTTAGGGAAAATGGATTCATAATCAAAATGGATTATATTTAATCTATATTTTAGCAGCTAGTAGATGTAGCATAACTGGCACGTAGATGAGAAGATAAGACATTTCAATTTTTTATTAATTACAAAATATACACACTCGATAGTACCTACAAATAACATCTCTGTGGAGCAGCTGACCAGTCACATTGCTGATTGTCTGCAAGTTTAGGCTTGGCAATGATGGGGCAGGTACTGAACTTTGCCGAGAGTAATGATCTCTATGTAAACAATAGGCAAGTCTTAGGTTTTATTTTGCAGTACTTTGTAAAGATGGATAACTTACATAATTCTCTCTGGTCGGGGGGGGTAAGAAACTGTTATCTTAGGTGGCTGACTAGTTATAGTGGAGCAATGTGTGGTTTATCTCAACTTCTACAAGGAGATTTTTATACATGGAGAAAAATTGGAACCTACTTAGCCACCTGGGTTATTTTTGCAAATGTAGTTTTATTTTTTATTGTCTGGAGAAATCAGTCTGCAATAAGCTCCATGCATTTCAAGAGTCTTAATAGTAACCTAATTCTTTTGTTGTTGTTGTTGGGGGTTCATAATTCCAATATTTCCTCGACACTTTTTCAATTTTGCATGTAATAATAATGAGCTGTCTCTCATACATGATGCTTGAGTCTAAATCACATTTCACATTTAACATGATACTCATAATAAATTGGCAAGGAATATGGACAGCCATTTTTTTCCTGATATTAAGCATGAGGCAGCTGATGTCTAACATTTTCCCCTGATCTTGAGGGTAAGTTGAGAGTAGACTCAGGCACCAGGTTTTCTTCTATTTCCAAATCAAAATGTCCTCTTTATTTCACAGTGACCTTGACCAAGGTTTTGACTAGACCAAAATATCCTTTAGAAATTTGAATGCTCACTGGAAAATAGTAAACAATGGCTGATTGGAAAAACATGGCAAGAATTCAGTTTTCAACTGCCTACTCAAAGACTGTGCATTGAGGTCCTGGCAGAAATAAGACAGGGTGGAACACAGAAGGGAGGTTGCTTTGTACCTGCTTTTATGTTTCTGATTGTTCTTGAACACTGAAATGGGTAATTTGAAATAGCCCATGTCACTGTTTCCCTCAAGGATTTCCTGTCACCGATTTATGTAAATAAAAGCACTAAATTGTATCACCTGTTAATTTTGACTGGGCTGGTGGGCTTAGTTAGGACGTGGATGAGGAGCCGTCCATCTGGTTCTTCCTCTCACCGTGCAGGCTTCTTCCCACTGGGTCCTAACAGTGCTTTCCCCTAACTAGGGTGAAGTGCACTGTCCATTCCTGCATTGTCACATCCTAGGTGACTTTTGCCTCCTCCAGAAGACAAGGCTTCTGTGATACGAAGAAATTGACTCACCTCACAGGAAATAGGCTTAAAATATGGCAAAAATAGTTATAGAGTAAACTAATTTAATGACTCTAATAATAATTAGAAGATAGAATGGATGTGGAAGTGAGCTGAGAAAGCATACATTTTTTCTAGGAATATTTCTCTAGGAGCAGAGTCCTGTAGGTTACGCATTGCTAATCTCTCCAGCACAAACTGTAGGTAACCAGAGTTATCTACCATTAACATCTTTTTGTTTGCACTCAGTTTATTAGTCTTAAAATGAGTCAGAAGCCAGGAGATTACTGCAGCCAAGAACTTTGGATGATTTTTTTTTTCCCCTCTACAATCACTATAATTACTTTATCTCAAAAAGAACTTTATCTTTGCCACTCTAATGAGATACTCAGCCGTGGAATTGCATTAAAGCTAAAAGGTTTCTGATGAGAAATGGTGCAATAAATAGAATAAGATGTAAAGTGCCTGGCATGATGGATTTTGTTTAAAATTGGTTTATAGATTAGGGACAATTTATGTGAGGAAATTTATTAAGAAATATAGTCTAAATGTATAATCATTCCTAAACTTAATATTTGTTACAGATTAATTGTTGGTCAGGAGTCTACTTACTTCTCTTATTATCTGCCTACTCTCCTATCTCCATAATAAATTAAAGTCTTAGAATATATCTTAGCTTACTTTCTAGTTTTAACATGGAGTGTTTCTGCCCAAGTATGCATTTTTTCTCTCTGCTTGTATATTTGATTGACAGGTATTCAGAGTTTTTAGTATATAATGGAAGAGTCATTACAAATTATTTTATGTTAGTTAAGTGTGTTCCGTAAGGCACACTTTGGGTGTCCCCGTCATGAGAGTGTCAACTGCACCTGCATTCTGTGTGCTTTGTGATGCCAGTCGTATGATAAAGCCAGCTTGTGTGTGGACTCCTTGCACATCAAGGCTCCAGGATGCAGAACAAGCACCACGCAAGACAGCCACCCGCTTCTGCCTGCATCCCGCCATCTGTCCTGCCACTACATTTCTCTTGACCGCCTGGGCTCTTCTCCCCTCCATGTCCTTTCTGAAGCTCACCCTCTTTGGGTGTGTTCTCTGTGGTCCTCACTGTGGGATCCAACCCTCCCAGCCACACACAACATATGCACATGCACTGCTACACTAGCCAGTCAAGAGGGGGCTGACAAAAGATTAAGATGGCTTCTTTTTCTCTTTTAGCAAAACCAGTACCCGGAAAAGAGACAGTCTAAGATAAAAACAAACAAATTTTTAAAAAAAAAGTATTACCATAAAGAATTTTGTTTTGATGGTTTATTTTATATTAACGCATTATTCTTGTTTATATATATATATATATATATAGTACACTGTATGCAGATTCTAAATGTAAAGTGTTCTACTTAAATCAGGTTGATTCAAACCATTTCAGGGTAGCAATGCCAGCCAGTATCAGCAATTTAAAACTTTAAGAATTTAAATAAGTACTGCTACTGTTATTTTCTTAAAACGCAGTGTTTTTAGATAATTCATACCTAGGGTTCAAACCTTTATTCTTTGCCATCAACATTCACCTCCAGTGGTTACAGATGAATTTTCTAATTTGTTATTTTATTGATTGTACCAAATTTACTAATATACCAAAATATATAAAGAATGATATCATTTTGGAACATTCTTTTGGAATTTATGCAAATATTGCGAATGTATTCTTTGATTATTCTCAAAATATTCAATGATATATTTTGACAACAGCTTTTTAGAAATGTTCAGTTTGTTGAAAGCTAAGGATTATAGGTGAATTCATCTTTTTAAACATTTTTAATTGAAAAACAGTTAATTGTACATATCCATGGGGTACAGAGTTGAATATCAATACCTATGTGCAATACGTGATGCTCAAATCAGGATAATTACTATATTCAACATTATACAATGTAATTGTTTTTTGTGGCCCTTTACCAATTCCTCCCTAACCCCCTTTCCCTCTCCCCCTTTCTGAATTCATCTTCTTATGAAAGATTTCTTCTTGAATATCTTCATGCATATATTCTTTTGAATATAATCAAAACATCAGCATTTCATGTGGGAAATTTTGGTTTCCAATGATTTCTCTCTAATCTTTATTTTAGTTATTTCTGTTTCTCCAGATTAGAAAAAAATTCCCATGATTTTCTCTATTGAAGACTTACAATTTACCAAAAATCTGTTTCTTTTAACAAGTTATAAAGTCCAGTACTTCTTATACTGAATTGGATTTCTTTAATGGCTTTCAAAGACTTTTCAAGTTATAGCTGAACAGCTTTATCTTCCTAAGGGCAGTGGGGATGTTCAATTCGTTTATGCCCCCACTCCCTTCTGCTGCAACTTGAGGGGGTCAGGGCACACTGAGGGGTGGCAGGGGATCTGAAGAGACAGGAACACCCAAGACCACACTGTACATTTTATAAATAGTCAAATTAAACAAATTGTAAATATATTATTAGGTTAGGTGAATTGGCCATTTGGTGAATAAGCTTTTGGTGAATAGGCTTTTGATTTTCAGCAGCCTGCCTAGAACCAGATCCTACAAATGTCCACAGAACATGCATATGTGGAACACAGCAGTTTTATTTACTCAAAGACAGTAATTTTCAAGAAAACTTTGGGTGATTTTCATGGCTTTCAAAGATTCCTGCAATGTTTAGCTGAGGTTCTGGTGGGAGAAGAGCCACTGATGAGAGAAGAGGAGCATGGAGAGGGGACAGAATGGTTCAGGGTGGGGTGACAATGAATAGTTGACAGAGGGCATGTTTTATCAGAGTCTGTATAGGAACCTGGGCAAAACCCAGAGCCCCACCTATTCAGAATTGGGGAAGAGAGGGAAGCCCAACGTGGCTGGCACATGGAGGTTCTGGGTGGGACTGCCAGGTTTAGCATGTAAAAATATAAGGAGTTCAGCTAAATATGAATTTCAATAAATGACATGTTAGTATAAGTATGTCCCAAATATTACATGGGACATAACTATTCTAATTTTTCTGTTTAAAAATTGTCTTATTTGAAATTCACATTGAATTGAGGCCCTATCCTTTTCTCAGCAACACTCATTCTGACACTGTGCCCCCTCTTGTTGCTGAGCTATCTGTGTAATGATTATTGGCACTGAGAGCAGGAGGCCCCTCGAATGGCTCTAGGTGAAGCTGTGCGGGCAGCTGGAGCTGGGTGGGGAGGAAGGGCAAGACTGACATACAGGACAACTGGAGCTGGCAGACATGGCAGTGGTCAATGTGGAATGCTAACTGGGGCTTCTGGAAATGACTCTGGATGCCTGGGGGTCACACCAGCATCCTCTTATGAGGGGGTCAGCCAGAACCATTGGAGACCCAAGTGTACCTTCACTAAGTGGAATTGTTTGTTTCTGCAGAACTGCTGATAATTGTTAGTAAACCAAAGGGAACTTCTCATTAGAAAGACAGAAACCAGTAAGTATGTCCTTGTGGACTGAAAAAAAAAAAAAAAAAATGAGTTTGAGTTTTGCTATGTTACATGCATGTCAACATTTAAGAGTTTATAAGCAAAAAATGAAAAATACAATGTTGCCTATTGAAATAAGTATAAAATTGTTTAGGAAATAGGTAAAATGTTATATGTAAATATAAAATTATTAATGATGTAGACAAAATGTTATCCAACTGAGCTGCGGGCAACTTTAACCAATTCACTATGTTCCTCTCCTCTATTATAGAAATTCTTACATTGAGTGCCTTTGTCATATGCCTGATGTTTCAAAACTAAAAATTTCTTTGGTCATATGTTATTAGTTGGAGTGATTTCAATTAATTAAAGCCTAGAGAAATGTTGGTCAATGTTGGTAGTTCATTGACTTTTTAGTCCAGCTAATTATTTTCATTTCATCGGGACCCCGGGGGGGGGGGGTAGCCTTTCACTGCTTCTTTACATGGGGCCCTCTGTAATAGTAACTTGCTTTTTTTTAGTAGCAATTTTACTTACAACTCTTTAAGAAAAAGAGAGAGAGAAAAGGAAAACAGTCTTGCAGATCCAAGTTCCCTAAGCATACCCTTAGAACACCCCAAAGCTCAGCAGCACGTGGCCCTGGAGACATGGTACTTCTTTTGTGCTGAACTGTGTGCAGTGTCTCGCTGTTTTACTCCGATGCCCAGCTGTGCTCCTGACCAAGGCTGCTAGTGTGAAATTCTCAAGACTGTGGGCAGGAAGTTTATTCACGTTGCTCTGAAAAAGTATGTGCGTGTATTTTACAGTGTCTTAAGTTCTCTATTGCATTACTTTCAATGTACATGGTTTTATCATATGTATAAGAAATGGTTATTACTGATAACTGTAATTTAGTGAATGTTTACCAAAAACTAGAACCCAAGCTCAGCACTGTACTTAATATCTCACTTAATCGTTATGATATTTGAGTAGTGCTTTTTCTAATTTCATATGTGTGTATCATGGCAATGAGGTATGTAAGGTTAATGTTTTTTACTTTTTATGTAAAAGATATTAAAAGTTTTAAAAAGTCTGTCAACTTAGTAGTGACATTATTTAATTAGAAACAGGTTGAGCTAGCTAGAATTTTATTCATTGTGCAGGATGATACGTTTAAGACATTTATATGAGAAATATTTATTGAAACTATGGAGAATGTTTTGACCTTAAAGGAAAAGACAAGGCTTTCTAAGGGAAGGGTTTTTTTATATATTTCAGTATTTCCTTTTACATTGCAGTTGCACGTATCACATTTAGAAACTGGTTTGTTTGGTTCACTGGTTGGTACTGCCGTCTCCTGGCCGTGACAGAACATGCTCTTTGCACAGGTAAACCCGTGGGGACGTGATTGTTGTCATGAGCACTGACTGGACTGTTCCTCCCTTTACTCCCCTCTGTCCCTCAAGGCACAGCACTGGCTATATGGCATAAAGTCTGCATGCCAGGCAGGACAACGCTGGGAGCAGCAGTGCCTATCTCTTTTATTTAAAGTAACAATAATAATAATTCCAAGAAGCTCTGAGCACGCTTTCCCGTACATCTCATTCATGACGGGCTCATATGGCAACTGGTAATTAGAAAGGAAGTTGAAAAGCAAGTGTTCGCAAAGGGGAGCAGAATAGCCATGGTTGGCTTAGACCAATCCTGTTTCATCACCTAGTTTGAGCCCATTGTGTCTCCAACCAAAATCAGAGTCCTGTCAACAGGGAGGTGGGCATTGGGTGGGTAATGACTAATGGCTGCTGTGTTTGTAAAGGCATAATTATTTTAGATCATTTTCGTGAACTCGCCAATTTCATGACTGAGTGGAAATCATGCTGTTATATACTCTATTTGTATGACTATGCCTGTGCTAGAGGTATGGCCAGCCTTGAAACGGTTCCTTCATGTGTGTGAAATGCCACTGTTTTCCAGAGGTTGTTTCTACACACAGATGTACCTCCCTGATTCTCTACAGAATGAAATTGATATATTGTTCATTTGAGCACTTAGAAGCTTTATCAGGAATTGCAGAAATAAAAAATAGATCTTTAGGATAGTGAGTTAATTTATTTGTTCTTTGCTTAAGAAGTAAATGGCTAAAGCCTCACTGGGGAAAGGTAAACAGAACTTAGTAGCCCTGTTGTACTCTGTAGTCGAGCTTTTGTTGATGCTTTATAAAAACCAAGTATATTACCTAGCACTAATAAAATGTGTGGGGCAGGGGAGTCACACTGGAAATGCTACTTCAGAATTAGGCAAGACAGTACATAGCAGGACTGTGATATCTTTTTGCATTATTTTACAGAGGCATGTGTACTTATGCATGCATCTTCCGTCTGGGAATATCAAGCTACCTGCATAAATGTATCATCAAAGCCGTATGGGAAATGGAAAGGTTAATTGACTTTCCTTGGGTCACTCAGTGAAAAAGAAACCAAACTGAGAATTAAATCTGAGGAACTCAAGCTTAGATTCTTATTGAAAGCAATCATATTGAGTTCCATTAGTTTTCTTACTGGGACTAAGGGAGAGCTGAGACTGACTCTGCAGTGTTTTCCGGAAAAGAGTCAAATTTACTGGACTACATCTCTCTGAAGTGCAGGTCAATATTCAGGAACTGGACTAGAAGTGGAAGTGAAATAGGAAAGAGTAAGTGGAAGAGTACTGACCTACTTGGAAAAAGGAAATCATGAATATTACAGGGCAGCTCTCATAGATTACGACATTCAACTGACTAGTTGGCCAAGTTGGTTTGTTGCCGGGCATAACACTAATGAAACCAGAGTCTATGACATGAGTCCTGCATGGGCCACTTGCATTGATTAAAACCCTGTATTCATTTGTTAGTATGGGTTCTCCCAGCTAGTTTCAAAGAATTATATTTCTGTTTAGTGTCTGAATGACCCTGATTTTTTTTAAAATGTGTTATAAATCTTCAGTTGTGCATGGATGGGGGAATTTCATATTAATTTAGAAAGCCATCCTAATAAGCATACATTGCCCTTTGCTTAGGAAATGACCTACAGTTAAAATGATCAGATATGGCCATAATTTAAAGCTGGCAACAGCATCTCATGGACACATAAACTCCCTTCCCCCTACAGTGCACTAAGAACAAATGAGAAACCATGCTATTTCTCTGTCTCTGAATAGAATATTCTTAGTTAAAGTAATTTAGATAAAGGTCAGTGTAAACAAATGTGATACAACCTGTAAATTGTGTGGTGTTGCCATAAACAGGTAAACTGCATAAACAGATACAGAAAAGATCAAATATACGAGAAATGACCAAAAAACCAAGACACTCTGTTATTTGGGTACCCCGAACTCTGTTCTATTACTAAATTCAGTTCCTTGGGCAGTGGGTAGACCTTGTCCATCTTTGTGCTTAGCAGAGTGTCTGGTACACAGCAGATGTCCTAAGACCTGTCTTGGGAAGAAAATAAGCAATTGAACAAATGGCCTCACTTCCAGGGATGTACTGTTATATCTCCTTTAGTGATCATTTGTCTCTCAGCTCCTGATTTTGCAGTGTTTTTTGCCCAGATTGTATCTGTTTGAGTCTCCTCGGCCTTCCAGGAGTCTTCTTGGGGAGAATATAAAATAGTTTTAGTGAAGCTCTTTCTCACTTTCTGTGGGGAACTCTTGTACATCTTTTGTTTTAACAAACTTTGGGATCACAGGCTGAAGCTAAAAGAACTATAGCAACAAAGGAGCTGGCTTGTGAGATGACTGAGTGTGACCCACTGTCTCCCCTGATCTCTGGAAGAGCCACATGAAGCCCTGTGAGTCATTTCATTAAAGACCTTCCCTCTCGATTGAAGATGAAGGGGGTGTCCCATTGTGGTGGGATGCCAATACTCACAGTGCAATTTTCCACAGAGAAGTCATCTTCACAAATGATCTCTACCCAATCTCCAATAAACCTACCTGCGTAGATGTGGGGTTTCGAAAATCGTGCATGTGTTGGGCAGAGTATGTGTGAGAACTCTGTACTTTCTGAACAATATTTCTGTGACCTTAAAATTTCTTTAAAAAAATGAAGTCTGTTGAATATTATGTCACTGGTTTTTAGATTTGTAAATTTGCGTATGGAATCAGCATCTCCTTCTGTTTACAATATCTATTGTATTTGGTGCTTCATTTGAAACCTCTAATTTAATTTTCTATTACAAAAGCTAAATCTGTACAACCTTTTATAGTTTAAAAAGTATTTTCATGCACGTTGTCTTTATTGCTATGGTAACCACGTGAATTGGGAAAGGTAGGCGTCCCTCTGGCCATTTCACACCTGAGAAGACTATATGAGGTTCATAGAGAATAAGAGAATTAACAGAAAACAGTGTGGGGTATGAGATGGGGCTGTAACATGAACCCACATGTTTAAAAAAAAAAATCTAAAGATTTTATTATTCTGCTTCATGCCTCCTGTCTTAGCAGAGAGCTAAATATCTTTAGTTGGTACATCATTATTTTTAACATTACTTGCTCCAGAGATTCCCTGAGGCATTTAAAATGTTTTAAATGTGCAGGATCACAGCGATCCTTTCTTCCAAGATGTTCTTATATTTTCTTTGATTTATGTTTTGGAGACTCCATTTTTGTTGAGGCCACGGATGCCACGGACACATTCTTTGCTAAATGTCACATTGCAGATGTTCCAGCCATCCATTAGATTCCATCTCGTGGTATCAAGATAAGAAGAGCTGAAAATTAGCTGAAATGTGGGCCTTCGTACCACAGAGCTGCTGTCATTTAGACTAGCTATTACTCAATAGTCTCTTCCGGATAGAAAAAGGCTTTCAAATTCCTGATAATGAAGGACACGGAGAGTACTGGAATTTGACCCTCTTAACCTGAACCCTCATCCTTCCTAGTGTTTTCTTAGACCACATGAATAACTTTTAATAATGACTTAAGATTACTTCAGTTTTAATTTGAAGCAGTATGTTCAGCCATTAATTTTCATTTCTTTTCATTAGAAAACTATGATTTTGAAGGAAAGGTGTCAGGAGAGTGGGTTGGGACGAATATTCAGTTCTAAATTTGATTCTAGTTTATCACTTACTGAAAACACCTGTTACAACTTGAAATTTACTGAGCATTTGTTTTCGAATGGCTACATATTGTATTGAACTTAAAAAATTCGAATGAGCTTAGAAAAAAAATCCATAACGTTAGAAAATGTGCTGTGGTATATAGTTTAGGAGAAATATGTGCTAAATAATATCACAAATCTAGGAAAGTGTCAATTTATATGTTCAAAAGCAGAACCCAATACACATAGCATAACAATGTCAATTTTGCCTTCTCTAGATGAGGCTTTATTAAGGTTAGTTGGAACAGAAGACCAAGGTAGACAATAGCATCTTTTTGGTTTTTTTTTTTTTCAGATTACAGTTTCATGTATCAGAATTTTGAAATAAATGCCTCATTTAGGAGACAGAAATTGGTATAGTTACAAAGTGGAGAAAATTGGTTTGCTTTAAGCTTCTCAAAGATTTATAGACAAATACTTCTCAATACTGCCCATTCTACTCCAAATATGCAGATTTCTCAACCTTTAAAGCACATGTAAAGTGTGCATTTTTAACTTCAGAGGGAAATTAGGGTGAAAGGGAAGTCAGAGCAGGGAGGGTGAACTCAAGGAGGGAAATTTTGGAAGAGCAACCAAGAGAAAAATAGCTGAGATGTGTTTATTACTTCACTTACTTCACCAGACTATAAGTTCTTGAGAACTCTCCTATAATGCAGTCAATAAATTTTTGCTTGTTGAATTTTTTTTTTTTTTTTTTTTGTCTTTTTCGTGACCGGCACTCAGCCAGTGAGTGCACCGGCCATTCCCATATAGGATCCGAACCCGCAGCGGGAGCGTTGCCGCGCTCCCAGCCCCGCACTCTCCCAAGTGCGCCACGGGCTCGACCCACTTGTTGAATTTTTGATTTGATTGATTGAAAGAACAAAGTACAAGATCTTGTATATCTGTGTTAATTAGCAAAAATTGGTATAGAGCTGTGTTGTCCAATATGACAGCCACTTACTACATAGGGCTCTTTAGATTTTAATGAATTAAAATAAAACAAAATAAAATAGTTTCTCAGCCACAGTAGCCACGTTTCAAGGGCTCAGTAGGCACTTGTGACTAGTGGCTACTACATTCATTGTACCTTGTAAGTATAGAGCATTCCTGCCACCACCAAAAATTCTATTGGGCAGGACTAGTTTAGGGGATTCTGGTTGAGTCAGTGAAATGGGCCTATTTGATTTTTTTTTTTTTTTTTTTTCCATTTTAAGCATATCTTCCAAAAACTAAGAAGAAAGAGGAGTGGGAAAAAAAGAAAGAAAGAGAGAGTTCATGGTTACTTGGCTATTGCATAAATGAAGTGCATGGTGGGGGTTGGGGAAAGTCATGCTGGAGTGATTCAAACCTTAGCAAAGTGTTATGGTTACTAGCCCAAGGCTGTGTGACCAAGGCAAGCCCTGCCAGTAGTGACAAATCTGGGACTAGCCAGGACCAAGGTGGTTTGCTTCACAATTTGCTTTGTCCCCATATTGAAATCCTTCAAAGATGTATTCTTAGTTTCTTCCCCTCCCCTCCCCATGTTTGCCCTGTTGTTATTATTATTGACATCTTGTATTGCAGATGTACCAGATTGGATTCTGTGACACGCTCACAACACACTGTCAGCGTTGGTCCATGCTTGACCCTCTTTCTCTTTCTTTCTTTTTTCTTTCTTCTTTCCTTCCTTCCTTCCTTCCTTCCCTCCTTTCCTCCCCCCCTCCTTCCCTCCCCCCTCCCCCTCCTTCCCTCCCCCTCCCCTCCCTCCCCCTCCCCCTCCCTCCCCCTCCCCCCTCCCTCCCTCCCTCCCTCCCTTCCTTCCTTCCTTCCTTATTCTGTGTTTAACTTCCCTTGCCTATTAAATTCAAGAAGCATTTAAAACTTACTGTGTGTGAAAATCTATTCTCTGTGGCAGAGGCTGTGAGTGATTCAGAGACAATGTGACCATCGTACTTCCCCTCCTCACCTGGGGATATTGCTAAATATGAAGCATCTGCTTATTAGGGTTTATAAGAGAATTACTCTTTGGTTTCAGTATCAGGAATAGCAATAAAATAAGCAAATGGCTTATGTGATTTATGTAGTTAATCCCACTTCCTTTTGCTATGCTCGCTTGAAAGCTCTGAAACAAATGTGCACCTGCCTCGAGCAAGCATGTAAAACTCTGCCACTTGACCTGGGATGGGGACGTCACCACAGGCCAGTGTCAGGATCCCACACCGTCCTTCCCCTCCTTCAGCCCCACACCTGCACACACACACTCACAGACACCTTTATTTAGCTGTGTTTTCATAGACTGCTTTACGTTCTTTCTGAATCAAACAAGGCTTAAATATGCAAATGAACAAGCTTCCGCATGGTAGAAGGGATTCATTTGTTTAAACATATTTTCATTTGACAATGAAGCCTGTACAGTTGCAACTGGAATTAATTAACCTTAATTTTGCCTGTTACCTGATGTCCTTTTGGGTCTCTACCTTCTCTGCCTTTGCTGAGGCCATTGTGCGCTTCCTAAGGATTCATGCAGGATGAGTTAAGGAGTTGGCTCACTGAGATGCAGGAGGGGAAGGGAGTCTAGCGTCCCTTAGGCTTGCTTATGCACCCCATAAAGCTGATGTTGAAGTTAATTAGGCTACCAATATGTTGGCTGAGTTAGTTCCCCTGCCGTGAAGTTTAGAAAAAAGTTGATTGGAGCAAAATTAGAGACCACGTACCATTCAGTCATTGTGGGGAAGGGGAAAAGATGAAAAAGGAAGAAAAAATATTCATTTGGGACTGTCGGATTATCCCAGTGCAGAGCTCTTTTCACGAGCTTGTCTTTGGACAGACCATTTTGTCTGGTGGGATTCAAATAAAATGTGTGGTATAAGTGACTATACTTATATTATCTTCAAGACCTCTGATACCTTTAAACAAAGTGGAACTATTTAGTTGGGGGAAACATGCTGATCATAGTAACAATCCTTTTTATGCTTGTCACTTTTCTCAGTGCAGCTCCAAATTCCTGGAGACTCATGCTAAAGAAGATCACTTCAAATATGCCTTCGCAATGTATTTCACATGTATCACAAAGGTCCCCAGCTGTGGTTCCAGTACACATTTCTAGGAAGTTGACTTTGCTAAACACACACACACACACACACACACACACACACACACACACACACACACACAGCCATAATATAATAGGAAGCGCTGTCACCTTACTGAAATTATTCTGCCAAAGGGGGAAAAAAAAATGGAAGGAGGGAGCAAAAAGGAAATGCAAATGGCTCAGTCCCACTATTGAGGCTGTATTTGCTACTTTGGGGTTGTTTACAATGTTCAAAAGCTGTGTGAAAGAGAGACGGCTCTCCCCTTGACACACCCATTAAACCAGTAAATTGAGCTTATTGGATAAATAGTGATCAACACTGGGAGGTCATAATTCTCTTGGTAGTAAAGGGCCGCCCTGTGATCAGGATAGTCCAGACTGTGGCGTCCAAACCAGGTGGAGAGCTGGGGCCATCTGTCATGGCCCAGGTATATGGGAGAGCCTCCTCTGGTGGATACGGAATCATAAGGGCTAATGACTAAATATGAAAAACAACTGGCATAGGTTCCTAAGTCTGGCCAGCAGAGAATGTAGGTTCAAACAGAACCTGCATGGTGTCCACTGAGCTGCAGGCCTGGTTCTCAAAACACAGTTAAGATGAAGAGGAACAGATTATACAATTCAGAGAAAGCAAACACCCTGGTCAAAAGTTCCTGAATCAGGGACTGAGGCATTTACCCCAGATAGGCAAAAAAAAAAAACCCCAAACCACAACCAAGACAAAACTGAGTTATCACTCATGTTTGTGTCATAATACTGATTATGGAAGCTTATGTCAGTCCTTTTGAACGAACAGCCGTATCCACATGCAGAACTTTGGCCGAATGTGACAATATTCTGATTATGAATGGATAATTTAGCCTTTCAACAAATAGATTGATAGTAGGAACTTGAGGGATAGTAAGTTACCAGCAAATTTCAAGGGAGGTAGCTTGATCGTGCACATGCAGCCCACAAGAAGCACCAGCCTGTGACATGGGCAGACCGAAATCCCTTGGTCTGCCAGACTAAGTTTCCCGAGTCAGGGCCGAGATTGCTGAGCATGCCCCCCCCTCCCCCACGGGCACCACTGTTTTAAGGGGTAGGCTGGTGATATTCTTTCTCATGAAATTAACCGTGCCAGGAGAGACTCTTCTGCTAAAATTGGTTTATCAGAAATAGGATTCGTTTTATGAAAGTGCTCTCTGCAGTGAGGGTTTGAGAATTCACAATTAACATTTCACAGATGACCCACAAGGGGAACTGAGTTACATGTTCTTTCCCAGGAGCCTACTGGACACAGCAACTCTATTTCTAAAAGTCCAACCTAGTGGCCTCACAGAAACTTTTTGATCTTCTTGGTAAAGAGACTCTGAGACACTGTGTGTGTCAGAGAATGCCTCCCTTAGCCTAGAGGGGAAAATTCGATCTCCAGATAGAATCATAAGGGCTTTTTTTCGTGGTGGTTAATGGTGTTCCAGAGCTTGGTAGGCATGCCACCTAGTGTTCCTGTTCGAGAGGCCTGGTCACATTCAAAGAGAAATGAAGGACACGCACAGGACCAGGCAGCCCTGATGAGGCGGTACCAGCCTGAGTCAGGGACACTGCTGCAGCGTGATCCACAGCACTTTATTTTTTAATCTGGCAGCTGCCACTGAGATGCAAATGTCTCAGTGCAAAGCACTCTCTTTAATTTGTTTCCTTTATTAAATATACAGCCAAACTTCTGTCTTCTTTGTCGTATTCTTATAGTAGTTGGAAGGCACAAAGAGAATGTGCTGTGTTTTCAATTTTGCTTAATTATGTCAAAGTTATTTTAACTGATGGGCATCGGTAATTTTTCTTTTTTCTTTGACTAGCAACTGATGAAAGCACTAAGTTATTTTGAAAGTATATGTATTTTTAAAAAATCTCTATTGAATCAAAATTGATTATACGTATTTTGGGGGTTCGATATTGAGATATGTTGATCAACTCAATATTGCTAGCATATATATTGTTACAAATCGTAATTATTCTTTATGCCCCTTGTCCAATCTCTCCCCACCCCCCTCCCGCTCCCCCCTCTATTTACCCTAGATTTCTTCTCTCCATGTGAAAGAATAATGGTTACACTGTTGATTTATTGCCTAGATGGTCTGTCCAATGCTAGGAGGTGTGATCAGGTCCCCCAGTATTATCACAGAGCAGATGCTTCTTCTGTCACTCTGAAATGGGCTTTGTGGGGAGAGACATCCTCTTCCTTTCTTTACCTCTGCTGGTGACTCTCCTTCTGTCAATGCACTCCAGTGGCTGGCAGACCATCTGCGTGGTGGTTGTGGCATCCGGCCACTTACATGACAGCCATGGTTATTGTGGTGGCTATGGTGCACCACCCACATGTAGGTGACATTTTTGGCATGCTCCTTTGTGCTGGCAGTGTGCCTGGCTGTGGAGAGTGTCCACAGATCCATGCCTCAGGTCCCTGGGCAGGCTCTGAGGCACTGGCATGGTGTGCCTGGTTGTGGGAGGGGGGTCTAGTCCCCTTTTCCATGCCTCATGTCCCTGGGCAGGCCCGGAGATGCTGGCATGTGAGTGGTTGTGGGTGGGGGTCTGGTACCCTTCTCCATGCCTCATGTCCCCTTGTGGGCCCCAAGGCACTGGTGGTGTGCCTCTGAAAGTTTATTTTCTAATGAGAAGAAATAAGGTGCGTTACACCAGTGTTACACCTTTTAACAATGAAAATAGCTCTATTAATTTTTATTTTGTAAATGATACAATGCATTCTCATTGCATATAACACTTGGATGATATGAAAAAGTGTGAGCTGAGAACCACTGATATGACCATTGCTACCATTTTCTGGGATCTTCGGGATGTGTTCACACACTCACACACAGATACAGATTTTTTTTCTGAATTTGTTTCTTTCATTTAACCATAATTTAAAGCAATTCTCTTGAAGTTAATTTTTGTAGTTCTAATTTTTTATTTTTTATAGCTGCATAATGTTCTATGCTCTGCTGTAATGCCTTTTATCTAAACATTCTCCTATCGGTTTTTTGATGGTATACCTTTCATTTCTAGGTAGTGAGTGGGTGTGCGTGCATGTGTGTGTGTGTGTGTGTGTGTGTGTGTATGTGTGTGTGTGTGTGACTACAATGATCCAATTAGTAGGGATATATGTATGTGTATGCATGTATTTATTTTATGTGTGTCTATGTAGTATATATCCTATGCTTCTATCCTTAATTTCTTGTACTTTTATTTATTGTACTTTGATTTCAAAGAGTAAGATATCTGGGTCAAAGGGTATGTGTACTTTAAATTTTAATATATATTGCAAGATTGTATTTCAAAAAAGGCTGTAACAATTTACATTTTTGCTGTCCATATATGAGAGTATTCTTCTTTCTTGAAAAAATATTGCATTAATTATGTCCTCAGTCTGACTAACCCAAATGAAATAGTCTTATAATTTAACTTTCATTTTATCTGCTTATTGAGCATTTCAATCTGTTTTTCTGTATTAGGTAGGTTTTTAAAAATCACATTGTAAGTCAAATGCGTGAAAGATAGTAATCTTTCATCTACTGCAGAAGTTGCATATGTATTTTTCCAATCAGTTTCTGTTGTCTACTGTTTACATCTATGGTGTCCTATATCGCACACAAACATTTTCATGTTGTCACATATTTCTGTCTTTTTTTCCTTTCTCGGTTGTCAAGGTGTCCGCATCCTCCAGATTTTACATGTATCCTGCTGTCTATTGTTTTAGTTTACTGCATTTAAAATTTTTAATTGTCCTGAAATTTCCTTTTATATGCGGTATGAGAAAGGGGGTCAGATTCATTTCTTTTGAATAGATTGTCTTCTGTGATATTACCATTTATTAAATAATTATTTCCCCCAATATATGAATATATTACCTTGCCCAGGTAAAGTCCCGTACATTCTGAGGTTTATTTATGAACAATATTTGGTATTATCCCTAAAAGTTTATGGCCCTCCATACTATTCTGAGTATAGTGACTGCATGGTATCTTTAAGCACATAAAAAAATTTTTTAAAAAGTCTAGCGTCAACCAACTCATCTTTTTCATAATTTTCTTGCCTCTTCATGGACATTTTTTTCTTTGGCTCGAACTTTAATATTATTTATCTAAGTCCACCCCCTCGCCCCCCATAATGAAGTCCTCTCCATTGGTGCTTCTATAGCTCTTAAAGGCTTAGTCATATGCCCTAAGAACTCTTTGCTCCAGCATCTCCTCTGCTCAGGAGATAAGAGGTGGAAGTTTAATAGAAAGGGAAGGGTGGCAAAGCTATATTCTAACTTCCACGTTCCCAGAGGATCCTCCCTACCACTAATTATAAAATAGTACAAAGCCCATAACCTGTCTCCAAAATTAAATTTGAATAGGTATCCATCACTAAAGGGTAAGTAGCTGAAAAACTTATAGCATGGCTTCTGGTACAGCCTGTATAAGGAAAATTCATGGAGATGGGGCAGCACATGTATTTAGTGAGACTGGATGTCAGACCTCAGCCCTTGGGCTGTGGGACATTTATGCTGAATGACTGGAGAAGTGCCAATTGATTCCATGGTATGAACAGAGGTGGGGGTCCAAGTCTTGCTGTTATAGCAGTATGTCACATGAACCACTGGTCTACCACCCTGACACTCCATCTCTACTCTCTATCCCCACTGGTGGCCTTTGGCACTAAACACACAGTTCCCATGGAGTGCTGCAGGTCATAGGTCACCTGTATGCTGGCCCACACATGGAAGAAATTCACCAACACCGATCTTGTTGCAGACAGACTCATGGAAGTAATTTCTACAACCATAGCATAGGACTGATGGATCTTTAGTTTGATTTGTTTTTACCTGTGGCTGCCAAGGTATTATCTTATAATAATTACAAAGTAATTGCATAACTATATCCTATATACATTCGGTACTTATTCATAAAGCACCTGCTATGTGCCAGACAGTTTTCTAAGTGATAAGGATATAATAGATAACAAAAAAAGGCAATAAACAAAAATATCTTCTCTCATGGCTTTTAAATTTATTATGTGGGAAATATAGAAAATCAATGACAAGATATGAAATATACAACGGAAATAAATGGTTTGAGGAAACACCAGAAAGACATAGAGAAGAGAGTGAGACAGGGTGGAAGGAATGGTGTAGGTTTTGAAGGTGGAGTCAGCAGGATTTGACCAAAGACTTGTTGTGAAACGTGAGAAAAAGAGAAGACACGAGGATGATTCCAGAGATGCACAGTTTTATTATTTATTTAATTATTAGTAACTGAGTAAATAGTTATATCATTTACCGGGATTAGAATAACTGGAAGAACAGTGGATTTTTGTGGGGGGGGGGGGGAATTGAGATTTCTGTTATGGACACTTAGTGTTCAGAAGCCTAATAGATTTAAAATTGACTGATACATAGTACGTAAATTGAGATAAATTTCAAGTCATCAGCATTTAGATGGTTTTTAAAGTCATAGGACTCTATGAGATATTAAACAGGAATAATGTTAAATGTTTCCTGTTTGGGACATGTATCATTTATCTGGCACCCAAATCTCCTTTTTGGGAATGCTCTGATTTGTGCAATCCTGAGAGGCCCTAGGAATCCAGTGGGCCGGATTCTTCTCCTCCCAGTCGTGCTATATCCAGGAGCAGGTATGAAACTGGGTCTCTGTTGTCGGGAGCTTACACCTGGAATGTGAATCCTGAGACCAGTTGGCAGCTATTGCCCCTGCAGGGACATAGATGACAATACCAAAATCTTTTCCAGGCATGGCCTCAGCTTTGGTTCTTACTGCCTAGTCTTCTGGTGTTTTCTGTTGTTCAGCCTCTCAGAGATTCTGTAGATTCTTGACATCCTTCTAATGTATTTCTTTTATGCTTCAAGTATAACCTTTTGCTTTTCAGGGTATTCAATTCATGAAACCTATTAAAATGCTGGAATCATATTCAAGCATTGTTATGGTCCCTATTACATAAGCAAGTTTGCATTTTGTAAAACATGTAGGCAAAGCCTTTTAGAGTGTTTTGAGTAACTAGTAGGCAAAATCCTTGTTGTCATAGGCAGAATTCATGGTGTAGGTTAAGTATACAATAAGTAGTTAGCAAGTGGAGCATGTGTGTGAAAGGACCAGGAGATGCCTGATATTCATGAGGCACATGGGTCTTTAAAATATGTGAGACACAAGGTGTGAGAGGTTTTTCAGGATGCTCTAAATAGACATGAGCACCTCATAGTCAGGGAAGTGTGATTTTGGTTACTCATTGATGATGTCCATTCTGAACCCATGTTTCCTCTGCCCAGAAAACACAGAATCCGTGGTTGTCCATCAGGCTAATTAAGCTACAGCTGCGGTCAGTTGGACCTTGCCCCTGTGTCTCTCCAGTAACAGTAGATATGTGCCATTCTAGGGCATCTTCTGCCTGTGAGTCCCTTGTACAAATGTCAGCTGTGGTCCTTGTAAGCACACTGTCAGCAGCCAGGTGGGTACAGCTGAGAGGACAAGTGAACACAAGGCAGGACATGTCAACACGGTGCACTTTGGGGTGAAGGCAGTGGGGCCTTTCCATCCTGCTTGCATCCTGTCTTAAGTGTGTGCTTTTCTCATCTCTTTCCCTTTGCTTGTCAAACTATGTTTTTAGATTGATTTTAATAAGTATGTGATTCAAACATTTTAATTTTGTCTGAGCATCTTTCTGCTCTGTGGCCCCTGGGATAGATGGCCTGGAGGTGGATCGGAGGGCCAGCACTGCACCAGGGTGGTTTCACACATGACATATAAGATGACCGGCATTGGTTTCTCTTGCTTGCAACCACAATTCTGATTAATACACTCTCAACCTAAAGAATAATTGAGTTGGAAATAAACTTCCTGGGAAGTCTCTCTTGTCTTTTCAGTAGAGCCTCACAGGGTGGCGAAATACACCTCAAGAGATCATGGAGCTTTCAAGTTATCTGCAGTTTGGTTCTGCATCTGAGATGAATAAAAATATTAGACAAACAGTTGCCCTTTGCTTTGGCTTTAAGTGCCTGCAGTTAGTATTTCTGAACTTGGAAGGACACAATGACTTTCTGTTTGGAAGATCCATTTGTAAAACACAGATTGGATTAGGATGTGTTTGAAATGAATGGGACTAGTTTCGTGTGAAATGAACAAAAACAAAGAACAAAGGAATGAATACCTGACTAGAGGTGAAAAATAAGAAACATGCTTTGAACAAGGATATAGAATTGATTAGAAGTCTGGTGTGAAGCCAAAATTGATAGTGATCTGGATAAACGATGAGATAAAGCCTGCTAACCTGAGAGTGTGATACCTTTAAAATATAGTGGGTTTTGTATTATTGGAAGAACTATATTTTAACTCCAACGTTAAGGTATATAGAAAGAGAAAAGTGCAGGTTAAGTGAAATAGAACCTTCAGTCCATGGGTTTTAAAAGCAAATTCCTATGTATGTGTGAGTTTGTGTGGGTTGGGGGACGGCAGTGATTTGGGATTCAGCTGACCCTAATTTGCATGGGCAAATGTTTATTTTCTGTATGCTGATGGCAAAGGAACAAATTGTAAAGCAGCTCTACATCAGCAAATGCAAAGATACAGATTTTCTATATGTGTAAGTATTTCTCAGAAGAAAATCATTACTTTGGACAGCCCGTCACTTTTCTCAAGTGTATTTTAAATCATGTAACTTTAGTAATTTACCTTCAAACTTCATGCAAAATGCACTTAAAAAGTAGATGTAATTTATTTGTCCAGTGATTGTTCATTACGTTTTATTTCTTATTGCCCTCTGCCCCTATAACATTCACTCTAAATTATAAAGATTATGCATAGAGCTGGATATATGGTGGCACTTGGAAACCAACATGCAAAAATCTGTAAACATGTCTTATTTGCAAGTACCAGTGCAGTGGTCACCATCTCCCAGACTGATGGTGACGATGAGCATAGCTAGCACCTACTGAGCGTTCACTCTGGCCACGCACTCTATACCCATTATCTCATTTACTCTCCACAGTAACCCTATACGGTAATATCATGTTTGCATTTCATGGATAAGGAAACTAACTTGTCCACAGTGAGAGCTGGATAGAACGAGAATTTGAGCTCACGGAGTCTTCTGCACAGGACCGTGACCCCTTTCCTCCTCCCTTTGATTAGCGTGAGACAAGGACGAGGGAGAGGAAATGAGACCATCTGATTCACACGTTACTTGATGATAATAAAACAGTATTTGTAGGCCAGATTCTCCCCAAGAGCCATGTCAGAACAATTTAGTCCCATTGTCTTTCTAGTAAAAAAAAAAAAAAAGCTGCATCAAAATAGCCACCTTAAAATGTCAAGGACCCACTGTACATGTGGCTATCCACTGACATCAAAGGTCACCACCAGGGAAGGCTTCATTAGTTTTTATGGAGTTGTCACTTCAAATCTTCAGTTATTCTAGAAGGAGGGGTTACCTAACACTAACCACGGTGGGGAAATTTATTGGTTTTGATCTTCTGCTAGGTGCTGTAGTCTGGATGGAGAGGTTGACAGAGCTGTAGACTTCACAGTGATGGGGCAAAGGACAGAGGAGTTCTGAATTTGGGAGCAATGCTTGTCATAAGGCCAGCACACAGGCTGGCAGAGGTGAGTTTTACAGGACCCTGGGAGCTAGAGGGCTGAGAACTAACAAGGAAGAGAGCCTTGAAAGCACAGTTCAGGAGGACATTCGGTGTCCCATTTGGATCTTGGGAAAGAATGGGACGGCAGGTGGCAGGTGCATGTGGGAAGGGGAGCTGTGAGCTCCTGGCCTCTGCTTGCCCCTCCCACATCTTCAACCCCTTTGGCTCTGGTGTCTTCAGTGCCCAGGACCCTTCCTCACTCCCCGTGTTTCTGTACTGTGAGGTTCCTGGCATGGTTGGGCCCTGCGTTCCCACGACGCCCCCTTCTTATTCTTTGGACTTGGCAGCTGTGCTGGGGATCGAAGCTCAGCCAAGCCCTCAACCCTGCACTTAAACGCCTCTGGCAGGTCAGAGTTCATGAAGAAGGGGCTCGAGCACCCTTGCTTAAAGTTTGGTCTTTTGGTATTTATGCTTCTGAGTGTAGACATGGATTCATTCCCAAGAATAGGAACCTGTAGCTTTTGGAAAGTACATGACAAACGGGGACTAAACCAAAGGGCCATGGCATTTAAGTGGTTAACCAAAAGAGCTGCATTTGTCCAGGGCATCATTCTCTGCACTTGCTCATTTACTCCTTATCCCAAACCTATGAGGTGGGTACTTTATAATCCCCATTTTGCAGGTGAAGAAACTGAGGAACAAACAGAGTAAATAAGTTGGCTAGGGTTGAACAGCTAGTTAGAGCCAGAATCCAACCCCAGCCCATCTGTGTCCAGAGTCTGGGCTTTGGACCCGCCTGACTCTACTGGATGAAGGAGCAAGACTCAGACAGGTAATTGGCATGTCATTCAGGGTGCATGCAAAACACTGAAAAGTTAGCTTTAGTTACAGATAAAGCAGCTCAGCCACGGGGGTTCTAGGAAAAGTACAAGATATTTCTCTTTTCTCTTAACATCTGCCCCATCTCCTATCTCTGGGGAACTTCTGCCCTCTGGCTAGCCAGCCCCCCAGGCACCTCCCTATTCATAGCTGCCGTTTAATCTTTTACAGCCACGTAGCATAATGGCCAAGAAACAGATTTCAAGAGCCAGACTGCTGGTTCAGCATTCATTTCTGCTACTTACCGTGAACCTTGGGCACGTTTTCTAACCTCTCTGTGCTTCAACATTCTCACCTATAAAATGAAAAATAGCAGTACCTGCCTAGGTGGTAGGCCTCTTGTGAGAATTAAGAATACTCCTGCGTTGAAAGTGCTTAGGACACTAACTAGCACAAACAAAGAGCTATGTAGCAGCAAGCTATCATCATCAGAAAGGATTTAACAGTACTTACTGAACATCTATGTTTCTGTCTCAAAAATATAGGTGAGTCCTATCCTCATAGGGCTTATATTATGAGGAAGAAAAATACAAAACAAGAAGGTACACAACTAAGTAAAATGATTAAATGTTGTGTAAAATAAGAATAACAAAGCGATGCATGGTGATAATGAAAAAAACAGCGGGCTAGGACAGAAAATAATGTTGAGGGGCACTTTAGCCAGGGCGCTCAGAAATGCTGCTCTGAGGTGACATTTAAGCTGAACCTTCAAGGATGAGATATCTACATTTACAGATACACTGTGATAAAGTGTGTGGAGGGGTAGAAAAAAGGCTAAAAGGGACTGCTGTCTACTGAACACCAGATGCTTTTCTCAGCATCGCTTATGTTAAATCACTCAATCCTTCAGTTCTTACGATAGGTACTATTCTTTTCCCTGTTTTACAGATGAGAAATCTGAAGCACTGAGAGGTTAAGGAACTTGCTCAGGGCCCTCCCATCAGCTACATAGTAAGAAAAGCAGTATTTCAGCCACTCGGGCAGTCTCTAACCTGCCCACTCCCACTCTTAAATCTTACAGTATGCTGTAGCCTCTAGTTAGGAATTGCTCCTCTGGGTTAGTTTAGCAGTGAGATTTTTCCCACTGGACTACCGTCCCCGGGGACATCTTGCTCTGAAAATTCCATTGGGACTGATAGATATTAGCATGTTTCCCCGTTTCTTCCGTCCTCCTCCTCCCTGCTTCATCTCACCCCCCACTTCTCTTTTCAGTATGCACCATCGTAACATAATCTTTGGAGATATTTCAGTTGGAATGCATAGCACCCGCCTGTATATTCACCAGCCTCAGACCAGCAAAGAGTAATCCTAACTATTCAGCCTCACTGTCAGTATGCCTTGTGGTCATGACAGCATGGACTCGTGCAGGAACCATACTTAACATATCTTTGAATCCTCCAATATCTAGCACAGAATGTTTCATAGTAGATGCTCAATAATTTACTAATTGGATGGATGAATGAATAGTTCTTTTCTTAAGCACATCCTCATTTCGACGTTTTTATTTACCTTCCACATTGAATGTATTGAATATGAACTTTGCAATCAATTTGATTTAAATGAAACAAAGCAATCGTTCAGGTTTCTTATAGTCTAAAGCACCCTAGAGCCCAGGTGAACTGTTTGTGTTTTCGGTACTTCTTTGTGGTCCTGAAATAAAGGCATGTAGTAAATTACAAAAGTAGCGTCACTAAAATTGTTTCCAACATTATTTGTGACCAGCATCTAAAAGTGCTTCATAATGACCATGGAGGTAGAGCCCAATCTGATTTGTCATAAGTTCCAGTAGTCTGTCTTCACAAATGCCTATTATATAGTATTTCAGGGATGTGTAATGTTTTCCAAGAATGCAGCAGGTTTTATTGGGGAAAATAATGTCTTTTCCAAATTGTTAATTAATATTATACTCTGCCTTTCTTTACCGTATTCTGTTTCTTTGGTTTCTGTTTATTTGTTTTTCTTTTTTTGACCAGAGAAAGAGAATGTTCAAATTAAGGAGAAAAGTAGCACATCTGGTACAGAGGAAAAGGAAGAAAATGCTGTTCAAGCGAACTTATTGCTTTTTAATTAGTGCCTGTGGGAAGATGCTTTTCCGTAGCAGCCCCGTGTATACGCAGGGTCTTAAAACATTGATGCATGAATTGCCCTCACATTTTCCACAACCTCCTTCCCCAGAGCAGATATAAATAAATCACGAGTGAAAGACTTAGGTAACAGAATCTTTCATCCCTTTTGCAATTGCCTCAGAAGGACGTGGAGACAAAGTGAGAGAGGTAACGTGGAAACAAAATATGCGATAGATTCATGGTAACAGCTGCTACAGGAAACCCAGGGAGTCGCCCTCCTGTGCAGCAGCAGATGAAAGCTCACATGGAAATGCGCAGTGGGGAATCTCACTTTGTAATGAGGTGGCAGTCATGCGATGAAATCACTTTCCTTCTTGAGGACATTCCGTTGGACAGTTGCTTTCTCCCTCCATCACGTTTAACTGCACTTTAGCCTCAGACTGTCCTCCCCACCTGTTTCATTCCTGTTTCCTCACATCTCCTCCTAGATACAAGGAAATGTTGCAACAGTGGCGAACCTCCTGAAACCGTTTACCTCGTATAAATTAGAAGATCAAAAGGAATAGTTAGGACAAATTTCAGAGAATTTCCATATTTTTGGAAGCAATGCAGATGTAACATCTGAGTCACTGAAATTGGTAGGTGCCTTAAGGCCTACTGTCTATGAACAGGTTCGGCCTATAGAGGAGGTTTAGGATTAAAAGTATTAATTCAGCTCCTGCTCCAATATCTTATTGTGCATCTTTATCTAGTGAGGCTTTGCTGATCAGCCTACCGTGTCTCTGATGTAGTGAGGTAGAAAAAAGTCAGAGTGTTCACACGTGTATAGCTTGTGCCTGAGTAGAAGTCTTGTGTTTTTTGTTTTTTTTTATATGAAGAGGTGATAAGTTTTTAAAAACATTAATATGTACCCTTTCTTAAAAACCTTAAAATATTTTTAATACCAGATTATAAAGCTCCAGTAACTTGAGTAAGTTGATAAAACAAAAAAAAACTTATTGGTGATTTTTTCTTGTGATTTATATTTATAGAATCTTGAAACAAAACAAGCACTAAGAAATAAACTGGTCTAATCCTTTCTTTAAACTTCTGAAGAAACTGAGGCACGGAAATTGTAAATGACTTTTCTTAATTTTTTTTTTAGCTGAAGAACATTGGGTAAAACTGGGTATTGCTGCTAGGTTTTTGACTTTGAAGCCAGTGTTCTTTCTGATCTACAAATTTAAATTTAGATACTATAGCATTTGAGGAAATGAGGTTTTACCAAATTTTGAATTAACAGATCAACAAAAAAGAAAGAGGTTTTTAAAATATATATTTATTCATTTATTCATTCATTATTTTATAAGTAGAGGGTAGGCAGATAAACTGGGGAGTCAGAAAATTATTGTGAAGAAATCTATGTGAATATAAAGTTCAAAATTCATATAGTCTTACTTTGGACCATCTAAAAGATCTTCTTGTCAGACTTAAGCCCCAACAATAGTGGCTATTTCCATTCGCAGCAACATGACGGACTTAGAAAAAAATTATATAAGTGAAATAAGCCAGGCACAGAAAGAGGAATACTGCATTTTCTCATTTATATGTGGAAGCTAATAAAAATAAATATATATAGAGAGAGACAAATAAATAGGGGAGAAAAAAATGACACAGCAATCACAATAATTCCTTGAACTTTTAAGATAAGTGAAAAGATAAATGTTGATGGGGGGAGATAGAAGGAATTGGTAAAGGGACATGAAAATCATGTACATTGTATATTGATAAATTAAAAAAATAAAAATTTAAAATTTAAAAATTTAAAAAATTAAGAAGAATAAACTCATCAGAGAAACATAACCATGAAAAATATATTTTAGGCATTTTGAGAGCCAAGGAGAGATAAGTAAGAGATCCTTCCCCTTCAGCCTCTTTTTCATCATCTAAGACCAGAGTCATTTCCACAGGGGCCTCAAAAGCAAGACCTCTACAGTGTGCAGGTCAACTGGAAAAAATACTCAGTTGGAAAGAATACTTCTTTCCTTTCGTACAAGATTACAAGAGAATCTCAGACTCTTCAAGAAACAAGTTAAAAATAATAAAATCAAATAAAGAACACCAACAGTAAGAAAGTCCCACCAAAACTAAAACCAAAGCAAAGGAATATGACACATAGCTTTTCAGCTTCGGTCCTGTAATCAAGGATCCCCATCTTCTGCGCCATCGCTCGTGTTAGAGGAAGGAGGTCCTGAAGTTCTCAGCAGAGCTCGATTCGGACAGCATTTGAGTATTGTGTCCTCACGCACCTAATCACTAGTACAGCAGATACAGAACTTAGGAATCCGGATGGCTAGAAAAGAACCTTCCAGGAAAACAGAAATTCGTATCTGAAAATAGATGTGGAGAAGCCTTTTAATCGGCTTTGTTTTGGTTTCTTTTTATACAGCATGTCCATGGGTACACATATACTCTTTTGCTGGTAGTTTCCAACTCTCTCTTATATACCCTGGTACCTATATTTCTAGTTCTCTCTGCATTATGGATTCTGGTCACAGATATCAGTTCCTTCTGCTAGTTTCAGAGTACATTGAGAGTATGTAAGATTTATATCATCTGTTATAACATGAACAGTGATAATGCACTATCTAGGGAGATGAAATGATAATGTTCATATTAGCTGCTAGTCTCCAGGATCTCTGAAATATCACTATTATTGACATATTCTGCCATTTTTCTGTCACTCATTTTGTTCCCCAAATGCTGCTTCAATCTTTTTTGTAAAACAGATTAGACTGATGGATGAAATGCCAGAGTTTGCCTTTGCAAATGTCATAATTCCCCTTGGATTTTTAAACTACAGACAAGTTCTATATATAATGCAAAGAAGATTACAAGGAAATTTTCAAGTAGCCAATACAAACTCCAAATTTAGTTCTTCTAATTACTAGTCATGGGGCGTGAGGCAGAAAAAGAACTTGAAAAAAAAAGTAATACACTGTCTTCAATTTTGATCGGAGTTCCCAACTTTAAGTGTACTTGATAATCCTTCTTAAGCCAGTACCTATGACAAAGCATTATCAGTTTCTACTAGAAAGACATAAAAGTTTATACAGCTGTTTTTCAAGTCAGAATACATGATTTCTCAGAGATAGAGAAATTTGTCTTATAAGGATAGGTAACTTTTTTTCATTAGTTCCATTGAAAATATTTTATTCCCTGATTAACACTATAATTTGACTTCTATTCCCTGTAATGGCCCTTGAATTTTGCTAAGCAGAAGGAGATTGCCCCTAACCTTCCAGCAATTTTATCTTCAAAGACATCCTTTCATTTTTGAACACATTTCAATAAATGTCATTTGAATTAGTAAAAAAAAAAAAAAAAAAAAAAAAAAAAAAAATTAATTTATTGATCCTTCTACCTGAAATAAATAACTGTTATTAATGTTCTTGCTTTAAATACATTCTGTATCTCATGCAAATATTCATAGCAAGATCATGAAAAATTAAATAAGGTAATGAGCAGAATCAACAAACATGGTTGATGGTTCCCTCATTTAGGTCTTTGCCAGCCTCAAAGTCTGGGAAGGTCTCGTTCCTTCGGTAGTTTCCATGGCTTCCTTTCCCAGAGTTTGCACAAACACTGGTTAAATCCCTGCCATCTCTTAGCAGTGTGGATTCCATACATTTCTCACTACTGTGTGAAGTACTTCGTCTTATTTGTCCTAAATTAACTTATTTTGAAAAAAAAAAATGCCCTCTTAGCTTTGTATTTCAGAATTATTATGTAAGCCGAAGCTCACTTTGTCTAAGATGCTGACTTATTTGTGGAAACTGATTTCTTCCTTCTATTCATACAGGCAGAGCAATAATTTTCCTTCAGGTACAGTTCCTAAGTAGTCACCAGTTCCATTAGATCTTCCTTGGTGTTTGCCAAGCAATAATAAAAACAGTAGCAAACACTTAAATAGCATTTACTATGCTGAAGAAAACTCTTCTAACATTCCCTTTTACCAATAAAGGAAACCCAGGCACCGAGGGATTACTCAAGGTCGGACAGAAAGCACAGTCAGGGCCAAGATTCAAACCCAGGCATTCTAGCTCCAGTGTCTATTTACATAACAACTGGTGATAGTTTGCAGATGCAATACTTCAAGGGGTCATTTAAGATGGGTTAATTTTTTTAATTGTATACCTAAAAGACTCGATGATTTCCTGCAGTTTTGTTGGCAGCTTTGACAGAAGTAGTTCATGGGTGACTGTCTCCTCAGGAAACAATCTATAAGCAGGCTCAGATCCCTAACCTTCATGACAACAGGTATTTCGGAGCCTTCATTTTATACATGCAGTTTTTTTTTTAATTCTCGAAATTCTGCACCTTGCATTTGACAAATGCTAAAACTTAGCTATACATTTTCTTTCATTTGCTACTCCCTCACCGGGGACCACCTCGTCAGCTTGCCTCCTCATTTCCGTGTGGTTTAACATATGCATACTATTCCTTACATTACTGTCTGTTGGGTTCCTCCAAAAGCAGGGCCTGAAACTCAGTTTTAGGTACAGGTGGTTCATTTGGGAGGGGATCTTGGGAAGCACATTGAGGATCTGGGGAAGTGAGATGGAGAAGGAAGGAAAGCCAATAAAGAGCAGTGGTTGAGCTTATAGTGCAGTGGGCAGCGGGGACAGGGTCTCACAGGGAATCTGAGGAACCGTGGAGAATGCCTCATAAAGTTATCCTTCCAAAGAACGGGAAGCTGAGGCACTGCTCTCCCTATGTCTGTACAGTGTTGGCTGAGGATTGTTTATTGATACCTCGGGGCTCCGCAGTTAACATTTTACTATATTTGCTTTGTTAGCTAAATGTCCATCTACCCATTTACATCCGCTTACTAATCCATCTTATTTTTTATTAATTTTAAAGTGAGTTTTAAAACAAACTGAAGCCATGACTGCACTTCACCTCTAAATAGTTCCGTGTGAACATCATTACCTAGAGTTTAATATTTGTTTATACTTTGCTTTTTTAATGTATATTTTACATCCAATGGAATGTTAGGAGTTATGGCAAAGTCATACACGTATAAAGCCCATACCCCTATCAAGATGCAGAATGTTACCATCCCCCAGAGAATGCACCACACCCCTTCCTGGTCGGTCCCCAATCGTTCACCCAGAGGAAGCAAACACTCTTCTGGTATTTTTCCCACCGTAGGTTATTTTTGTCTCTGCTAGAACTTCATATTAAATAGAGGCAGGGAATCTGTGCTTTTTGATGTGAGGCTTCTGTCACTCAGCAACATATGTTTGAGGTTTCCCCATGTCGTTGTGTGTAGCAGCAATTGATTCCTTTTCATGGCTGCATAGTATTCTAGTCGCCTGTGGATAGACACCTGGGATGTCTCCAGTTTTTGACTATCATGAATAAAGCTGCTTTAAACATTTGTTGTATCAATCCCTTTTGGACAGATGCTTTTATTTCTCTTGAGTAAATACCAGGCAGAATTGCTGACTGAGGGGTAGTTGTGTGTCTGATTTCATAACAAAGGCCAGATGTTTTTCTGAGAGGCTGTTCTGGTACATACTCACAGGAAACAGCGTGTGGGAACTCCAGTTTCTCTGCAGCCTCTGGTGCTGTCACTTTGGTGCTTGTGCAGTGGCATTTCATCTGGACTTTCTGACAGTACAATGTGCTTCTTTGTGTGCTTATTGGTGATTCATATATATATATATATATATATTTTTTTTTTACTTTTGTTGTGTCTCTGTTTCTATATTTTGGTTACTTTTAAGTTAGGCTCATTAGGGAAGATATATATTGTTCAAGAATATTTAGTATATTCATTTGATACCAGTACTTTATCAAATGTATATTTTATGACTACTTTTTTATAGTCTGTAGGTTGGTAACTCATTTTCTTAATATTGTCTTTTGATGAGCAGATGTTTCAGTTTCTAAGCTTGTTACTTTTTTATGGTACTGTGTTCTCTAACCTATCGAAGAAACCTTTGCCTAATCCCAATTCATGAAATATTCTCCTATGTTTATTTCTAGAAGTGTTATAGTTTTGCTCTTGCATTTAGGTTTAGGACTCAACTCATGCTCATAATAATGTTAGGATGCTGTGAAGTATGGATATCTGTGTGGATATTCACTTCTTCCTTTCCCCTTTGTATAACTTTGGTACCTCTGTTGAAAATCAAATGGCAGCATATGTACAGGTCTATTTCTGGGCTGCAGATTCAAAATACCTCTGTTTCTATATAAAGACATAGAAGAGATATCATTAATAGTAACTGACTACTTTGGTATGGACATGATACATTTAGTAGATTTTTTAGGGTCTGTGATATAAGTAAATATCCAGAATTCCCAGCGTAGGTATATATTTCATATAAAATACTTAGTATCTAGTATTATCTGTAAAAATTAATGTTACCATTTTTTTTTTAGTAGAAATAGTCCTCTAATGTCCTAGTAAACTTGGTAGAAAATTTTTGATGTCACACAGGCTTCTAACATTGTTCGATAACTCAGAAGCCTTTCTGCTATGCTTCATTATAATAAATATTTCAACATATATACAAGTTATGGATTCCAAATGGCAGCATTTTTAAAAAATTGTCTTTTGTTGTGTAAGAAAATTCCAGAGTAATGAATAGATTAGGCATTCCCGTGCATGACATTCACACTGTACACATAAGTACAAAGATTGGCCACTCAAAAGCTTTTTTTGATAAATACTAATTAGAAAGTTCTTTTTGGCCATTGTAAAATAACAACCGTCACATTTCTACTTCATTTGACCTAGCATTTCAACCACTGGTGCTCCATACTTCAGCAAATGCCTCATCCATCTGTCTGTGGGCACCTTTTCTCCAACTCACATAACTTATTCATCTTTAATTGTCCTTTCACCTAAATCATCTCTGCCCTCATTTCCATCTCAGTTTCTCATGTGTGCATTCTCAAATGCTAGTCAATCACCGAGCAGGGCTATTCTTCCAGGGCATTGGGGTTGGTTTAATTAGGGAGCAAGGCCTGAAACTGCACAGCAGAGGCCCATGGAGCCTAATTCCATGTCAGCTATGCAGCGGGAGACGTGCTGGGCACCGTGAGATGGTGGGACCGCGGCCCAGTGGGTGCCAGTGGGCACAGCCTGCCTCTCTCTTGCGTGTTCTTCCCCGACAGCCCTACTGGACTGAACTTTGCTTTGTAGAGGCATCACACTGCTGTGTGGGGCTGCTCAAGGCAGTGCTTTTGTTGTGATCCTTTTCTAGATAATTGTTCTGCTTAAAACTGATTTTTAAAAGAGCGATTTCCTGACTATTCCCGTGTAGTCAGTGCTTTGTTGTGCACACTTTTCATCACTCATCTGTGCAGAGCATCACCTGTTTTTCTCTTCTCACCATTTCTATTCTTCTCTGGCTAGAAGCCCTAGCATACGTTATAATTTTTCCCTTTTTCTACCTCCTACTATTTATGGATTTTAAGGATGTCATTTTAGCTAAGACAAAGCAGCATGTTATACAGATTAGCAGCTGCAGTTATTAGAAAAATGCTACAGGGTTTTGTGGCAGGTTACATATTGCATTTAATTAATGAGAAATAATGATGAGCACCATTCTTTACAGAGAAAATGTGTTTACCGTATTCCTTTTCTTAAAATAGATGCGATTTAATAGGTGAAACATCCTATGATTGCTCTACTTAACACAGGCATAGAATTGATGGTGTCTTCTATATGGAGACTAGTCTGACATGCACAGGAAGTTAGAGACATTGGCATAATTGTCTTCAAAGTCCAGACACACATAGCACTTGGAGAAATTTTAAGTAGGTATTTATTCTATGAAATGATAGATTATGAACGAATAGTGATATCTCAGAGGAACTGTAGTCCTACCGGGAATGTTTCTTTAATGCAAGTTGGTAAGATTTCAGGAGAATATTTTGTGTATTTGCTGTCTTGTGTGTGTTTACTGTTTGCATGTGAGGTAGAGACATTTATGGAGGTAATATATTCCAAATTGTGTTTCAATCATACTTGTTGAATTAGTGAATTTTTAAATACAATTAACATTTTAATTAATAAAACTCTAGGTCTGTATACTTACTACATGTATGAAAGGGGGAAGGGGAGAAGGGGCTGGGAAGTAATTGGGTAAGGGACACAAAGAATTATTATAATTTGTAATGATGCACATGTTAATAATATTGATTTGATTATCACATACTGTACACAAATACTGATAGTACTGTACCCCATAAATATGCATAATCAAAAATAAATGAATAATTTTTTTAGAAAAATAAATAAATACAATTTTGTTTCTACTTAATTAAAGCTTGTTGATTACCTCTGAGAGGTTAAGATTCTGCCTGCATTAGATGCGGATCTTTAAGTGGCACACACCTTCCTGAGGTGTATGGCTGTTGAAAGCCACATCTCTTGGTCCAATGTCACCTTCATACCTTCCAGAAGACTGTGCTGTGGACCAGATTCTCCAGGCATCTCTAGAGTGCTCACATGGTCAGTCACAGCTGGCCTTTGTGAATGAACCTGTTAGCTTTGGTGTGGAAGTGCTTGATCCTAGCTAGACTGTTCTCACACAGCCTCCTTCTTAGAACCCGATAAAGCTCCTAAGTGTTAGAGTAATGTATCCACTCTCAAGCTGAATTGGGTACGTCCAGAGCCACCCTTGGCCAGTCTACTGGGGGATCATGTCAGTGACTTCTGCTCATGGTGCCTCTTTCTTAGCTTAGTCCTTTGTGCTAGCAGTGCTTGATAGAAAGTGTCGTCTTAAAGGACAGTTTCTTAAATCCCAGGACAGCCAGATGGTTTATATTGTTATTTTGGTTTTTGGGGTTTTTTTTTTGTTTTTTTAACCTATTGTGGCCCCTTACTCTCTCTCTCTCTCTCTCTTTTTCTCTCTTGCATGTGCGCACACACATACACACACATACTTTTTCTCTTTTCCAGTAAATTATTTCACTAATTTGGAAAATGTAGATATTGCTAGCATGATTATTTTTACAGCTTTATTGAGGTATAAACCTAACTGCATGTGCTTAAAGTGTATACATTTATACACTTTGGTATACGTAAACACCTGTGAAACCATTACTGCTATCAGGATAGTGGACATATACAGATAGTGAACATATCCAGAAACAGAAAAGTTTTCTCTTTCCATTTGTTAATTGCTTCCTTTCAACTCTGCTAGTCTCTACATTCCTAGTCAACCACTGCTTAGTTTTCTGTCACTATGGATTAATTTGCATTGTCTAGAATTTTAATATGCATTTGCTGAATGACTAACGTTGTCAAGCATTTTCTCACATGCTTACTTGCCATCCATATACTTTATTTGTTTAAAGGTCCATTTGAATCTTTTGTCTGTTTTTACTGGGTTGTTTGATTTCTTATTACTAATTTTTGAGTATTCTCTATATATTCTGGGTGCACATCCTTCATCAGATCCATGATTTTCAAATATGTCTTCTCAGTCTGTAGCTTGTCTTTTCACTCCTTAAATAGTATCTTTTTTTTTTTTTTTTTTTTGTCTTTTTCCATGACCAGCACGCAGCCAGGTAGTGCACCGGCCATTCCTATATAGGATCCGAACCCTCAGCAGGAGGCCGCACTCTCCCGAGTGCGCCACGGGCTCAGCCCGTATCTTTAAAGAGAGCAAGTTTTTGATTTTGATAAAGTTCAATTTCTAAAGTATTTCTTTGTGAATCATGCTTTTGATGTTATATCTAAGAAATGTCTACCTAAATCAAAATCACAAAGGTTTTCTCCTAGGTTTTCTTCTAGAAGGTATATAATTTTAGATTTTAAATTTAAGTTTGTGCTCTATTATAAGGTAATTTTTGTATATTGTACAAGGCATAGATCAAAGTTCTTTTTTATTTTGCATATAGAAATTCAGTCAATCCAGAACCATTTGTTCTAAGTAATATTCATTCTTGACTAAATTACTTTTGCACTCTTGTCAAAAATCAATTGATTTGTATTTGTCTATTTCTGGACTTCCTATTCTGTTCCATTGATCTAATCCTCTATCTTAATGCTAATACCACACTTTCTAGATGACGGTAATTTTATAATAAAACTCAAAGAAAAGTAGCAAGCGTTCTCCAACTTTGTTATTTCTTTTCAAGGTTGTTTTGACTAGTCTGGGTTCTTTGCATTTCCATACAAAATTTAGAATTTCTACAGAGGAAAAAAAAACCTTGCCTTTGAGATTTTAATTGAGATTACATTGAATCTACAGATCAATTTGGGGAGAATTAATATCTTGACAGTATCAAATTTTCAGATACTTGTAAAAGGAGTGCTTATCCATTTATTTAAGATTTCCTAAAAATTTCCCTCAACAACATTTTGCAGTTTTCAGTGTATAGGTCTTGTCCCTAAGTAGATCAGATTTTGATTGTATTGTAAGTGTTATTCTTAAATTAAATTATCAACTGTGTTCCTATATATGGAAGGCATACTAAACTCAATAGTTCAAGTAGCATTTTTGTATTTTATAGGTTTTTCTGTGAAAAAGATCATGTTTTCTGTGAGTAAAAGTAGTTTTACCTCTTTGTTTCCAGTTGGATGTATTTTGGTTTTTGATTTTTTTTTTCTCCTTTCCTTTTTGCCTTAGCTAGAACCTCCAGTACAACGTTGCATACAAGAAGTAAGACTGAACCTCCTTGCCTTTTTCTGATCTTATTTGGAAAACATTTAGGGTTTTTTTCCCCATTACATATGATGTTACTTGTGGTTGTTTTGTGTATGTCTTTTATTGGGTTGATAAAGTTTTCTTCTATTATTTAGTTAGCTAAGAGTTCCTATCAGGAATGCATGTTGAATTTGTTAAATGATTACTTTGGCACCCATGGAGATGATGCTATGTTATTTTGTTTTGTTTTATGGTAAATTACATTGATTTTCTTTCTTTTTTTTAACACTAATTTTCAAATGTGGAACAAATTTTGTATTTTTTGTATAATTCTCAGTTGGTCATGATATATGATCTCTTTTATATACTGCTGGATTCCATTTGCTAAACTTTTGTAAAGATTTTTTTTTTTTTTAAATCTTCTTCATGAGAGATATTTATCCATAGTTTTCTTTTCTTGTAATGTTTTTACCTAGTTTTGGTACCAGAACAATACTAGCCTCATAGAATGAGTTGGTACATACTTTGCAGTCTGAGGGCATGCTTGATAAGACCTGAATCCTTTTAAACTGTAGTCTTGAGTTATGGCCAAAAACATAGTCGATGTGGGTAAATGGTTCACTGTACTTAGAAAAAGTGTGTTTTCAACTATTTGATAGAATGCTGTAAATAGCAACCAGATCAAGTTGATGGGTAGCTTTCTTTCAGTTTTTGTATGCCTAAAGTTATTTTTCTAGGTAAAAACATAATAGGTTGAGAGTGTTTTCTTCCAATACTTTAAAGGTATTGGCCCAAAGTCTTGAAGCTGATGAGAAATCTGCTGTCATCTTTCTCTTGTTCCTCTGAATATAACATGTTTTTTATTTCTGACTCTTGAAGATTTTCTCTATATCATTGACTTTAAGCCATTTGAATATAATGTTCTCTTGTGTAGTTTTCTTCATATTTCTTGTGCTTGGTGTTTATTGTGTATCTCTGCATTTATAGTTTTCCTAAAATTTGGAAAAAAAATTGTATTTCTTCAAATATTTTTCTGACCACTTTCTCCTTTCTTCTCCTTCAGAGACTCCAATTATACATATATACTGAGAGATAATATCAAGCAGCCAAATACAAACACACAGGTAGAGGGTTAGGATTAGGGTCTGAGTTAGGGTTATATGGGTGGCCCTGGATGCCATTGTGGAGATTGACCTTAATTTGGTAATTAAAGGAAGGCTAATGGCCATTCATGAACAAGGTAGTAATGTGAATGCTACTATGCTTTAGCACAAGCACACTGTATGTAGAATTGTAATATGGACTGGCAACAAAAGAGACTGACAATATGAGGCTAGTTTGAAGACCCTGTAGTCCCAGGTAACAGGAAGCTGCATCAGAAAAGTGAGGGGTGGGCAACAATGTCTAAGTCTCAGGAGAATATTTGGAAGAAGAGGTGCCTAAAGAAGAGATAACAAAATTCTCCTTCATTGTCCATAATATTAAAAATGTTACCATTTGTAAAAGAGTTGCACAATATTTAAGTGCCATCTCCACTCAAATAATATACATTACCCATGACTTGAGGTCATATTTATTATTCACAACTAATTAATATACATGAGAAGGATGGCTTGAAGCAATTTTAAGTTTTACCCACACATATAATTACATGTGGTTTTAACAATTCTTATGAATTGTTCAGTAGAACAATTCTCTTCCTAACGTAGATGGTTTCTCAAAATCAGATGATATTTTCTTGTAGCACCCAGAACAATGCTGAATGTGACTAAGCATTAAGTGCATAATGATTAATTTATAGTTAAATTAATTGTAATAAATAGAATGGGTATTTGGGATTTTTTTCCCCTGCTTTTATACAATCACAATGACTCTGTTTACTTAAAATTTTGACCTTTACACTGTACAGAATGAGTATCCTATTTCAATGATGAAAGAAAGACTTGAGCAGCATATTTTCAATATTCAGAACCACCATGTTGGGACACAAATGCTCAGCATGTAATATTTCCTGAGGAGAAAGAAAAGACAAACCATTGAGACAGAGAACTGAATTTATTATTTTAAACTGTATGAGAGATCACATCCATCATCCAAATAGAAAGCCTTCTTAATCATGTTCCTTTTAAAAAATTTAGTTATTTAACAAGACCTTGTTTTATATTACCTTGATTTAATCAGTTAAATAGAAATTATTGGAAAAATGTATTGCACTCTGACAAATGTATTGTGCTCTGTGAGTTGGCTTCTGATAGATGATTGAAATCAATAGAGTTCTAGCAGGAAATCTTAAGAAAAAATATCATTTACGGGTTTACTATTAAATCATGTATTAAATCAAGAAATTGATACAAATTATAATTATAAAACATAAGCTGTTGATAAAATGCAGAGACCATCAAAACCTCAAGTCTGCAATATGCGTGCCTAACAAGACATTGAATTTTGGCTATAGCTTAAGGGAATGAAAAGTCTTAACTTTCTGAATGTGTCTTGGTTCAGGGAATTTAACCAGTTTTTCATTATGGTCCCCCAAATATCTAGTAAAATTAGTGGGGCATTTTGAAATTAATATAATCCACCTTCTGTATAACACTACATTTTATCATCGTCAAATTACAAATTATCCTGAGAGTATAATTGAGACCAGTGAGGATGTCTTTTGGACTTTCTCTGTGAATTGCATTTCCTAAATATTTATTGAGTGCCCTCTGTGTGCGGAGCCATTTTGTAGGCTCTGGAGATACAGAGACCAGTTGCATTTTTGTCTGTACTCTTAATCTACCTTTTAGCTGCAGCAGCTCTTTGGTGAAATGTTTCTAGAAAATGTAAATCGTGCTTGCTACAAATGAGGCATGAACACAATGTTTACTAACCTGGATGAGGAAGTGAGTCTTATTGGTAGGAGAAATCAGAAGGATTAAATGGGGAGGAAGAGGACAGCAGCATGAAGTTGTTACAGGTGGAAATAAAACAAAACCACGAGCCAGCACGGAAGCTTGAAGCACCATTGTGTCTTTTGAGTCCATGGAGGGGATCTTGGAGCTGGAGCATAGATTGCAGGGGAGTGTTGGGGGGGAGGTGATGGAGCAGAGAATAGACTAAAAAGGAGAGAAGAAAGGTGATTTGAGATTCCAAAAAAAAAAAAAACAAAAAATAAAAAACTGCCCAAATGTGGCTTACCAATCTTTTTTTTTTTTTTATTAACCAGACTAAAATATATCAAGAGATTTAAAAATATTCCTGACTGATAACCCAGCTTTTTTTTGTTTGTTCTGTTCTGTTTTGTTTTTTTCAATTCTACCCTAAAGAAGTAATTCAAAGTGAAAGAGTAATGTGCAAATGTGCTCATAGACTGTAACTTATGACTGGGACTATTGGAGTTAACCTGAGTGCCCAACATCAAATGGATGCTTAGGCACATCAGCCTTCCAAATAGGGCCACATGGTCTGGAGACTACAGACCATGAGTTCATGATGTCTCACGCAGTTCCACCTGTGGGCAAAGGGAGAGAAAATTGTCTGCTGTTTGAGCAACCTCACTTTTGGACAATTGGATGTAATTTTATTGAAAAATGCCCTTTGACTGTAATTGGCTATCAATATTACTATATTAGTTGTTTTGGTTATGATGACATAGAAAAAATATGTATGATATGTAAGCATGTAAATATTTAAAAATGTTAATTTAACCAAGGAAGGATGAGTTCTGGGTGAAGCCATGTATTTGTGATTCATTTTTCTCTTCCTTGCCGTCCCTCGCTGCCCTCTACCCCATGTCACCTATCTGAGAGAAATCAAATAGTTTCAAAGAATCATTGAAGTGTCCTGACTTCCTTCAGTCTCTTGCATTCTGTAGACTACATACATTATTGGACATATTGAATTAAAATCTGTTTTATAATCACTGAACATCTTTTGGTTTTAGCTCTTTCTTTAATGGGATTTGTATTTCCTTCAACTCTTTTTTTTTTGTTTGTTTGATTGAAAGTTTTTAAACCAGTCTTAAGATTTACAGAACATGGATCATGCAATGGACTTTGAAAATGGCTCCTTAGAATCAGATGAAGGAAAGTTTTCCCAAGAGTTGAGATGAACGGGCAATGTTTTATTCCTTGGGATCCTTCAGTTCTGCTTTTTTTCCTGCTTGATGAACTTTATGCTGAATGTTCTGAGATTTCATCCACAAAATTATGATATTCTACTTAGTGCTTTTCAAGCTGAAATTCAGTGTTAGTTCTGTTTGTACTCCTGGCAGTCATGTAGCACTGCTTAAAAAGAGAATTTAACTACAGTCCCAAATTCTGAATGAGAGCAGGTAGGGATTTTAATACAATACGTTTGTATTAGCAGATTCAGGATCAGTTTGCCCTTGAGTTACTTGATTATCTAAACTAGTTCTCACTCGATTGTTTTTTCGTAATTAAAATAGTGATTTGCCAAAATATCAGACATTTGATAATTATGAACCATGAAGATGGAGAAGAAAATATTGATGGAATGATAAGCCAGTGCCGGGAGATAAACAAATACAGCATTTTGTTCCTCTCCTGAGGGAAAGTAATTTTTCGGTGGAAATAACTGTGTAAGTTGTTTTGTTGATGATTTGCTGAAAAGTGCATCAAGGATCTTCAAAATCCTCTTTTCTAAAAATTCATTTTTTTTTCTTTTTGCATTGTATGAAATCAATTAGTGAATTAGTTGAATTAGTGTCCTTTATTTTGGTGTCTTATTTTGTGAAATAGGCTATACTCCTATATACACATGAGAGAGAATATCTGTCAAATAATGTGTATATATCAAGTTTTCATTAATGTAAGAAAAAATCATTGTTCCCTATTAAGAAGGAGCTTGTGAGTTTACAAGTAAAATAAAATGTGTTGTTTTGGTTATTTTTTGCTGTCTCAGTTGGTTCTGGTGCTTAAGTAACTATTAATCTCTTAAATTTCTTATAGTGATTTTTTAGATTGATTAAATTTAATAGTAGTGAGGAGACAGATGAAAGCAAAGGCAGTTCAAGAAAAACAGCAGGTGTTTGGGATAATAAATAGACCTAGTTAAATGTGTCCTCTTTGAAACACACTCCAACAGACTTCATTTCTTTAACTGCTTTTGTTCTAGTGTCATTAGAGTTTAGGACATTTAGTATTTTCTTAATCTACTCAGATTTTTTTGTAATGTATCCATGTCACAAGTAGACTCCTGAGAAACCTATATTAGAAGATTTTAGGGGCTGAACTGAAATGAATTTTCCATTCCTTGTCAGAGGACACAAATTTTTGAGCATTTTCTTCTTATTTTTTTTCTCCCAGACGTCCTCAGCTCCTTTGTTGCTTGCTTAGCACACCCCAGTCCTGTAGAATGGAGAACGCTGAGCAGGTGGGCAGTTGTCAGAGGGAAACAGAGAGAGGAGATTGCTGTGTCTTCAGCAGAATGGGCCCTGACTAGTATTTTCCAGAGCATGGTGAGAGAGATACTATTTCCTTAACCTGCTCCTCTGAAGGATCATATGGTCAAATAAATTTAGAAAATGCAAATGTCCAGTCTTGGACATTTGCAATCATATTAGCATTTGAAATGCTCTGGTAATTCAGGCATTTAAAATATCTGTTTAATTTTTTTTAATCTACTATTTTTTAAACATTGCTGACTATGGAGCCCTCTTCTGCAGGTCATGCTGATGGATATGGTTTTCTGAGGAACATATTTTGAGAAAATCAAATTAGTATACTTTAAACATCTCTGGCTTTGTCCCAGAGTAAGAAACAGATTTTACATTATGATCCAGCATACACACACGTAACTGAAACAAAAACTTTAGCAAGAAATTTACTTTTTCTATGTGTGATGCAATAGGATATGTCCTAATCTAGTCAGTTTTATCTTTAAAACGTTGCTTCCGATCCATTTACAAATTTCATAATCCATTGAGTTGCAGCCTGCAGTTTAAAACAGCCCTGTCCTTGATAACATCGTGAAGCTGGTCTGGTGGGTCCTCAGTTTCACCTTTTTATTCTTTCAAGTCTTCTTCACCTCCTATTTCTGGCAGGTACCAAGTCTTCATTCCTCCTAAGAGGATCACCTGTTATCATGAAATATGTACTGTGTTTCTGCAGTATGTATGTGGAAGAACTGTAAACTACTGTCCCTGAGTCCTTGGTCATTTAAATCAGTTCTGCTTAATTTCAATGACTTTGACTAAGGAGATGGGGCTCACATGTATTGAAATGATAAGAGATCAGTTAAGGGCTGAGTTGTGATGTTGCTGAGTGGAGCTGGAGAGATGGTTGTAGGCTAGTCGAGAAGGGAGTCAAGGAGAACATGGTGGTTCATCTGGATGTAGAAGGATGAGGTGAATTTGTGGGAGAATTAGAGAGAATGTGGAGAGTTGAGGAGACACAGGCTGTGAAAGTCAGGAAACTGTGTAGGTCAATTGCAATAAGACCTTACTTAATTGATGGAAAGCTCCCCCAGAGTGCTTGCATTTGGAAGGATAATATTTTAGGCCATTGGTATTCATCAGCTGAGACAGGTAAAGTCCAGGAAGAGCCTTTCTTAGCACCTTTCCAATTTCATCATCTGAGCAGCCTCCAGTTATGCCTTGATGGAAAGTGACCTGTATTCCTAAGAGCTCCTGAGGGACTCTTATTGTACAAAATCCCTTAGTTACCATGGATCCACAGTATATTAATTTACAGATACATAAAGCATTATAATTATCCAATATTTTTGCTTAATACTGTTCCTCAGAAGAACTTCATAGTACAGTCATGCTTTGTCTAATGATGGGAATGTGTTATGAGAATTGCATCATTAGGGGATTTCATCGTTGTGCAAATATCATAGAGTTACTTATGCAAACCTAGATGGTGTAGCCTACTACACACCCAGGCCATATGGGATATCCTATTGCTCCGACACCATCATATATGCAGTGTGTCCTTGGCCAAAGGTAACAGCATTATGCAGGTCATGACTGTATTTGTTTTTCACTGAAATAATTAATGTAAATTAATTATCATGTAACTCTAACTATGGACAGTGTTTATTACATCTCATACACTTTTCATCTTATAGCAATAAATCCTTACTTTATGTGGACAAATATTGCTTTCAAATTAAACAAATTATGTCATTTCAAGATATTTTTTTGTCTTCATAACTTTTCACACACTTTCTTTCTCTCTCTCTTTCTTAAAGTGGGACTGCCAAGACATGAATCAGCCTGGATTCACTGGTGATGGTTTATGGTGAATTTTTTTGAAAGACACTGTTTTGTAAAAGGGAAATTTCTTTCTAATTCTGAAAATAGTCTCAGGCATTAAAATATCACATTATAGAGCATTATTAATTCAGTTTGCTCATAGCTCGTCAGTTTTCTCATGAAAGATTTCTACAGCCTAGATAGAAAGAGGAAAAGATGACTCTTCAACTAACCCTTGTAGCTTCAACCAGAAGCTATTTTAAGAAAGAGCCCAGGAGATAGAGAATTGAGAAGCCGCAAATATGTAGAAAGAGACTGGCATATGTTTAAATCATATGTTTCTAAAGTTTGACTGAGCATGAAATTTCATTTCATAAGAAGGTGCCCTTGGGAGTGGAGAACGAAATGCTGGTGCACCTGTTTGTCTGGTGGCAGCCAAGCTTTGAGACACACTGTCGGCCAACCGGGTCGCCCATCCATGTAGCCAGAACCTCAGATTCAGTTCTGAGTGTGCACAGGATGCTATCCCCTGAAAATTAGTGAAGAGACAGGAGAAATTTCAGGTCATCTGCCAAATCTTCTTCAGTTCTTATGTTGTACAGTGTTACAGACAACCTCTGCTTTTCTTCCTTTTTCTCTGTTTTTAACATCAGGATTTCTTCTGCTGTCTTTATTGCCTCATATAGATCTCCGCTAGTAGCTTTCCTAAGCTTTACTCAATTTCTCTTTTACTTTTATTAGAAACTCAATTATGTTATATAGCCCACAGTCTCAGGTGACATTTGAGTATTTTTATAGTGTTCAACCACCATGAATTGAGGTTCAGTAATTGCTTGACTCACTCCATCTGATGTGGGGAGGGGGGAACAAAACGAAGACAGCTTCCTTAAAATAGATAAATATTTCCCAATTTCCAGTTTGCATCAAGCGTGAGAAATAGATTTGCTTGAATATTTTTTCCTTTCCTGGTACCTAAACAACAGAAGCATTTTACCTTGAAAAAGGCTGGCAAGCAAAGCTCTGACTCATTTTAGTCTTTTTTTTTTTTTTTTTTAACATCATTTGAATGATTTAGATGTTAATGAGCCTTTGTAAAGGCAGGACCCAAATATAATAGTGCTGGCTTTATTTTTCCCCAGCGCAGGATCTGTTGCAAAAGGTGTACTGTGCTGCGTTTTTCTGGAGTGTGTCTTTTCAAAATAACAGCTTTGATGCTCTTTTCACCTGAAACAAATTCTGCCAGAGGCTGGATGCTCTAGAGCAGCCCTGCAATAACAAAGCCTGGTATATGGGGAGCAGATGAAGATTTTGCCTTCAGGAAATAGTTTACACTCTCACCCTCTCGAGACAGCATATAAATCAGGAGTGAAAACAGCAAAAACAGAAAAGCCCCCCAAACTCGAGTATTTTAAATTCACATTAAAAACATTTTGACAGTGTCTTCTAAGGATAAATGTGTCTATTGCAGATTTGCCCACACTTGAGTTACAGTGTGATGGGTCATTTTCACTATGATCGTCTATCAGGTATTTTAAAAAATATCCATCTGTTTCTGCACTTACTGACATGTTTATTTTCTTAGAAGGACACTGTGATCGCAGTGCGTCTGTTTGGTATTGGAAATATTACCAAGAAGCAAGTTCACTAAATTCCTGTTGGATTTCACTGAATTAAGGGATCTACATGTCAGGAAGTAGAACCTATCAGAGTGCTATGTTAGGGATCAAGATGTTTGTGACAAAATCAATGAATGTGGAGTCTTTATAACATATAATACTTTCCAACACAAAACAGTCACTTGTGGGGGTTGCTCTTTTGGAGTCGGGCACCCGATGCTCCTCTAGAATCCCAGCCGCCTGTTCCTCCCTGTCAGTGTCATTCCCTGGAAGCCCTCCGTCCCTCTCTCAGCCACCTTGGCCTTCTGCACATTAGTGCCACTGATGGCCACCGTGGCACAAGAAAGTGGAACAGCGCTAGCCTGACGATCAGGTTATTTCTGAGTTTCTGGCCCCTGATAGCCAAAGTACCCGGCCCTATAGATTTGAGGGTCTTTCTTACTTCAACTAACACAGTCTCTCTCTGGCCTTGAGACCTTCCTTTGGCCCCTCACTGCACCTAGTTTCCATCCTGACTTGATTTTACTGTGAAAAATATAAAGCCCTATGTTTTATTTTATAAATAAAATATATCCTATATTTTAAGGCTCAGCTAATCAGTTCTGCCTGGCTGTTGCCTGTGCCCTGGTAAGACCTTGAAGGTGCAAAATAACAATGGCTTGTCCTACTGGGAGAGGGTCAGAGAGAGACTGACTTCCAACCACACAAGCAGTCAGATGCAGAAGTTGGGTGTAACTTCCCGTGTCATTTCTCACTGCCCTGTGTGTGCTCAGAAATCTTAAGTATGAATGAATAAGCAGAATCTTTTTGTTCAGGAAATGCCCTCACCCTGACTATGCATGTAAGCAGCCACATTTGCTAACGCACTTGGACCTGAGGTTGTCTAAAAACCAATGTCAATTTTGGTCTTGGCAGAAAGTGTTAAAGGAGGCCTGTCACTTGTTCTCTGCCTCTCAATTCATACCCATCACTGAGGAAAATCTAACGGGTGTCTCAGAACTTCCTAAGTTCCTGACTGCTGGTCCATCTCAGCCCTCTACTGCATGTAGCTCTCTGGCTCTTTGTAGGAAAAGGAAGGGGTGTGGTAGACTCAAACGTGTGTCACATGGTAGTTTCCTTTCAGGTCTTTGCCTAGGTGTCACCTCTTTATTTTAGGCCTCTCTGTACATTTCACATATGTGGTATCTGTATTTTAAAAAAATTTTTTTTACACTCTGGCATATATTCTTTCTTTTTTTGTGCTAACTTCATAAGTTCATTGTAAGGATTAAATAAGCTAGTCTATGTGGATTAGTTAGGATATAGACAAAGCTTCTATCGGGGTCTCAAAATACCCATGGCTTAATCTTGATAGGAGTTTAGTTCCTTTGCCTGTAAGAATCTGAGAAGTTGGTCTGCAGCTGATGTGACATCTCCATTGTGTCAGGGCTCTAGACTTCGTCTTTCTTGACTCATTGCTAGACACAGGTTGCTGCCCTCGTATGATACAAGGTCAGATACGACTCAACACCAAGTCTGTGTTCCAGGCAAGGGAAGGGGAAGAAGGGAAATGGGAGGAGTCTGACCCTATAGTTACATGCACTGTTTCTACTCCTACCCCATTGACCAGACCCTAGTCAGTTGGCCACATCAAGCTGCAAAAGAGAAGAAAAATGTAGTCTTTGAGTGGATTGCCATGTATACAGCTAAAAGTAACATTAATATAGTATGAGAGAAAAGGTATTCCGGGGTCAGCTGTTTCTTCTTATTAAAGCATGGAGTGTGCTCAGCAAACAGTAATTACTAAAAAAAATGCAGCCATAGTTAGAATTTCAGGTTCAAGGGCTCATGTTTTTGATCCTTTTTAGAACCACCAGGATTACTTCAGACATGTCCAGGGGTTCATTTCCATGAATCCATGCTTATCTGATTATTTCTATAGAGCACCTCAACCCCTTCCACAAGATGAGCACAGATATTGTTTCGTATTTCCGTTTGGAAGTATGGAACTCGGGGTTCCGTGAGAGAATTGAGGCTCAATACCCTAGGGCCTCCATTGATGAATTAACCTTCTTTCCAATGCATCTTTGTGAGTATTGAAAAAATAGCTATTCAAATAATTTTCTGTGTCCTGTAGTCCAGATATGGAACCCTGGTTGAGAAAGGCAATATGTAGGGGAAAGGGCTTGACTCATAGACAGGTCCTGACAAGATAAAAGTATGTTAGAATGGTCCCCGTGCTGTAATGTCTTTTCAAGCCCATAGGCTCGGAAATCCAAAAGTTAGTGAATTCAGAAGTGGCCCGTCTTCGTAGAGCTGAATCATAGGGCACACTCATCAGATTCCCTGTTGAACAGCTGGAATACTGGCTGGCTGAAGTAGGGTAAGAACCAAAGCTAACATGGGGAGAAGATGTTTATGCTTACTAATAGCATATTCTCTACTTATAATTTTTTTGGATAGCTCAACCGTTATCCAATGGTTATTTTATAGGCACAAAATCTACAAGGGTAGTTAGTTGGATTATGTTAAGGGGTCATGTTATCAAAATAATGACACCCTGATGCGTCTGCCTATGACATGTAGTATATGGTCCTCCCGGCTGGTACGTGGACTTATGACTGTGGCAGTCTCTGAGTAGTGCCAGAGACACATTGCTTAATTTTGTCTCCTCGGAATTCTCTTTCAGACTGTTCATGATTATTATCTCACTTCATTATTAATAAATTATTTCTTGGGACAAGTACAATGCAATTGCCTTGACTGAAACTTTTGTAGTTAAAATTATAACCTGGTAATGCCTCCCTAAGTGTCAGGTTATTGTGACTATATATGAGATGATCACAAATGATCTTTTGGTTATCTCTAATTTTATTCTTAAGAATGTGATTTTCAGACTGGGTTCAGAAGTACCTTCCCTTCCCTTCATATACTAAGTACACCATAAAATAGAAAGTTTTGCAGTCTTGAAAAGTTTACTTCCTATGTCATGAAGAAAAATCTGTAAGATGTCATGCGATCATATTTAGTCTGTAAGATGTCATGCGATCATATTTAGTCTGTAAGATGTCATGCGGTCATATTTAGTCTGTAAGATGTCATGCGATCATATTTAGTTGGGCATCGGAAATGGTGAGAGGAGCTTATCATGCTGGATCTGCTTTAAGATAATATTCACATGGGTCTTATATCATTGCCAATCCTTTCTCTGTGCTGATGTTGGGTGGACGTTCTGTGTTTGTTCCCTTGAGGGAGCTACATCAGTATAAAATCAGCTGGACAAAGGGATTACAAATAGCCAGCCTAGAAGTGATATTATCTTGTATATTTTTTAGAAAAAATAAAAAATATTAACTAAACATTCATTTTCAATCTTATTACATGATATACAAAAGGGAAGAAGGTTTTCTTAACATAAAATAGCCCAATACACACACACACAAACCTGGATATTACCCAAAAATGTACATAGTAATATAAACCTAGGACTTATATATCAGTAAGGATACATTTATGTCACATAAAATGTTCACAAATAGGCTTTGGGGTTGAATAACTAAATTGCTCAATGTTGTTATCATGGCCCAGGTTGTCTATCTTGATGTTCCACGATCTTGTGACTGCTAGATGGCTACATGTGTGCTATGTGCAAAGAGAGACAAGTCACCCCATGTATAAATATTCCCAGGCAAGGTCTAAGGCTCATTAGGTTTAGCACAAAACTGTGGGGTTGTCCTCACTTACAGAAAAAAAATAGTTTCCCCAGACTACCCATGTCACCATTTGGGGAAATCTCTATTGTTTCGTTCTGTATATTCTTACTCTGATTGAGGCATTGTATTTATCTTTTTGAACACTGGCAGGAACTGTTGACATCCAGGTCAATATTAGATAGTTAAGTACTCAGAGCAGCAAAATGTAAAGCTGAAGAAGGTGGGGATTGTTTGTATGTCTACACAGAAAAGGTAAAAGGTAAATTGGAGGTTGTTGTTATTCATCATTAAAAGAAGAGTATGATTCCCTTAATAAATTGCATTGAATTAAATACCTTGACTACGGGAAGTCGACAGGGACTTTTCCTCATTGGAAATTTAATCTAATCTCTCTTATAATTAGTGATTAAAAACAAATGACCAATGGTAGTTAAATGCAAAAGGCTGAATACTTGATGAGTTTCTGAGAACTAAAAATGACGCGTTGGTCCTGTGCTCCTCATGCCTTAATGTGCTAGTCCTTTTATGTTCATTCTCATGGTTCACTCATTGTAGCCTCAAGTCTTATTGAAAAAAGCAGCAAATGTGTTTTCTTCACCAAGGCCTGTCAGTGTTTATTGCCCATCCGGTATATTTATCTACAAAGCTGAAGGCCACGAATAATAGAAATATGGCCAAGTCAGAGCTAAAACCCAAGATCGCTATATAATATACTCACCTTGGCCCTTTGGAGTATGGGCTAATAGACTTTTATGGAGAACAAAAAGCACTCCAAGCTGAGTTGGACGCTGTTTTTGAGATGCCAGTGGTCAAATAGGACATATATATATTAAAACGGCCTTGCTGCTGTTTACTTAATAAAAATTGGCTCCAATAAAGTGAAAGTCTAGGAAAAGACATTTATTACAGTAGCAAATATACTAATGTAAACTGTATCAAAAATATTAGTTTGAGCATTGTTTGGCAATAATGCAAAAATTCATATAGAATATACTTTTATTTATTTTATTTTGTTTTTGACTTTGCCATTTCTCCCTTCATCAAACTAAACCCTACTGATCTTTCAAGTACTCTCCCAAGTACTCTCCCAAATGCATTATGTTCCATAAGTTTCCTTGATTGACCTTTATCCCAAATCAGGGTGTAGTCATTTGTTTATTTGTTCACTTGTTTATTGCCACTCTGGTTTCCTTAGAAGGTAGAGATTGGAGCAAGGTTGCTAGATTTAGCAAGTAGTAATACAGGATATCCAGTTAAATTGATATTTCAGATAGTTAACAAATAATGTTTTTAGTGTAAGTATGTTCCATGCAATATCTGGGTCACACTACAATATTATATGTAGTGTATCTGAAGTTCAAATTTAATCGAGCTTCCTTCAGTTTATCTGTCAACCTTACTTGGGTGTATCGAGCCTGAAGGGTAGTTAGGACACTCTTGGAATATTTTATGTGATGGAAACCTCAAGTAAAGCAGCAATCAGTTAGTGAGGAACCTGAAAAATATTCAAGATGCAAAATTAACAGAAATTGGTGAAATGTTGATGGGTGAAGGTGAAAGCTTAGCATTCTAGTTCAGATGATGTATTAGTCCATTTTCTGTTGCTTCTAACAGAATACCTGAAACTGGATAATTTATAAAGAAATGGAATTTATTTCTTATAGGTTAGGAGGCTGGGAAGTCCATGGTCCAGGAGGTGCATCTGGTGAGGGTCTTCTTCTGGAGCGAAACTCTCTACAGGGTCTTTTCATGACCAGGGTGTCACGTGGAGAGGATGACAAGAGATCTTTCACGTACTCTCCTCATAAAGCCCAGTCCACACCCAGGATAACCCACTCAACCATTAACCCATTAGTCCTCGAATGTATTAATCTTTCCATGAGGACAGAGTCCTCATGATCCATTCACCTCTCAGAGGCCCTGCCTTTCAAATATCGTAATTGGATTCCCTGCCCTCTTAACACCCTTACAGGATGTGTTGGGTTTCCAACACATGCACTTTTGGGGGACACATTCAACCCATCACAGATGACTAGGTAGATGGCTTTTCCACCCATCATACTTTTCCTTTTATCTTTTTCATCTGTGTAATATTCTGAGTGAGCAATTCGGCTCACTAATTATTGTTTGTTAACATCTTGAACTAGCAATATGATGTTACTGGGTATGCATGTCTGACGTTAGACTGCCTGGGATCACTTCTTGGCATTGCCACTTTCTGTGTGACCAGAGGCAAACTGTTCCATCTCTCTGGATCTTGGGTAGCTTATCTGTGTGTTAAGAAAAGCACTGGAAATATGTGCAGCAAAACTGACTACCATTGCCTATTAAAATTTTTATCTGTGGTTTGCAAATTTTCTGCAGTGCATACATGAGGGGTCTTCAAAAAGTTCATGGAATGATTTGCATTATCTTTTTTTCCTAGCTTTTTTTCTTTTTTATTGTAACAAAGTTGATTGTACGTATCTGTAGGGTAAAGAGCTGAACATCAATACCTATGTGCCATATGTGATGCTCATATCAGAATACTTTTTAAAATTTTTTTATTTTATTAATATTGTTTTTTTACATTCTATGATGCTGTTATGGAGCAGTTGGGAGGAAGATTGAGAGGGAAAAGGGGAAGGAAATGTGATGGAAAAAGGAGGAAGGAGGAGGGGCAGGATTGGATTGAGGCCTATGGCACCCCCAACATTCCCACAAGGGAGACTGGGGGGCTTCCAACAGGGTTCAGTCATTGCCAAGCTGGGTGCAGATGTCAAGGGGGTGTGGCAAAAGCCCTCACCTCCCACCACCCCCGCTCAGGAACCTGCGGCCCTTCTTGCTGTGGCCCGGTGGTCGTCACTGGGCTGGTTGCTCATGTCGGGGAGGTGTGTCTGAGACCCTCTGCCCCCCACTGCCCTGGCTCAGGAGAGCCTGGGGTGCTTCCTGTGGCAGCTCAGTGGTCATTGGTGGGGTTGTTGCACTTGTCGGGGGTGGTGTGACTGACACTGGAGGCCCCCACCCTCGGGACTGGTTGCAGGTGTTGGGGGTCATGGCTGAGGTCCCCGGCCCTCCCTCCTTTCTGGCTTGGTAGCCCAGAGGACTTCCAGTCCTTCTAGGTGTTATAGGTGTTCTTGATGAAATGAGACCTTTTCTAGTTAATATCAAACTTTGTCTGTGGTTATGGGTACTTTGTTTTTTCTTTCAGTTCTATGGTGGATTATCTGCTGTTCCCGCCACTCAAACTCTGTGCTACAACTAATTTTCTGTCCTTTGCTTACTTCTAAAATGGAGGAACTTCCTCTGGGGACCAGTACTTGAGCTCTGTGGTTGAGCTAAATTGCTGCTTTACTGCTGATTCCCTACAGAAGGCTTTTTGTGCAGCTCAGGTTTTAATGGTTGGCTTTATTAGTTCTTCCAGTTCTAGTGAAATCCAGTGCACCTGGGTTGTGTAGAAACACTGGTCTGGGCCTGGGTCTTTTCATCAAACTGCACCCCATGCAATTCTGCATTCCTGACCAGTCTCCTCTGAATGGTCCTGTGCTCACTGGGGGGCAGATCAGCTGTCCTTGCTGTGCCCTAGCATGCCCCTGGTGGGCCTGTCTCCCCCACCACTCGTGCTGCAAACACTTCCCATGGGGCGGGCTGTGTGCCGGTCCTTCATGATGACTCACCAGCCTCTGAGTGACTCCTTTTTTTCAGCTGTTGTGGCTCCTCGGTCCTATGTGGGTCCATGGGAACCCTATTAGTGGTATTTCTGGCCTGGGAGCCACCAAGACCTCTTCTCCTCTGCTGCCTCCAAGCAACTTCATCCAAGGGATACAGCTGTAGCTTTTGCCAACTCCCGCTCCATGCACTCAGCAGCTCTAGACTGGATGCAGCCGGGATTCAAAATGGTCAGAGAGGTTGCTTCTTTCTCTCATTGTGGCTTCTCCCAACTTCATGCACTCCATAGGTCTCTCCTCCTCTTCCCCTGAGCTCTAGTGGCCCCAGCTTGGCTGTTCTTGCTTTTTTATAGTTGTAAATTGGTTGATTTGCAGGAGAGAGTGACACTGGGGATTGTCTGTTCTGCCATCTTGACCAGAAGTCCACAATAATTATTATATTCAATAATAATTTCTTTTTTCCACAAACTTTTTGAAGTACCCTCATATGTATATAAACATTATAGTGAGAATTTTTGAGACTCCTGGTATGTTGTATTTGAATCAAAATTAATTAATTAATTAATTATAAGCTTTATTGAGGTATAATTGATGTACAAAATGTTGCACATATTTAATGTATACGTTTTGATTTCTGGACATATGTACGTACCTGTAGTACCATCAGCACTATCAAAATACTAACCATATCCATCGCCCCCAAAATTGTCCTTATTTTTTTGTGTGTTTTGTTAGTTTGTTGTTTTTTGTGGTGATAACACCACATGAAATCTGTTCTCTTTACACATCTTAAAGTGCACAATACCATAGTACCATACTGTTAACTCTAGATACGTACTGTGTTGTATAGGAGATCTCTAGAATTTATTCATCTTGCATAAATGAAACTTTATATCCAGTTGAGCAGCAATTCCTCATTTCCTTTTCCTCACAGCCCCTGTCTACCACCATTCTACTCTCTGCTTCTATGAGTATGACTATTTTAGATACCTCACATAAGTGGAATCGTGCAGTATTTGTCCTTCTGTGACTGGCTTATTTCACTTAGCATAACATCCTGTAGGTTCATTCATGTTGTTGCAAATGTTGGGATTTCCTTTTTTTTCAAAGGCTGAATAATATTCTATTGTGTGTGTGTGTGTGTGTGTGTGTATTGTGTGTGGTATATATATACACACATTTTCTTTATCCATTCATCTGTCAATACACATTTGAGTTGTTTCTATACCTTGGCTATTGCGAATAATACTGCAATGAGCACGGGGATTCAGATATCTCCACATGCTGCTGGAACAATTGGATATCCATATGCAAAAAAAAAAAAAAAAGAATTTTGATACAGATCTTGCACTATATGCAAATATCAACTCGAAAGAGATTGCATTCGTAAATGTTAAACCTAGTACTGTAAATTTCTAAAAGAAAACATAGGTAGATATTTTTGTGACCTTAGACTAGGCAGAAAACGTTCTCAGATACAACACCAAAATCACAATCTATTAAAAAGAAAAGATAAATTTGACTTCATCAGAATAACTACTGCTCTTCAAGAAATACTAAGTTCATGAAAACATAAGCAGAAGACTAGAGAAATATCTACAAATTGCATATCTGGTAAAGAGTTTTGTCCAGTGTACGTGAATAACTCTCAAGACACAAACATAAGAAAAAAAAAAAAAAAAAGAAGAAGAACCAATTTAAAAATAGGTAGAAGATTTTAATAAATGCCTTACCAAAGAAATAAAGATAATAAGTAAGAACTTGACAAGATATTCAGTCAGTAAGGAAGTGCAAACTAAAACTGCAGTGTGGGACCGCTACACACCTGTTAAAATGGCAATCAAAGAATCAAACCACAGCAGCTACCAAGTTTGTGGAGCAGCTGGAACTGCTGGTGTGAATGCAAAATAGCACAGCCACGTGAACGCCACTCACCAGATGAGCCAAGCATCCTCACTCCCAGACATTTACCCAAGTGAAGTGAAAATTTATATTCATGCAAAAACCTATACTCTATGTTTAAAGCAGCCTTATTTGTAATAGCCGAACCAGAAAACAACCCACATGTCTTTCAGCCAATGAAAGGATGAACAAGCCATGGGACACCAGTACGGTGGAATACTAAACAGTAATAAAAGGAAATAGGCTATTGATTACAAATAGATTAATCTCAAATGCAGTCTATTGTGAAACACGCCGTGCTCAAATGCTACATGCATGAAAGACAAAACTGTAGGGACAATATGCAGATCGGTGGTGACCGAGGGCTGGAGTGGGGGGTGGGAGTTGAGTGCAAAGACACACAGAGAATTAGCGGGGAGATGAGACTGTCTGTAACTTGATTTTGATGGTGGTTATGCAATGATATTCATTTGTCAAAATTCACATAACTGTACACTAGAAGAGATAAATCTTATGTTAAGTATACTTTAATAAAAAATGGAAAAAAATAATTACTTTTAAAGGCATGTAGTATTAGCAGTATAATCATTCAGATTATACTTATCATAGACAAACAGGAAAAAGACCAAACCAACATATGACAATTTGTTGATACAATGATGTAGGAGGTAGATGTTTTGGGGGAGGACGATGAATTCTGTATTGGGTCATTGTTCTTATATTAGCCTTGTACTATTCGGACGGAGACTAATCAGTCTCTCCTCTGCATTCTCATGGTGCATACCTCATTGCTCTATTTAATATTTATGTAATGCTCCCTTGCTTTATAGCTATTTGATATATTTGTTTCCCAATGACATTGCAATATTCTGAGAAAGGGAACTTAGTTTTACTCATATGTATTTGTATACATGATTAATTTTTTTTCAGCAAAGCTATTTTTTTAAATTATTATAATTATGTGATGGTGTGTAGTTCATTGACTTCCAGGGTTGATTCAACTGATCTATTTAAGAACCATCTCTCCCAACCTGCATCTCCTCCTACACTTTCATTCATAATATTCCTGAGACTTTCACTTGGTCTAAAAAAGTGATTTTTACCAGGTGAACTTTACCATTTTTTCTCTGAAATAACCTAGAGTACAAGTACACATCAGCCTCTGGGCCAGCCCCAGGGGGTGTGAGTGAAAGATGCTGGTGTTGTTTACATGGAGCTCAACACAAGGTGAGACCACTAGGATGGTCTGGTCACCAGAGTGATAAGAGAAGCCTGCATGTCATTTATAAGACTATGAAGAACAGGCACCTAACTCAGCCTGAGTGATGTGCTTGGAGGTTTTCAAAAAAGAGTAATCTCCGCAATGAATTTTGAAGAATGAGCTGGGATTGTCTGTATTGAATAGACATAAAAGGTTATAAGAAACAGAGCACGGAATCTTGGGAGACATGGGGAACGGGAGACTGGAAGTGGTTCATCATGGCTGAGGTAAACATTTGATGAGGGGACATGGAGAGACAAAAGACTGGACAGGCTGGAAGCTGTATTGTAAAAGTATGTACAGCGAGGGTGAACAGGCAAGACTATAGCACAGCAGCCAAGGGCAGCTGGCTTCCTGGCTTGGAGGGTCTGCACATGTGAGGGTGCCCTTCATTAAGGCAGGGAAGGGCAGTTTCAGAGACAGGAGGAGAGCTCAGCTTTGGACATGGGTAGTTTGCTAGGGCTGCTCTAAAGGCAGTGATGCTTAATCAGCTTTCTGTATCTGTCCATGGATTTAGCCAACCGTGGATCAAAAATATTCAAAAAATAAAATAAAAATAGCAATACAACAATAAAAAAATAATACAAATGAAAACAGTATAGAATAACAGCTATGTATACGCATTTACATTGCAGTAGGTATTATACTGTAGAGATGATTTAAAGTATGTGGGAGGATATGCAAAGGCTATGCCATTTTGCACCTTTCTCTTGGTCCTGGGGGTCTCAGGAGGCAGGACTACATGTAGTTTCCGCCAAGAGTCCCTCAGGGAGCAGTGCCGCACGCAGCCCTGCCAAGAAAGTGCAGGAAAGTGAGTTGCTGCATGCCTTGAGCTAGGGGCTGCAGCCTGGGGAGGTGGTCACAGACCAGACACAAAGTTCTAGGGCTTAGCTCATGCACTAAGCAAATGTATTGGGAAAAAGCAGGTATTATATGTGTTTCAGCCATCTGTAAACCCCTCCCATCACCTCCCCATCTCCTAGACTCAATAGGAAGTCTGGGGTTTGCGGTTAAGCCTTGCAACACCTTGCTGACACAGTGTATTCGCATCCTGCTGAGAGAGTCGAAATCCTGGAGAGCAAGAGTGCCTCCATCTTTAACAGGTGTTTTCCTTCATTTTCCTCCACCATTTTATATCAGGGACTTGAGCATCCACGGATTTTAGTTCCATGGGGGGTCCTGGAACCATCCTCCATGGATAGTGAGGGACGGCTGTATATGCCTCTGAACTCTGGACAGGATTCTGAACGTAATATTTCCTGACAACTCTTACTCATCCTTCAAGTCTTATCTTGGATGCTGTATTGATTCATTTAGCAAAACATTGTGGTTAACCGCAATGTGCTAGGCAGTGTTTTTGGCAAGAGTGAGAAAAGTAAATGTTGCCCCTGTCATCAAAGAACTTAAAAACTGATAGGCTGAAGGAGGAGACATAAAATAAACAAATAAACTGCAGTATTCAGAAGTTAAGATAAGTACTATGAGAAAATAAACGGGGTGAGATAATGAGAAAAATGGGTACTGCAGATGGGGAGCCCAGTGAAGGCCATTCTGAGGGTGCAACATTGAAGCCGCTTTTTCAAGGAAGCCAGTAGGAACAGGAACGTAAAGCGTCAGAACAGGAGAGGCCACAGTTAAGCACTCTGCAAGTACGTCATCAGCCAAATCAGTGAAACACGTATGCATAAAAATAAAATGCAAATTGTGCATAGCTTATGTATGATAAAAATATTGGAAAATATTTTCAGAAAGGTTAGTTAAAATTACATTTTAAAGGGATATATTTCCATCAAAAGTCAACTTATTTGGGGAAGTTGGAGACAGGACAAATATATCAGGGAGTGAGGAAACTCCTTCTTGAATCTAAAAGGCAAAGGCATGACATAAAGCCAGGATTTAAAAGGAAATCAGAGCGTAAAGATTTGGAAAATTTGCAGCATGGCCATGTGATAGAGAAGCAGAGACCATTTTCATAAGAAAAATGCAAGGGTGCTAAGAAGATTATACAAAAGAAAGGAATGCTGCTACCCACAGCCCTGCTGCTCTAGCCTTGGCTAAACTGGCCTCAGGCATGGCTGGTAGACACAAGCCAGAAGCCTTGGTGGCATCCACGTGGTGTCAGGTCTGCAGGCTCACAGAATGCCAGAGTTGTGAAGGCTTGGGAACCTCCACCCTGATTTCAAAGAATGTACTGAAAAGTCTGGGGACCCAGAAAGAGATTTATCTCAGGGGTGGATTCACCCCATAGAGACTTCATTAGAGTAATGCTGAACAGAAGCATGGGGTCAGAGTTGCAGCAGAGAAACCCCATCAGCACCATGCCCAGTGAAGACGTGACAGTGGGACTGCCATGGAGAACCCAGACCTGTGGAGCTCCCAGCCTGGGAGAGCTAAAGTGTAGCCAGAGACCAGGAAAGCCATAGAAGTGGAGCTACCTGAGGACTTGGGGACCCTACCTCCACACTAGCATGCAGAGGACATGGAACATGGAGTCAAGGTACGTGATTCACCAGATTTGAGACTTAATGCCTGCCCTGCTGGGTTTCAGACTTGCTTAGGACCTGGTACCCCTTTCTTTTGGCCTATTTCTCCCTTTTTGAATGTGAATATGTACTACTTGATTGTCCTACCATTGTATCTTGGAAGTAGATAACTTGTTATGAATGTCACAGATGGGACTTTGAACTTTGGACTTTTGAGTTGAAACAAGTTAAGACTTTCGGGATGGAATGTCTGTATTTGTATGTGAAAAGGGCGTGAGTTTTGGAGGGCCAGTGGTGGAATGTAGTAGATCAAAATATGTTCCCCCAAACTCACTGAATCTTGAATTGTGTCCCCCAAGTTTTATGTATTAGAAACTTGGCCCCCACTGTGACAGTTAAGAGGATGGGAAATCCTATTATGGTAATTGAAAGGTGGAGACTTGAAGAAGTGATTGGATTGTAGGACCGTGCAGTAGTGATGGATTAAAAAGGGTGGTCAGGGGCGTGGTTCTGAGGGCTTTAAAAGGAGAGTGAATGAGGAGGTTAGTCTCTCTGCTCTCTCTGCTCCACCATTTTCACAATGTGGTACTCCACTGTCACTGTCACCACCACCTAGACCCTCACCAGAAGTGTTCCCTGGACTTTGGACTTCACAGCCTCTAAAACTGTAAGCAATAAATTTTGTTTTCTTTATAAATCACTGAGTTCCAGGTATTTTGTTACAAGCAACAGAAACAGACTAATACACCATAGTTATGTACTCGAAGTCATGGTCATAAGTGTTAAGAAAAAGGTATGGACTGAATTACTCTTAGGGAATAATATTCCTATAAAATTATTCTTAGGGAATAATCTTAAGAGCCTGGAGTCTGAACCTGGTTCCACTCTTGGTTAAATATGTGTCCTTGGGCAGCTACTCAATCCTGCCTCACTTTCTCATCTGAGAAGTCAAGCTAGTATGTTTTATTGCGAGGGGTAAATGAGTTAACCAAACTTTTTAGTGTTTAGAAAAATAACCAGCAGGTAGAATGTACTAATCAGCGTTTACTATCATCATCATCATCGTCATTATGATGACGATGATGATGATGATGATGATAAGTGGGTTGATCAAATAAAATCTATAAGAATGGTCCCAGTGTGGTGCCCAGGCTGGTGGTGCAGACAGTGACTGTCACTATGTTCTGGGTTAGTGGTGGGCTCCAGGGACAGAGAAGTTCTGCTGTGTAGGAACTAACAATGAAGTTGGCAACCCAAGTGGGGCATTTGCTTTCAATTTACTCTAGAAATAAAATCTGTCCAGTTCTTAGCAGTTGGATAGAACTGCTGAGAGTGCATGAAATCAGCTATGTAAACTGTCATGTGTATTCCACAGTGGTGGAACCACTGTGTACGTAAAGGTTTACCTGGTGTGAGCCTGCAACAGCATATCCTGCTGTCTGTGTGCACCTATCTGCAAACATCGTAGTGAAGCCAGTGTTGATACGGCAGTCTCCAGGGAGGCCTGGAGCAGTGCAAATCTGGACCAGATCACCTTCCAGGAGCATCTTCCAGACCTTGATCCTATCTGTAAGTTTTAGTGAATAATTTCTTCTTCCCTTCTTTCTTACAAAGATGTTATATTACGAATGCTGCAAAGTACTTTGAACACTTCTATAAAGTACTTTTTTGTTTTCTTATTACATTTGATATCTTTTGAAAGATGAAAGTCATGAATATTAAAATCCATCTTGCATATTTTATGTTGTTTTTATCATGGATGAAAGAGTATTAACTTATCAGAGATTTGTGCTTTTTTAAAGGTTGCCTTTAAGGTTCTCTCTCAGTGTGATTTGTTAACCTCAGCCAAAGTGTGAATGGCAAGAGGGTCACGATGGGGTATTTAGCATCTGCATTTTGAGAGAGAGGCTGTGATGGCAAGCTCCATAACCAGCTCCTTCCTTTCCCCCTTTAAGCTTAGAGCACTTTTAAGCAAATTAAATGGAGAAGAGTGTGTAGATTTCTTTAAATGAGCTAGATAATTTTATAGTGTTTTCTTCAATCGAATATACCATCTATTTTGTACTAAATTATATATTGTGACCCTAATGACTAACACCAGTTGGACTCAGAATACCCAGAGTTACTCATGCCTCTGTGTGCTTCCTTCCATGAGCTGTCTTTGCCTGGAATGGCTGCAGCCCCACCCTCCACTCCCACCTCCTTGAATCGAATGCCTTCTCAGTTTTCAAATCCAAGCTTCATCCCCTCTAAGAAACCTACGCAGATAGAATAAACACTTTTCTCCTGGGCAACCTCATTATACCCTGGGCTGCTTCCTGCATAACATATTCAATACTTTATTGCATTTAATTATTTGCATTTTTATTTTCTTGAAATATATCCTGTTTGCCCTTGATGTCCAAGTCACATGGCTGCTTGTATCAGCATGAATTGCATTCAGCTGCCAGGAACAGAGACCAAAAATTGCAGTGATTTAAACATGACAAGACAAAAGTGTTTTTTTCTCTCTGGTAGAAATCTGGTGGTAGGTAGTCCAAAGATGATATGCGTCATCACTGAGATCCAGGATCCCAGGTTCTCTCCTTTCTGCCCCGTCGCCCTTAGTGCATGGCTATTTTTCTCAAGGTCATCTCCTGGTCCAAAATATTTTATGGAACATCAACCATCAAGTCCATAGGCCAAGCAAGAAGAGGAAAGGGGAATGGCAGATCAAGAGTTTGCACCAGCTGTCTTTATTTTCTGTATTTAAGGAGTAACTCTAATCTTCTGCTTACATTTTATTGGCCATAAATTACTCAATGACTACATCTCACTGCAAGGGAGTCTGGGCAATATAGTGCTGTCAGTGGGCATTTTGCCACCATTAATATTTTATTACTCAATCAGGAAGAAGGGAGAGAAAGCATGGGTTGGTAAGACAACTAGCTAGCACCTCTGCCACAGTGTTCCGTTAAGTCTTACGTGTATAAATAAAGAACATCTCCTAGAATAATTAGCTGTATTTTCAGTATACACACAGACAATTATCTGGACCTATTCATTCACAAAATTGGGAATTAACTGAGAAAAAAAGTTCAAAACTGTTGCTTGGCTAAATTAATTAGGTTTATTGCCTTCGTTCATAACTAATTTTTATATTTAACTCTAGTGAAATAGCTTTCTTCAGACTAGGAGTGTTTATCATGACTATTTACCTGTTTCCAATTTCCTGTCTGTGGAATAGAGATAATGATAAAATCCACCTCAAAGACTTGTTATGATAAATTGAATTCATAATGCAAAGCGCTTAGAACAGTCTCAGGCTCATGGTAGGTGCTCATTAAATGTAGCCCTTCACCACAATAGCACTGACTGTAACTGTTAATGTCTGTTGAAAGCTTACCGTGTTTTAGTCATTCTGGGCAATGCTGTACAAATATAAACTCATAGAATGCGCATAGCTGCCTTTCAAGGTCAGTGTTGTTTTATCGCATAAATGGAAAAGGTGAGAGGTTAGAATGGCCATTTAGTTAACAGACACATAGTGCTCACCGTGTTCCCATCCCAGTCTTAAGTCATTTCTGAGCATTAGCTGATTTAGTCTTCATAACAAACCTAGGATGGAGGATTGACTATTGTTTTCATTTTTCAGATGAGGAAACTGAGGCACAGAGGAGTTAGCTTACTTGACCAAGGCCATGCACTAATACCTGGCAGAGACAGGATGTGGGCCCAGGAGGTCTGATTCCAGGATTCGTGCTCTCAGCCACGTGCCATCTTCTGTGCTGTGCGAGCTGGGATTAGCATCTGGGTTTCTCGGATGCCATTGCCTGGGCTTGTGCTTTTAACCACTATGATATCCCTTCTTATTATGCATTTCCGTCTTTTCTCCGTCTATTTCTTAATTAGCTACTCTCCTTTTCTCTGCTTTGGTGCTTTTCAGATTTATCACAATTTTTTATCTGAGTTTTGTGAACTAAATTTATTTAAGTAGTTTATGCGTGTGTGGGCCTGTGTTTGTGTACTCTTGGTTAAACTGTTTAAATCACTCAAAATACTCAAACTGATGGACCTACTGTAATGCATTACAAACTGTATTTATGAAAAGGATTTGGTGATAATATTGTCATGTTGTTCTCAGACCAGATAACATACAAATAGTCCTGGTTAGACTGACTCTTCTTTAAGTCTGTCTGGGGAAGGAGGCTGCTTCCATCTACGGGGTGACGGGCAGCCTATCCTGTGTGCCTGTTCTTTGGGTGTGTTAACACCCCTGTGCACAACCCTCTTTTGCTTCCTGTACTTTTGTACAGTATACACCATTTTATGAAAATATACTATATAGCAGCACCATATATTTATTTTTAAGTGGTCTGTCTGCTTTTTAAGTTTCTCTATTACTGATATTGATTACCATAGGCGATTCATTGTCTCCAAACCAAGCATGTTTCATTTATTTCATTTTTCTGTTATCTTAAAATACATAATCAATAAAACAAACTGTGTTGAAAGTCAGATGGTTAATTTGAACGTTAATTGAACAGTAAGACAAGTTAATTGAACAGTAAGACTACACCAGGTTGAACTAGAATGTTTTTTTGAGTACACATACCTGCAAATTGCACAATTGAAAGAAATGTATTTAACTTGATGATTTACCAAAACCTACTGAAAAATAAAGCATTAAGTAAATTTGATTTGGTTTTTAAAATTTAGCCATAGACTTTCAAAGTTTTGGATTTTGGATGCTTAAATTTTTTTTTAAACTCACGAAACTTATTTAACAAATATTTTGAGTAAATTATTGGGGGGTTTGCATAAAAGTTAGAGCTTTCAGAAATGTTAATATACTAATTTGATTCTAAACAGTCACAGTATCATATATAATCTTACAGTATTCCTATGCTACTGCTTTAAAAAAATGAATGCAGTATAGGCTTTTGTTTAGAAAAACAGTGTTTACAGTAGTAAATATAACCGACACAATCCATCTGCATGTGCTGGACTAAATTGCTTTTTTTGTGGAACTGGTGAGGGAGCTCTTTTTGGACTGGGTTGAGGTTGTTTGGCAACCCTCATAGATGTGACAGTTGTCTCTTCCTCTAGTGGCATTGCTTTGCTGTAAAAGAAAACAGGGAAGCCAACCAAAATAACACCATTCCCCTTTGAAAGAAAGCTGGAAAAGCAAAGAGCATGTCTGCTGTGAATTAGACACGTGCACACACACACGCTCGCACTCTCACACGTTGTGCTTTATTTTTCAGTTGTCATGATGGCTTTTCTTCACTGTACTGCACCGCACACCTCTGCAGCCTAGCGCAAGTTATATTGCCAGGAAAGATACTATAAAACGAAGCTGAACGTGGCAGCCGTTGAAAGAGTCGTGTATTTGCAAATGACTACCTGTCACAATATGTTTCTCAATTCTTTTTTTTTTTTTCCCCTGAATTAGCATGAAAAACACAAGGTTACAAAGGTAAGTGTTGTTCTTAGTCTCTAAATAATTGTGTATTTCAAAATAGCAAGAGGAGAAGATTTGGAGTCTGAGAAATTATAATTCTAACCAGGAAGCTAGAAGAAAGTTGATGAATTTGTAGTGCAAGAACTGAATCATCAGGAAAGCCCAGATTGAATGTTCAAAATCATGTTATCAAGAACAATGCTCTTATTCTAATAGAGAATCCTGATGAACTGTTTCTACAGAATTACTTAGTGTCTTCAGTTCATTCATATATCCAACTCTTCCCCACAAGATACTTTGCGAAGGTTCTTTTTAATAAATAAAGTTATTGATGACATTAACTTGTCAAAAATATAGTGGACTTGCCTATATTTGGATATCTGTATAAAAGAGCACTTATTTGGAATCCTGGCAGGTTCATAATGCTTACAGCAATTCACATAGGCCTGCAGGCACTTCTCTTCTCTGGGGTGGGCCACTTAAGAGCAATTGTTACCTACAGATATTTCATGTTCTTCCTATGTAAGGGTCTGGGAATAGCACATTTTTCTTTACACTTTTTACTAATGTTCTCTGGTGCACATTTCTTCATTATTGCACCTAATCTTCTTTAAGTGTGAGTCCGCGGCTAGGATGGGAGAACAGTCTGTCTTTCCCAGTACTGGTTTTGGGTGAACTGATCACGGTGGCCCGTGTGTGGAGGTCACTGTGATGCTGTGGAGAATACTGGCTGTGCGGTCCCAGTGTGGCTGAGAAGCGGATTGCCCTTATCCTGCAGCAGCCATTCCACACCTCCTGTTTCATAAACCTTTGTTCATGGTTGTTTGTCACCTGTTTGTATCTGACCTTTTGAGTCATTTCATCTCTTAGTGGATTTTGCAGTTCTTTGTATATTGTCACAGGCATTTTATGTTCAAGGGAATGCTTTATATTTTGTAGACACTTAACTCTAAATTAATATATTTATACCCAATTTCATTCCACTAAAGAAGGAAGATGGTGATGAGGTGAATAATTAAGAGGTATTATCATGAATGCCAAGAAATCACCACTGAGGATACCAAAGGCAGTTTGGGCTTAATTTAGTTTCTGCCCCCACCCCCCAAAAAGTGACAGCAAGAGGTATAATATGCATATAAATAAAAATGCATTTTACAGTATTGCAAAAACTGAGTTTCAGTACTTTAAACTTCAGGGTTTTTAGGAGGATATGGCCCTTCTCTGTGCACCAGGAAAGCACTGAAGACATCAATCATCTCTTTCCTCGTTCTCAGGCTTCACTCTCCCTTTCTCTAAGTCACCTTTTAGTCACCACAAACTTCTAAAAATTCTCAGCCTTTTGCTTTATCTGTCCTGGCTCTCTCCTTGCCTCGAATGGGCAACTCCAATTTCTCCCGTGTTGGACCACTTGACGTTGTCCCACAGATCTCTGATACTCTGCCCATTGTTTCTGTGCGAGATCAATCATGGATAGCTCCTATTGCTCTTTCTTCAAGTTCACTGCCTTTTGTTTTCAGCATTGTCTAATCAGTTGTTAATACCTCTGGTGCATGTTCCTGTAAAATATTGTATTTTTCTTCTCCATATATTCCATTTGGGACTTTTCAACACTTCTTCCTTCATTATCATCATATTTTCTTCTTTCTTGGACATGTTGAGCATGTCTGTAATACTAGCTAAGCATCCATGCCTGCTAATTTCATTATCTCTGTCATTTCTGGATCTTTTTCAATTGATTGATTTTTTTTTTCTTAATTATAGATCATACTCTCCTGCTTCTTTGCACCCCTGGTAGTTTTTTATTGGGTTCCAGACCCTGTAAATTTTACATTGTTAGGTGCTGGATTTTGTAGTTTCCCATTAAAGAATGTTTTACTTTACACAGACAGTTAAGTTACTCATCTTAAGGCTTGCTTTTAAGCTTTGCTGGGGGATGTCCAGAAGAGCCTTGACTCTGCAGGTAGTTTAGCTGTATGTGAGCTTTGGGAATTGTTAACCATACATTTACAGATGAATATTTAACCATAGATTTGAGGTGAACTCTGAAAATTTCCAGAACTCTCTCTATGTAGCTCACTTCTCTTAGGCTTCTGCCCTGCAAATTCTAGCATTGTTAGCCTCCCTAAACTTTGATTTCCATCTTTCCAATTCATTGAGAATTTTACTTTGTTTGGTTTTCCCCTCTCTCTGCTATAGTCTCAGATTCTGCAGGTAATTAGCTGGATCGTCTTTGTACGTGCCCTTTTCACTGGGATCACAGTTCTGTACTATATGTGGTCCGGTGTCAGTGCTATGGTTTAAATGTTTGTCCCCCCCAAAACTCACGTTGAAAAGTAATTGCCTTTGTAACACATTAGGAAGGGGTACCTTTAAGAGGTGATTGGATCATAGGGCTCTGCCATTCAGAGTGGTGATGCTTTCTACCACGTTAAGATGTAGCAAGATGGCCCTTGCCAGATACCAGCACCTCCATACTAAACTTCCCAGCCTCTGCAACTGTGAGCCAGTAAATTTCTGTTCATTATACATTACCCAGTCTCAGGTATTCTGTTATAGCAGCACACAGCAGACTAAGTCAGAAAACAGTTGTTTCTCTCTGTAGTTCTCTGTCCAGTTTTCTCGTTGCTTATAGTGGAAGTGCAGTTCCCATAGCAGTTAATCCTTCAAGTGGAAAGCTGGAAGTCTCAGGTATAGTTTTAGGATATCACCCACTTTCTGCAATCTCCACAACTATTCTCTGAAATAGATATTATTGTTGTCTTCATTTTATAAGTAAAGACACTGACTCTGAGGAAAATTTGAGTAACTTTTTCAAGCTCATTGATCTGGTAAATGGCAACTCAAGATTCTAGCCCAAGCTTCTTGTCAAAGCCCACGCAACACAATGGTATTCTTATATATTCTCAGTCAGATTTCCAAGTTAATTGGAAAAAAATCATTCATTAAAAAGTTACTCATTTGAAGCTGAGGGCCTTTAAAAAATGATTGTTCTTTTATAGTCATGTTACTGATTTTTCTTGAAATAGCTTAAGTGTTGCTTTTAAAATCTTATAAAAATGAGGTACATGATAGAGAAATCTTTTTCTATCCATTTTCACTCTTCCTTTTCTCTGCACCACTCTTCCACCACTTGATTAATAATGTTACATTTAAATTATGTTTAAATTTTGATATTTTGTCTAAAAATAAACATTTTAATAAATGTTGATTTAATTTCATTCTTTTGAAGTTATCTGTGTTGTTACGTGAAGTGGCCTCTCCCACACTTCATGTTGAGGCAAGAAGTTGTAAAAAATATGCTCAAACCCTTGCTTTGTGACTCAGGATTAAACCTCTGAAGTAATGAGTACATAAATGACTCAGGACTTTTTCACCCAGGGTTCCTATAATTAAAGCCAAAATTAGCAATCCAGCTAATCACAGCGACAATGATGACAACAGAGGCCACCTTTAATGGGCATCTCACAAACGCCATCCCACGTCATCTTCTCACCAGTCCTAGGAAGGGTAGTCCTCAGTTTAAGACGTAAGAAAGGTTATGCCTGGGAAGATTAATTAACTTGCCTTAAATTATATAGCTGATAAATCCTAGAGTCTGGATTTAAACCCATAACTGATGGCCCAGAAGCCAAAACATATTGCTTAGTAGTGTATTATTTTCACCAAGTAAATAAGTGAGATGACATTTACACAAGGCGGAATTCAGCAACCTAGGACTTACACAGGCTGGTTCAAAAAGAATTAAATACTTGCAAAAATTTATTGTTAAGTAGCTAGGTTATATCCAACCAGCTAATATGCACGATTATAGTGGAGTTATCCTTAAGTGAATCCTACTGAGAGAGAAGTAGAGGTTTTGATTACATGTTCCTATTCCTGAGTGAGATATATAAGTATATAATAAATTATACATGTGTGTATATATATATATATATATAATTTATGTATTATATAACATATAATGACATACTAATATATATTTGAAATAGTTCAGTTATGTTTTCATCACCTTGGATGATAGCAACCTCTTAGGGACAGTCACTTGCTAAGGACGCTGACTCTATTTGCTGAGCAAATTTTCTTTCATTTATTTAGCAGATATATTGGATCGCATATCAGTCATTCCCACAGACAGCTTAAAGATTAGTTGAGGAAATCAGACAAGTCCAAATCAAATTATACCAGAAGGTAGAATATGTTTCTTTCCTAAAATATATGTACAGATTGTGGGGATTCAGGGCTGTTGCGGGGTTGGACAAGCCTTCAGGGTCTTATTTTGGTCTTCAAATAAATTGATTTGGTGTCCCAAGGAGTTCCTTTTCTTTGTGATCAGAGATCATCAGTGATGTCAATAAAGGGGTCTGACCTTTGCCCCTCAGCTGCTACCTCTCTACTTCAGCCCTTTTGGTCTCAAACCAGCCCTCTTGCTAATGTCCTGTCTTCTCCGGATGCAACAGCCTGTGACACACAGTGCCATAGGTGCAGATCAGTCAGGGTAAAAGAGAGATGTTCTCAGGACACTAGCAGATTTTGTTAAGGGAAGAGTCCAACTACATTTTTTTTTTAAAACATTTTGCACCTCAATGAATTTTAAAAAGTATTTTCTCTGTTTCTGTTGCCTCAGTCAGTCTGTGGGTTTAAATATATATCAATCCATCAGATGAAGGAGGTATGCCCCTCCCAACTGACTTAACTGAGATTTAAATCACTGTTGTTTGATTTCTCAGATCCGAGATTACTTTTTTTAAAATTTCAGTTGGGGTATCCAGTATGGAATAAAAGTAAAAATTATGTTGGCACCTTTAATCAATAATCTTTCATTTTTCCTAAAAATAGTACACATATGTGTTACGAAGTATATGGAATTGCCTTATGCAAAAGGCGGTGCTGCTGACATGCCATCAGTAAGGTGGGATGCACAAGAGTTATTTACTTAGTTGTCATGACAGGTTTTTGTTATAATCTATGTATATTTCTTATTAAAAGTACTGGCAATAATTGGGTTGCCATGGTTTCCATATGAATTTTTTTTTATAAAAACTTGGAATTTTTTCTTGTGTAAAAGTAGCTCTGTTATAATAATGTACTCCAGTCTTTAGTTTTTAACAGTACTAACACAGGGTTATTATTGCAATTACTTACCAGGAGAATGAGCTGACATCTACTCTTTCTTTTTGGCATTTCCTGACTCCATCAAAAACTTTTTCCAGTGAATTCTCAATGCTGCTGTCAACCTTTCTTCTCACCTGTGGCTTTGATCTCAGAGTAGCTTTCACTCTAAAGAGAAGCAGTCCACATCCTTACTCTTTGCTTCAAAGCCTTCAACTAGATCATCCAAGATTTTTCAACTTTCTTCTGCCTTCATTTACTCCTACTCAGACGTTCTAGTTAAATAAATCCCATGTCCTTGAAGTGTCTGGGCCCATTTAATCCACTCTTTCTTCTGAAACTTCTCCTGGCCACCTCCGTAAATCTTAAATGTCTGTGTATGTACCTGGCTAGTACTTGAAGCTCTCTCCAATCTGTAAATTATAAAACAAGAAAATAACCAAACAATAAACAAACCAAAAAATCTAGGTTATCTCACCCATAAGGGATTTGGAGCTTTTGCCCTTAGCCCAAATTCTGATAACCTCTTTGCTACTCCAAATCTAGCCTTGCCTTATTTAGGCATGAGGTAAAAATAATTTTATTGACATTGTGTGTGTGTGCATCAGTGGCCTGAGTTTGCTTCTAAGAGTGCAGGTGAGCTGCAGTTCTCCACTTCCAGTTCACATGCTGTCTTCTCACGTGACAGCACTCGGCACTGCCAGTTCACATGCTGTCTTCTCACGTGACAGCACTCGGCACTGCCAGTTCACATGCTGTCTTCTCACGTGACAGCACTCGGCACTGCCAGTTCACATGCTGTCCTGAGCAGTCTGCTGTGAACAGTGTCCTTCTTATCCCAATGCATTTCCTCCAGGATGATTACACTGGAGGCTCACAAAGACCCCATGTCAGAAAAGATAGTTATTATATTTATCTCTAGATAGAAATATTGTGTGTCAGACAAGATAATGTATGTAGCCAAAGTCACACAAATTATGAGGAAGAGACTGTAAATGTAGAGTATTTTCTAGTATGTCTTCTGCATCTTCTCTATACTTTATCCAAGTTTTGAGGTGAAACTCTGGTCATTTCATTCATCATTTTTTTTTTTTTAACAACATGAACTCAACTCAATAACATGTAAACTTAATTAATATATTTATCTCTATTTTAGACAATACAGGTCCTAGAATATACTATGTCTTCATTTACTCGTTCTCACTATATATACTAGTGTTGCAGTGTATTTTAATTCTATATATTTTTTGAAATATTCACCAAATTTTTTTAATGTAGCATCTAGCATATATCTAGCATTCTACAGACACTGAGGATGTGAGGTGTATAAATGGTGATCTTGCCCTTAGGGTGCCTCTGTTCAGACTCTCACTGGCTCCACCTATTTCCTGAATGGAGCCCAGTCCTCATGACCTGGGATATGAACTCTGCAGTCTGACACCACTCTTACATCCCACCATTTCATGTCAGTCACCTCTCAGTAAAACCTGTCACTTTCAAAGTACCACATAAGATGCTCTTTTCTTCTCTGCATGTCCTTCCTTCACATCTTCAAGGTTTAACTCAAATCTGGTTCTTCAATAACTAAACCCAGCCATATATAATGTTTTATTTTATGAGGTCTCGTAGCATGTTATGTATTAGTCTTTCATAATCATTAATTTATCACCACACATCAGAGATGTTTGTGTGTAAGTCCTCACTCCTCAACTGGTCTATAATGTGGTTTAAGGCACAGACCATGGCTTAGGCACCCTTCCAAACCTACCCCATATAGTAGGACCCTATATATAATGGGTTCTCCTTAAATATTTGTTGAATGAACAGAAGAATTAATAGATATTATTTATTTATTTATTTATTTTAGTTTATCAATATATATTGTAGTTGATTTTCATGACCCTATAGCCGTTCCTCTTCCCTCTCCCTCTGTCCCCTCCCCTCCCACATCATCTCTGTTCACTTGTCTTAAAAACTTCAAGGAATTGTTGTGATTGTTGTGTCTTCTCCCGCTCCCTTATTTGTTTGTCTATTTATTTATTTTTAGCTCCCACAAATAAGTGACAACATGCAGTATTTCTCTTTCTGTGCCTGACTTGTTTCACTTAATATAATTTTTTCTAAGTTTGTCAATCGTCAATTTTGTTGGAAATGGTAGTATTTCATTCTTTTCTATAGCACAGTAGAATTCCATTGTGTAGATATACCACAATTTCCTTATCCACTCATCTGATGATGGACATTTAGGCTGGTTCCAACTCTTGGCTATTGTATATAGAGCTGCAATAAACACTGGAGAACAGGTATCCCTTCGGCATGATGATTTCCATTCATCTGGGTATATTCCCAGCAGTAGGATAGCTGGGTCATATGGTAGGCCCATTTTCCATAAAGGCTGCACCATTTTGCAGCCCCACCAGTGTATGAGAGTTCCGTTTTCTCCGCAACCTCTCCAGCACTTATCATTCTCAGTCTTTTGGATATTAGTCATCCTAACCAGAGTGAGATGGTATCTCAAAGTGGTCTTGATTTGCATTTCCTGGATGCTGAGTGATGTTGAGCATTTTTTCATGTGTCTGATGGCCATTCGTATATCTTCCTTTGAGAAATGCCTATTTAGCTCTCTTGCCCATTTTTTAATTGGGTTACTTGTTTTTTTCTTGTAAACTCGTTTCAGTTCCTTGTATATTCTGGATATCAATCCTTTGTCAGATGTATGTTTTGCAAATATTTCCTCCCACTCTGTTTGTTGTCTTTTCACTCTGTTGATTGTTTCTTTTGCTGTGCAGAAGCGTTTTAGTTTGATATAATCCCATTTGCTTATTTTTCCTTTGGTTGTCTATGCTTTTGGGGTCCTATTCATGAATTCTGTACCCACTCTTACTTCCTGGAGTGTTACCCCTGTGTTTTCTTTAAGGAGTTTTATTGTTTAAGGATGTATATTTAATTCTTTAATCCATTTTGAGTTGATTTTGGTATATGGTGAGAGGTATGGGTCTAGTTTCATTTTCCTACTGATGGACTTTGAATGTGTTGCCCCTCCAAAACTCATGTGGAAATTTGATCTCCAATGTGGCAGTGTTGGAAACTGATTGAGTCATGGGGGTGGGTCCCTCATGAATGGATTAATGCTCTCCTTGGGGTAGGGGGGATAAATGAGTGAGTTCTCACTCTATTAGTTCCCGCAAGAGCTCGTTGCTTTAAAAGACCATGGCACCTTCTCTCTCTCTCTTGCTTCCTCTTGCCATGTGATTTGCTTGTACCCACTGGCTGCCTGCCACTTTCTGCCATGAGTAGAAGCAGCCTGAGGCCTGTGCCAGATGCAGCTGTCCCAGAATCATAAGCCAAATAAACCTCTGTTCTTTATAAATTACCCAGTTTCAGGTATTCTGTTATAGTAACACAAATGGACTAAAACACCTACATATGAATATCCAGTTTTCCCAGTACCATTTGATGAAGAGGCAGTCTCTTCCCCAGTGTGTAGACTTGGTGCCTTTGTCAAAGATCATATGGCTGTAGGTATATGGGTTGGTTTCTGGGTTCTCTATTCTATTCCATTGATCCATGTGTCTGTTTTTATGCCAGTGCCATGCTGTTTTGCTTATTATACCTTTGTAATATAGTTTAAAGTCAGGTAGTGTTATGCCTCCAGCTTTTTATTATTATTATTATTATTATCATTATTATTATTATTATTATTATTATTATTATTATTTTGCTCAGGATTGCTTTGGCTATGCATGGTCTTTTCTTATTCCATATAAATGGCTGGATAGTTTTTTCCATTTCTGAGAAAAATATCATTGGAATTTTGATGGGGGTTGCATTGAATCTGTAGATTAGTTTGGGTAATACGGACATTTTCACAATGTTAATTCTTCCAATCCAAGAGCATGGGACATCTTTCCATCTTCATGTGTCCTCTTTAATTTCTCTCAACAGTGGTTTGCAGTTCTCTTCATAGAGATTTTTCACATCCTTGGTCAACTTTATTCCTAAGTATTTAATTTTTTTAGTGGCTACTGTAAATGGGCTAGCTTTCCTGGTTTCTTTTTATGCATGTTCCTTTTGAAGTATAGAAATGCTACTGATTTTTGTCTGTTGATTTTGTATCCTGCAAGTTTGCTGAAATCATTTATCAACTCTGGTAGGTTTTTTGTAGAGGCTTTAGGCTGTTCAATATATAGGATTATATCATCCACAAACAGGGACAGTTTGACTTCATCTTTTCCAATCTGGATGCCCTTTATTTCTTTCTCTTCTCCAATTGCTCTGGCTAGTACTTCCAACACTATGTTGAATAGGAGTGGTGACAGTGGGCATCCTTGTCTAGTTCCTGTTCTTAAGGGAAAAGCTTTCATCCTTTCCCTGTTCAGAATGATATCGGCAGTGGGCTTATCTTACATGGCTTTAATTGTATTGAGATACTTGTAGAGAGTCTTTATCATGAACAAGTGTTGAATTTTGTCAAATGCTTTTTCAGCATCTATAGAGATGATCATGTTTTTTTGTCTTTGCTTTTATTGATGTGGTGTATCACATTTATTGATTTGCATATGTTGAGCCAAACTTGCATCTCTGGGATGAATCCCACTTGATCATGGTGTATAATTTTGTGTATGTGTTGCTGTATTCTGTTAGCTAGTATTTTATTGAGGATTTTTGCATCTATATTCATCAAGGATATTGGCCTGTAGTTTTCTATTTTTGATGTATCTTTGTCTGGTTTTGGTATCAGGGTGCTGTTTGCCTCATAGAATGAGTTTGGGAGAATGGCCTCTATTTCAATCTTTTGGAACATTTTGTAGAGAATTTGTATCAGTTCCTTTTTGAAGGTTTGGTAGAACTCTGTAGAGAATCTGTCTGGTCCTGGGCTTTTCTTTGTTGGTAGCCTTCTGATAACAGCTTCAATCTCTTTTATTGTTATTGGTCTGTTCAGATTTTCTATATCTTTTTGCCTCAGTTTTGGGAGTTTGTATGTGTCCAGAAATTTATCCATTTCCTTCAGATTTTCAAATTTGTTGGCATATAGTTGTTTATAGTAGTCTCTAATGATTCCTTGTATTTCTGAGGTGTCTGATGTAATATCACCCTTTTCATTTCTACTTTTTGTTATTTGAATCTTCTTTCTTCTTTTTTTTGTTAGCCATGCTAAAGGTTTGTTGATTATTTATCTTCCAAAAAACCAACTTTTTGTTTCATTGATCTTTTGTATTGTTTTTTCGGTTTCTATTTCATTTAGTTCTGCTCTGATCTTAATTATTTCTTTCTGTGTACTAATTTTGGGTTTGGATTGTTCTTGTTTTTCTAGATTTTTAAGGTGAAGCATTAGGTCATTTATTTGCCATCTTTCCATTCTTCTGAAGTAAGCATTTAATTCAATAAATTTCCCCCTTAGTATTGCTTTTGCAATATCCCACAGGTTTTGGTATGATGTGTCATTATTTCCATTAGTTTCAAGAAATTTTTTGATTCATTGTTTAACTTCTTCTTGAATCCATATGTCATTAAGTAGAATGTTGTTTAATTTCCTGTGTTTGTACAGTTTCCAGAATTTCATTTGTTATTGATTTCTAATTTTAATCCATTGTGATGGGAAAAAATACACGGAATAATTACAATTTTTTTTGAATTTGTAGACACTTGCTTTGTTAGACCTTGATAGAACTAACATGTGGTCTATCCTGGAAAATGTTCCATGTGCTGATGATGAGAAGAATGAATATTCTGAGGTTGTTGGAGGGAATGTTCTGCAGATATCTACCAAGTCCAAGTGGTCTAAAGTGTTGTTTAGATCTTTTGTTTCTCTATTGATATTTTGCCTAGATGATCTGTCCAATGATGAGAGTGGAGTGTTCAGGTCTGCCACTATTATGGTTTTAGTGTCTGTCTCATTCTTTAGATCTAATAGTGTTTGCTTTATAAATCTGGCTGCTCCGACATTGGGTGCATATATATTTATGATTGTTATGTCTTCTTGACGAATCGATCCTTTTATCGTTATATAGTGGCCTCTTTATCTCTTTTTATGGTTTCTGCTTTAAAGTCTATTTTATCTGATATAAGAATAGCTACTCCAGCTCGTTTTTTCATTTCTATTTTCATGATGTATCTTTTTCCATTCTTTTACTGTTTTTTTATATGTGTCTTTACAGATCAGGTGAGTCTCTTGAAGGCAGCATATTGTAGGGTCCATCTTTTTAATCCAGTCAGTCAGTCTGTGTCTTTTGAGTGGTGAATTTAATTCCTTTACATTTAGAGTTATTATTGAAAGGTGTTGACTTACTCCTAGCATTTTATTGATTTTTGTTCAGTTGTCTTAAGTACCTTTTCTCCCTTTCTTTATAATTTTCTGTTTGTCTTCTGTATATGTTGGTTTCTTAGTGTAGGAGATAAACTTTTTTTTTTTATTGTTAGCATTTTTGTTTTGCTGGTGGGTTTTGTTCTTTTGTGAGTTTTCATGGCAGTGATGGTTGTTTTTGAGGTATCAAACCCAGTGCTTCCTTGAAAATTTATTGTAAGGCTGGTCATGGGTAGTGGACTCCTGCAGTTTTTGTTTGTCTGAGAAATATACTATTTGTCCTTTATTTCAGAAGGATAGCCTTTCTGGGTAAAGTATTCTTGGCTGGCAATTTTTGTCCTTTAGTATTTTGAATATATTATTCTATTCTTTTCTGGCTTTTATGGTTTCTGACGAAAAATCTGATATTATTCTGATTGGGGCTCCCTTATAGGTGACTTGCCTCTTCTCTCTTGCAGCTTTAAGATTATCTCCTTGTCTTTGAGTTTTGCCAGTTTGAATATAACATGTCTTAGAGAGAACCTTTTTGGATTGAATATGTTTGGGGATCTTTGGGCCTCCCAAATCCATGACTTTCCATGTACCTGGAAAGTTTTCTGCTATTATTTCGTTGAATATGTTTTCAATGTCATTTCCTTTTTCCTCCCCTTCTGGAATACCCATGATTCAGATATTTGAGCACTTAAGGTTGTCTGTTATCTCTCTTAGATTTTCTTCAATTTTTTAAATTCTTTTTTTTTTTTCTTTTTTCTGGTCTTCCTGTGTTAATTCAAACAGCCTGTCTTCAAGGTCAGAAATTTTCTCTTCTGCTTGTTCTAGCCTGCTGGTTAGACTCTCTGTTCTTTTTTGGTTTTTTGTTTTTAATTTTTTTTTTATTTCATTAAATGAATCCTTCAGCTCCACAAGCTCTGATACATTCTTTTTCAAAGCATTGATTTCTTTGTACATTTCTTCTTTCAGATCCTGTATATTTTTTCTCATTTCATTGTGTTGTCTAACTGAGTTTTCTTGTATCTCGTTGTTTCCTTAGAATTGTTGCTCTAAATTCCTTGTCAGTCATTTCAAAGACTTCCTCTTCTATAGGATCTAGAGCTTGAGAGTTATTATTTTCCTTTGGTGGTGATGTACTTTATTGATTTTTCATATTTCTGGTATCATTCCTTTGGTGTTTTGTCACTGTGGCAGGGAGTATCACAGTCCACTCATTTCACTCTGATGTTTGGCTTGGATCCTGAAGGGACTGCCAATTCTGGGCAGCAGGAACTAGCTTGGGCTGGGGGTCCCACAGCACTTGCCTGTTCTGGCACAGCAGACTTGGGGTGTGTGGGTCTGTTGGCTCTCAGGACTCTCAGGGCAGCAGGGACTGACCTGTGCTGGGAGTCCCACAGTGCTAGCCAGTTCTATCACAGCTGACTTGGGGTGTGTGGGCTGGCAGCTCTCAGGCCTCTCTGCATGGTGGGGACTGGACTGAGCTGGGGTTCCCATGTCATCTGCTTTTTCCAGCACTGCTGACTTGAGGTGTGTGGATCTGGTGGCTCATGGGCGTCTCTGTGCAGTGGGGACTGGCCTCGACTGGAGGTCCCATGGCACCTGCCTCTTACAGCACAGCTGACTCAGGGTGTGGGAGCCCACTGGCTCTCAGTCCTCTCTAAGCAGTGGGGACCAACCTGGGCTGGAGGTCCTGTGGCACCTGTCTTTTCTGGCATGACTCACTCTAGGCATGTGGGCCTGGTGGCTTTTAAGTCTGTCTAAGTGGCAGGGATTGTCCTGGGCTGGAGGTCCCATGGTGTCTTCCTTTTCTTGCATGGCTGACTCGGGGCACGTGGGTCCTGTGGCTCTCAGATCTCTCTGGGTGGCAGGTACTGGCTTGGACTGGGGTCCTGTGGCACACGGCTCCTGCCTGTTCCAGCACAGATCTCAGGCCTCCTGTTCTTGATTTTTAATAGTTGCAAATTGGTCAATTTGGGGGAGAGAGTGATTCTGGGAATGGTCTACTCCACCATCTTGCCTGGAACTCCTCTTAGGCAGGAGCTCATTTGAAGTTATTGACGCAATTGCCAATCTCAAAGGTGCAGACTTTTACTCCTGCTATCAGTATTGCTTCTTAGGAGGGCAGGGCAAGAGATATACTTTTTATCTTGACCTGATGTAGGTTGGATGGCCTTCCACTATTTGGTATTTACTTCATCAGGAACAGTGGTCTCTGGGCAAGGGAAGAAGGGATGGAAGACACAGGTCATTTGGCTTCATAATTATTTGAGGAAAACTGCACGATCCAAATCTATCTGCAAAGGAGGAGTTTCTGAGGCTGGGAAGTCCAAAGTCCAAGGAACACATCTGATGAGAACCTTGGTGGTGGTGACAGTTACCCAGTGGTCTCATGTTGCAAGATGGTGGAAGCAGAGAGAGACAGACAGGCTCTTCTCTCTCTTTGAAAGCCCTTAGAACCACCAATAGATATCTTTTTAATTATCCTTTTTCTTTTGGCTTTTATTAGGTTATTACCAGTGCAAAAAAATCTCATGATATTTTTATATCTTAAACATATTATGCATCTTTGGAAAAACTTTAGTCTTTTTCTAAGTCTCAGCATATATTTGTATGTACTGGCTTTTTAAAATTAAAATAATTGTTTTTTCCTCCAGGTACCAAGAAAGCAGCTCAAGAGATTGCAGAATTTACAGATAGAGAAAAAGATTTATAGACACATTATTTCATTCCTAGATCTTATTTCAACTGTTACCTAAATAGCTTTGTTAATTCAGTCCCAAACCCCTTCCACATCCATGGCAGTCCTAAGGGAAATTGAGTTAGTAATATAAACTAAGATAATAAATGTTGCTTTTCATCATTTGCCATACTTTTACAGAAACCTAAAAATGTTTGTTATGAAACAATGTGAAAGAACATTATACAACTGAAATTCATTTGGCTATTACTGCATTCCCGTGTATTCTGGCAAGTATTTTAGGTGTTATTTGCTCAGGAAAATCTTTCTCTTCCTCATTTGAGGCTGCTGCTCCTCTGGCTTCCATTTACAGTTTATGATTTTGTGATGCTCATAAAGTTCCCATTTATATAGTGCCTAGTATCTAATACATTCTCAGTAGATAATTATTGAGCTGGACTTTTAAAAGTTTGTCGAAAGCTTCCAGGTGTGTCATGACAGAGTACATCACAGTTGTGGGAATTGACTCATGATTTAAAAATGCCATGAAGCTGTGATTTTGGGGGGACAGATGGATTTTGAGATAGAAATGATTGTGAATGAAATACAAATTTCAGGAAAGATATTTTGAACTCAGGAACCCTAGAGCAAAACAGGGTATCTTAGGCTATTAAGAAGATGATCTAAATGATGAATATTTCAGCATAATCATTACTGTCATCATTTAATCTGTTTGGTGAGGATCTATTCTTCACCAGACACTTATTGATAATTTCCATATAATACTTTATACAATTCTGCCACAAAGGTATTATCTCCATTTTGTCAATGAGAAAATTCAAGTTCAGAAAGAAAAATAAATGTCTTTGTATCACACAGCATGTAAGTGGTAAATCTAGAATTCAAGATCTGATCTTCCTGGCTCCAGGATATAATTTAAATTCTGTTCAACATGTACCATGTGGCTTCTTTGTATGATGGTGTAGTCATCACAGATGGAGCAGTACCATTTATCCACTACTATCCAGGTGGAGTTGCATGTCCCCAGACAGGGCTGGTGTTCAAAATATTTGTCAACTGGTTTGTTCTGGGCATCACCCAACCTGAATGCATACTACACCCTATCAAAGTGGACCAGGCCTCATTACACCAGCATTCTTATCATATCAATGCATATTCATTTTAATATCAGTCTCAGACCTTGCTGTGGGTCAAGTATGTCCTCCAAAAGTTCAGGTATTGGAAATCTGATCCCCACTGTAACAGCGTTAAAGGGTAAGAAATCCGATCATGATATTTGAAAGGTGGGACCATTGAGAGGTGATTGGATGGTAAGGATTGTGCCCTCATGAATGGATTGATCCATTCATGAAGTAATGGGTTGATGGTAATGAGCAATCATGGGTGTGGACTAGGAACTTTAAAAAGAGAACACATGGGAGAGCCCTTGCTCACACCAGTTGTCACCATGTGATACCCTGGTCACCAAAAGGAGCCTGTACAGAGTAAGGGAGGAAGGGAGGAAGGGAGCAAGGAGGGAAGGACAGAAAAAAAGAAAAGACTACAGTAGTGCACTGAACTTTCAGAAGGGAGAATGAACCTAAGGATACTAGTGGTGGGGGTGTAGGGAAAGAGGAAGTTGGGGAGTGATAAGTGAGGTTGAGGGCATGGGGAAAGATTACAATCTGTAATGGTAAATATGCTAATAATAATAAAGAATGCATATTTTATTTTAATGTTTCTTTCCCCATATACTGCTGTCAGTTGTTTCACCATTAGGCTTTCTGTGGCCATACCTGGCCATTCATCCTTAGAATGTGAAATTGTGCTGCATGATGCTAACTTCTTCCACTACTTTTAGAGTAGCATAGTAAAGAAGAAATATGATTTGGTATGCCTGTAGACTCTGGACGCTCTGGGTCTTTAAGTTTCCACTGCTTTGCATTTTTAACTTATCTTTCTTGCTCTTTAACTCATCTTTTCTTAAACGGTAATGAAATGGGTCATAGTTTGAAAGTAAGAGTTGAGTTGGTAGATTGACACATTTTAGGCAACAGGCTTTATGTGGTGTAACTGAGAAACAAGTCATTCGGTACTGGCTACACTAGGCAGGTAGTCAAAGTGGCAGGTGTCTTGCCTTTGCAACTGAGAATGAATGTAGTGAAATTGATTTTGTTGCAAAGTGCACTGATATTATCTGACAGTTATTTCAATGTATGTCTTTAAATCCTTCAAACTTTGAACAAGTATCCGTTGTGTTGATTTTAGAATTGGGTAATGTAAAAAGAAAAAGAACTGGGAGCTTAAAATTGAGCATGAAACCAACATTGATGCAAATAATATCTGGTCTCAATTTCAGTTATTAAACAAATTATGTCAAACTATGTGTTAGAGGCAATCTACATTTAACTGAATTAATGTGACGTGTGGCTCAGTGACTGTGGGAAAGTTTACAACGTAATATGGGGAAAATAGCAGATCAGAGAATGCTCATACTTCCTAGAAGAAATCAGGAAGATGAATTAAACTGAAAGAGAAGACTGTTGGTTGAATAGACATTGGGACACAGAAGAGATATTTCTTGATAGATCTAGTAAAATTCAAGTTTTAACTCAAGGTGAACCAAGATTAGATGCTAATGCTCAGGAGAAATAAATATTTCATAGCTAGTCTGAACCAGGATCAAAAGTGGATTGGAGCTTAGAGGTGAATAAAGCCTTCTCAAAATGCCAGAATAACTCTATTAAAAAGCTGTCCCACTGCTGGGAATATACCCAGAGGAATGGAAATCCTGAAGTTGAAGGTGTACCTGTTTTCCAATGTTCATCGCAGCACTCTTTACAATAGCTAAGAGTTGGAACCTGCCCAAATGCCCATCATCAGATGAGTGGATACAGAAAATGTGGTACATCTACACAATGGAATACTACTCTGCTATAAAAAAGAATGAAATACTGCCATTTGCAACAACATGGATGGACCTAGAGAGAATAATATTAAGTGAAATGAGTCAGGCACAGAAAGAGAAATACCATGTTTTCACTTATTTGTGGGAACCATAAATAAATAAATAAATAAATACACAAATAAACTGGCGGGGGGTGGAGGGAAGAAGACACAACAATCACAATGTCTTGAAGTTGTTAAGAAAAGTGAACAGACATGAGGTTGTTGGGAGGGAGGGGAGAGAGGGGGAGGGAGGTTTCATTAATGGGCCACAATAATCAACCACATTGTATATTGACAAAATAAAATTTAAAATAAAAATTTTAATAAAGTGTGTATTCATTTAATTCTTCAGTGAGAAAACTTGTAAAAATGTGTAATTTTGCTGTTTCAAAATGGACCATGGCAACATTGGCCAGATAATTTGATCTTTTTCTAAATGGTGATAAATTAAGTGAAGTAGGGCTCTAAAATTAATTTAAACTAATTAAACCTATTTTAGGTGGCCATGGTTGGGAGATAAGTAAGACTCCATAAAAACCATTTTAAAAATGAATTTTAATAAATTTATGCACCATTACATTTTAAAGAAACTCTGAGTAATTATTCAGAAATTGCTGGATGCTGATGACTAAACCCTGACAGCACATGCACACCGTGCACAGCACACATGAGGCTGTGCATTTGGCGCTGCTTCCCATTTTGGAATGAGAGGATCAGAAGCCTGGGGCTTGGTCTTAGTCTCTGCGTAGATGATGAGTCTGTACAGCAGGAGCCACTGTTCCTACTATTGTCCCCCATTGTGCTTTCCACAGTGTTAAACAGTAAGTAGTTGCTCAAAAATATATTTACATTGACACATTTTGTGTCCATATTTCATAAAGGGGATGCCATATCAGATATCATGATCTCCAGCACCCTGCTTCTGTTGCTGATAGGTGAAGCTACTTCTGGCATTGACACGTCATGAATATGTAATAGGCCCTATCTTCATAGCACGTGGTATCTCTGACAGTGCTCTGTTTTAAATATCCTTCATCCTTTAATTGTAAAGGAGCCAGTACCTGGACAAGAAGTGTCTCACAGCCATTATGCAGTTGTTCACACCTTCATTCAACATATGACTCATTGAGTGCCTGCTGTGTATTTTCCTTGAATGTGAGTTGTGGCTCTGCTGGAAAATTACCACCAGCTCTACCAGGTTCAAACTTTTGATCTTTCATGGCTTTGACCACAGTGTGCAAGAAGAAATGGAAAGGGTGTTGCACACTGATTGCTCTTTTTGTGTGTGTAAATGACAAGCTGTGACTAGTAGGGTGGGAAGAGACAAGCAAAATAGCTGTTGGATCTTTTCGCCAAATTTCCCTGGGGGTACTTGTTTCCTAACCCTTTCTTCCAGTCCCCACTAGAAGACTTCCTGAAACTGAAACTGCTTTATTTCCTTCAGCTTGAGTCTTTTGTAGGAAAAAAATATTGTCACTAATAAAGGAAGATATGATGGTAATATTTACATGTTTCTATCAAATAGAACAAAACACTGCACCAGTGAAGAACTGGAAAAACATGATCTGAAGAGGTGCCTCGTGAGAGCAGCAGTGGAGCTGTTCTGCTTGGGAGGGGACGCGGCCACAGGCTCGCGTGCAGTTGTTATTCATGGGGCTCTCTGGGATCTGAAGCGTGTTGTATTTAGGGATGTGCTACACGATGTTGGCAGCAGTTTTCCTGTTTCTATGTTTGCTAACTGTCGGTGTCATTCTTATTAAATCAGAACCGATGGTGATGTGTCACACTCCCGCAGGACAGCTGGCAGGTTGGAGGGTGGCATTTTAGAGAATTACTCACTTTCTATAATAATTGTGCTTGACGCCAGCTGAGCGCTCCTGTGGAGGCGTTTGGCACAACTGACCCTTCCTTGTCAGGCTCCCCCTTTCTCTGACTCCCTGACTTCTGTGACACTTTGTTAGGGATTCCGCGTCTTCTTGTTCATTCTTGCTGACTAACCCTTATTTACTTCTCTCGCTGACCTGTCCTCCTCCTCAGTCTCCTCAATGTGAATGCTCCTCACGTTTGTTTCTCAGCCTCGGTCTCTTCCCTCTCTAAACTCTCCTGTCAAGTTGTCTCATACTCCATTGGAGTTAAATAGACTGATCTGCACATCACTCTCAAATCTTTATTTTTAATCCGGTGGCATGTTCTTGAACCTAAGACAATTTGCACTTACCTGTGATAAAATTTCATCTACCTGCTCCCCACACACCTCGAGTTCAGCATATCTTACCAGCACACCCATGATCTCAACCATCATACTCCTTTTACCCAGCTCCAAAACCTGGGGTTCTCTTTGATTTCTTTCCCTTTTCAATTGCACTTCAAATCCAAATTTCCAGCTCTATTGACTTCTTGCTTACTGTCCATGGTTATTCATCCCTGGTTTAGACTCTTTGCTACTTTCTACTTAACATGGAGTATCCAACTCTCTACCTCACCCATTCCATTTCCGAGTCAAGGAAGGAGAAAGCCCACTGGGTTTTTACTGAGGAAATTTAAGATACAGAATTAGTCATGTAGCATTGGAAGACTTAAAAGCAAAGATGAAACACTGAGAGATAACAGTGGGAACAAGATGCTACGACCCTGGTGTTAGAGAAACAAAGTGAAGAGAGTGGATTTGTCAGACCCAGAAGCTCACTGGTGGGACCTCTCAGAGCTGGGTTTCAGATCTTTGAAAGGGCACGATGAGGCTCTCTCTCCTAGTTTTAAGAGAAACTAAAGACTAGAAATAGCAGCTGCTGCTACGACACAGCACTGCCTCTGGGAGGAGCCATTGCTGCTGGCTGCCACCATGCCACTGCTGGTGTGACGCTTACAGGAGCATCAACCAAGCAGGGACAGCCAGCTCCTTCTCCCTTCCTCTTCTTTCCGCTCCCCCTCTAGTGCCTCCTTTTGGCATAATGTAACAAGAAACCAACTGATAAAAAAAAGTCTGGGTAATTTAATGTCGAGTCCCAACCAAAGCATGAGAATGGGATACACATGGTGGGATTGGATGTGAGAAACAGTGGCTGTGCAGTCCATGGTGCCCATCCCTTTGGTCTGCATTAGTCATCCCCACTCAGAATGTACATGCACCTTTTACGCATAAGTGACCCTCCTTTTCACCACAATAAATACTTCATGGGTACACCTAGCAAGAAATACTATTTATATGAAGACTGTCTTAGAATCTCCTAAAAAATGGAAGACACAAGTTGCAGCAATTATGCTGTCTGTCTCCGGGAGAGGTTAGCTTCTCTTTCAGTTTAGTCTTAGTCACAGCAAAATATCTTATATCTTAAAGAATAAATTAAATTATGAAGTTAACCACAAAAATACAAATATATAAGGTGTTGCTTTGCCTCCCACAGATTGGTCACCCCTTTTCCCCTGGGTGATGGAGCCACCAAAGACTTCTCAAAGCCCATCTCTTTTGAGCAGTGAGAAGCCCCAGAAAGGGCTTAATATCCCAGGACCCTCAAGCATGAGGCATCCTTCCATTTGGGAAATTAACCACAAATTGGGATTCTTTTCCTGCATTTATTCTCCAGACCAAGAAGTTACAGGAAGAGACATAGGTGAGGTTTTGCTAAGTACAGTTTAACAAGTTTAATAATAGAAGCTGATAACATTCAGTAAGTCAAGCAAGGTGACCTTCTGTAATGCAAATTGCAACAAAGGCTTGATCTAGAAAACATTCATTTTCCCTCCAGCAGCTTTTTAGTAACTTTACATATCAGTTAGTAACCTGTCCTTGAGCCAGCAACCTTGCTGTGTTACAATTCTTATCTTGAAACAGAGACTCAATAGCCTGGGGAAAAATTCCTGTCCTTTGCAGGGTCAATATTTGAAACTGCAAGGCTTTGAAACACCAGGCCCTGTGAAGTACATTTGCTTTATGAATCCTCCACATAAGGCAACTAGGGGAAGTAAAGAAGAAGGGAAAAACATTAGTTACATACACACATGTATTTATACTATATTTATGTAACTTGTGTTGAGGGTTTAGATTTCTTTATAGCATCTTATTTCTACAACCTGTCCTTTGCTACCTTTTCCCTCAACTGTAATTTCAGTTTGAAGGGTTTTTTTTTTTATTCTTAATTGTATACGGTAACCCAAATCTCTATTCCTAAAGGCACTGAATACTCAACAGTCTTATCTTTATTGGTCTGCCACAGTTTTCATTAACCTTTGCTATTGGACAATGAAATACTGAGAGGTGCCACAGAATTCCCTGTGTATCAGATACTTTTTTCCCTGTCATCGCTGTGTAGTAGCAATCCAGTGTCCCCTTAGCAGTTAGTATGAAAACTCCAGCCAGCACAGTATCCTCTCTTTTTTCCTGTTACTTCAGTATTCAAGGAACTCAAAATAGCCAGGTAGCTGTCCCAACTTTTAATAAATGGAACTATTTTTGTGGCCCTTGGTGGAAACCCTTCCCTCTTGGGTTCTAAGACAGATAAGCCAGCAGAGCCCAGAGTTGAGAACATTCTACGAGTGGGTTATTAGGTGTAATAGTGAAAGTAGCCACTCCCACTTCCACCTCTTGATTCTCTGTTTTCTGGCTGTGAGAGAAATGGTACCGTGTATAGGTTGCTGGTTTAGAGCACATATCAGAGCTCCATCAGACAGAACCCCAGCCTTTCTGAATGTTGTTACCAACCAATACCACCCTAAGGTGTTCCTAGGTCAGTCAGCAGTTCATCAGGCCAGCTGCTTCTGGGAGAGTTAATGATATGAGAAAAGTCAACAAGCATAAGCCCATCACCATCCTCCCTTTGTAGGGAAACGAGTTCACTATTCAGAAGCAATGTGTGTGACCACCATGTAGTGAATAGGACACTGTAAATCTGTGGGTGGTGGCATTAGTAGAGACATAGTGGACAGGAAGGGTGAGTTCATATCCTGAATGTGTCTTTTCCAGTGAGGACAAATTACTGTCTCCCCGTATACAGAGTTCAGGTCCAAAGTAACTGGCCTGCTCTAAGAGGCCCCTTTTGGGGGAATTTTGCCCTATTTATTACATGCTTAGCATTGGCTTGTGCTGCTGGCAAATGAACATCAGTAGTGTTAGTAGCCAGATAAGCTTTGTGAGAGGAAGTTACATGCTGGCCATGCAGAGCTCTGTCTTTACCATGATGTCCACTCTGTACATAAGCCTATGAGAAAGCACTGAGGAGAGGCTGAAGAAAGAGGCTCACTGACTTCCACAGAGCAGGTGGACATGTTGACCTGATTACTGAGAGCCTCCTTTGCAGTAACACCCTTTAGTGGACATGCATATAGGGTACAGATGTCTTTACACTCTAGAGCCAGTGTTGAGAATTCCACAGAATAATTTGTTTCAACCTTCTAATCCTATTCTTTCCAAGTCCCTGACCATCCAGCTAGACCACTCATGATTGACAAATAATAATTGTTTACTATACTTCTAGCTATATCAGCCTTGACCAAGTAAACAACCAAATGTTGCATTAATCAATGTGTTAGTGACAGCATATTATACTGAGTTATCTGTAAGTAAGGCCCAGCTTTTATCTTCCTGTGTCATTCAATCACAAGTATTTCCCCCATGAGTCCACAGGTGTGAACTGGCAAAGAGGGGATGTTGCGGCAGGTCCAGTCTCATGCAGTTTATGATGAGCTGTTCATATCACATGGTCCTGACATTCACATAGTCAGGTGTTTAGTCTGTATCTGACCCAGCAACAAGCCACAGCAGAACCTCTATTTGTCAGAGACCCTTGAAGTATAATTGAATCTGCTGGGTCATAAAGCCCAAGTGGCCAAGCAGCTGATGCTGCTGCCTGGACCTGCCACAGTCTCCTCTTGCTCAAGGCTCCTGTCAGAACTGGCGGTCTTTCTTACAAATTTCTTGATAAATGGGTGGAAGCAGTACAAGTGTAATACAAGTCCAAAGAAGCTCATCAAGAATTGTACTTTTTTAGAGGTAAGCATCGTTCAGTAACTCACCTTTTAACTTGGAGGGTATATCCTGATATGCTCAGCACCGCCCAACCCCAAGATCTTCACAGAAATAATGGCCCCTAAGTTTCCATGAGCTTTGTGTTTCACCAGCTGGAATGTCATCTTACTAAAACATTGAAGATATTTGCAATTTTTTGCTTATCTGGTATAATCAATACATCTTGTTAATATGGTTAGTTTGAGGTGAAGATGATCAACATTTCTGCAAATATAATTACAGCAAAGAACAGGAGAGTTGACATAGCCTGGAAAAAAAGTGAAGGTGTTTTGTTGACCCTGCCAGGTAAAAGCAAATAGCTTCTGGTGGCCCTTGAAAATTGGTATAAAGTAATTTGTCTGATCAAAAGATTTAAACCAGATGCCAGGGGTTGTGTGAAGATATCATATCTGGAACAGCAGCTGCAATTGAAAACACAACCTCAATAAATTTATGGTAATTCATAATCATTCTCCATGTCTAACTACTTTGTGCATGGGTCAAACAGGTGAGTTAAATGTATACGTAATAGGTAAATGAGACTTGCCTTTTTCAAGTCTTTGATAGAGATGTCAATCTTTGCTACTGCCCCCAGCAATGTCAGTATCAATATCCCCTGGTAGGGAAGGATATTTAGGGAGCGTCTTATTGTCTCTATTTTAATATCCCTCACTCCACAAGGCAGAGACATGTGGGAATTCTGCCAGCTCAATATGTCTGTTACAATTACATATTCAGGAAGTGAAAAAATAACTGAGTTATGGGTTTCAGGCCTCTCTGGAACCACTGTGAAATAGATTTATCCATTTATCATCCATTTATCACCTTACTACCATAAGCCTCTACTTGAATGACCAAAATGGCATTTGGATACAATGAACTGATTTTAATTCAGAGCCAACAATACCCAGCAAAAGTACATATTTCTCTTACCCCAGCTCACAGTCATCCTTTCAGGTGGGACAGGACCCTTTTGTGAATATGTACCATGATCGTGAAGAGGGGCCTAATGAAGCCAGTACCTTGGATGACCAAGTCCTTGCAACACTTACCTTTCATGGTGGGAAGGACAATGGGAGAACATGGCTAGGAAGATTAAAGACGGACGATCACAAGCTCAGTATACATTAAAAAACCCAGAGACCTTCTATGTTGGCCTAAAAGTCTATAAGAATAGTTTTGGATTTTTCCCCCTTGTAGTGGTAGGACTGACTTGCAGAAAATCAGACCCCAAATACTGCAAAATAACAACAAGTTACAGAATTACAACTAAGTTCACAGACTCTTCACAAGACATTGGACCTTGAGTCTTGGAGTGGGTCTTCTAGATAGATTCAGACAAAGCTGATTTTGAGCTCCCAGATCTCTCTGATGTTTCCATGCCAGAGAGGACAGCCCTTCTTCCTTCTCTGCCTTCTTGCTTGAACACCTGGTAGTGCTGGCTCCTTAGAGGGGCAAGATAAACAGGTTCTGGGAATGCCAAAAGAAGCCAGAGGCAGGAAGCGGCTGAGGAGGAACAGCTGCCTGTGGACCAAGCAGCACTGCTGGGTGCTTCTGCGGATATGATTCTGCTGACACAAAGAGCAAGCAGACGGGAATTTGGAAGTTTCCATTTCCTGCCTTCTGAACGCCTGCCTCCTGTAGACAGGAGCTCACAAAAGCAGGGGATTCTGGGAAAAGTAGGTTGCAGAGTTGCATCAGGAGCAGAGTGTGGAGGGGGAAGTTTGGAGTTGAGAGAAAGTGACGAAATACCTGCCAGCCCTGCCCAACCTTCAAGGCACAGCACAGACTGGGGGTTTTTCTGTAGTACTTTTGCTGATCATCCCCAGTACCCTTGATTTAAAATTTTGTAGATTTCTGCCAGTTGCAATATTGTTGAGCATATCTACAGTGCTTTGGGGGTAATGTCTGTCTGTATTTTCTCATAACTAATAGAATATCTTTACTTCCTTCTAAGATAAAGAGTGCTTTATCTTTGGGTCTACCAGCACCCACAGCAACTTGATTAAAGGAAAGCTTTGAAATTATGTTTCCTAAAATAGAAGTTCACCCTCCCTTACTACTATAATGTCTGTCTGATTACTTCGGTTCACTTTCCTTTGCTTGTTCCGTAACCAATAGGCGTGCTTCATCTCAACCAGACATTTGAAAATGTGTGCTCATGGTCCCAAAGGAAGTGGAATGAACGGTGGATGTAGCAAGATTAGTGTATGACCATAATTAGAAAAGCAACCCCGTGTATGCTGTAGACTGGCAGCGTGACACAAGGAGCGTCACCTTGTGTTCTAAGGACAGGCTTCTCTGTGGCCGTGACGCTAATGCCAAGTGTTAGCTTCCATGGGAACTCTAAGGTACTCAGAGAATCTTAAGCTTTTTTTTTTTTTTTTTGGTAATGCACTGATTGCCTCATAAATAAAAATAAAAATTAAATATCCTTTTGATTATGGTCGGTTTTATTAGCTTGGGAAGGGCACATGTTAACGTTGCTGTTTTTCAGTAGTTTATCATCAGCCATTTCAAGGCTGGGGCCCCAAGGTGTGCTACCTTTGCTTGGCATTTACTTAGGAGCCACAACGTCATTTAAAGCTGCCATTTGTTTACACAAATGAAGTGAATGCACTCATGCATAATAGTAAAAATCAGAGGAAGCATTTAATAGAAAAGTCCAGTATGCTCTAAGCTGAAATGTTTCTTTCTTTGTAATGTGACCATACAGATTTTTATGATTCAGAGTTTAAATGAAAGTATTTATTTTTAAAGAACATTAAATTTTGTTCATTTGATACCAAAATTAAAAATAGTAGAACCATTCTCTATAACAAAGTAGAATATTATGGGCTCCATCACCCTTTGGTATTACCCTACCATAAGATGTTTTCATTACCGTTGGCACAGGAGTGAAATTGACGGGTCCACTCTCGGTTACATGCTCCTGCTTCACGCGGGGAAGTTACAGGCTTGTGTGCCAGCCTGCAGAGGGGAGGCGGCCTGTGTTCCTTCCTGAGGCCCTGTCCATACAGACCTTCAGTGGGAGGAATGGGTCAAGCTGCAATGGGGATGAGAAATCACACGTTTCTGACACAATCTCAATAGCTGTTCTGGGGGCAGAGTGATCTTTTTAGGGATATGGTCCTCAGCTTCACCCGTTTTCCTCACCTTTCTTGCAACCTCATTCAGCTTTACCTTTACTACGATTCATACTCACCAGGTGAAGGTGAAGGGCTGCAGTGTGGGTGTCTGTGATACTTCACGTCCTGGGTGAAGGACCAAACCTACTAGATGGCCCGCTTCTGTTAGACTGCTGGGCAGCTCGCCCTGAGGATGACTCCCACGTGAAGTCACATAACTTTCTCTAGAATTGCCTGATGAGAAACCGTTCATGTGCCAGCATAAAGGGACTTACAATCATTCTTCATCACGTGTTTTAAGTGCCACCTTCTCTCCCTCCCCATATAAAGAAGCCTTTTCCTTGCCTGCTTTGTGTTTATGATTTGAAGAAGTTGTAATGTCATCATGAATTACAGCTTCTTTTCTCACAGCGATTTACGTTTCTATGTGTTACTCAGGAACTATCCTGGACAGTTTGGTAAAACTTGCTTCATTGACCTAAAACTCTGCCTTCTCTCCTGTTATCTCATGAACCTTGGAATGGATACTGTCTCTCAGTTTCTGAAAATCTTCCAGGGCCTCCCCAATACATGCAGAATAAAACACCCATGCTTTGATTCGTTATTCTTCGATCTTCCCAGTCTGATGCAAAGTTTTGCTTTCCAACACTTGCCCACATTTCAACTACATGACACTACTCAAAACTCCCCTATTCCTTCCATTCCTCTAAACCCCTTCAATGCCTGTGTGTATCTCTGTGATTCTGCTTATAATACATTGCTGCCCTATGTTTCCTAATCTCTGCCTGGCTGGACTGTGAGCACCTTGCATGGAGCTATTTATTTTATCTCTGAACCTGTAGTGTTGTATGGAACTGCCGGGCACACAATAAATGCTCAACCTAAATCTAAACTTAGTGTAAATATATACATGAACTAATAAATGCTCTACCCCCACCCTTTCAGACGCAGTAAATGGTTGTCAGATTGGATTGCATCAGATTGATGAGGATATGACAGAAAGCCAGTAGACAAGGGCTCAAGCCTCCTTCTTTTTCGTACACACATCTCCATGATATCTTCCTTTTCTGAGACAGCTGCTTCATGCCAGAATCATTAAACCCATATCTGGCACTAAGCAAGTGAGATTAGGGGCACTCAAGCAGAAATTCCTTACGTGCTATGATCTATGGATTGCTCACGAACTTTTCTGTGGATTAAATAAGTCACATGCTCCCAGATCCTTATTTGGCCTGTAGTTTATTAATCAAATTATGCCCCTTGGAATTCATATTAAAAGCCTGTTAAGTCAAGTGAATTACAATATTTGGTGATTATTCTCAATGATTATGTATCTGTACCCACTGCTCAAGGGTAATTTGTCAGGCATAAAATTTGCTGAAGGATAAATTTCATCTACAAATAAGGAGGGGTTCTTATTTTCTGAATTCCTATTTATATTGTTTAAAGTATGAAGAGTGGGCAGTGGCCCTGTAAATTGTGAAGAAGCTTTTAATAGAGACAGGAGGTAAAACATCTCTTAATTTTCAGTGGAAAAAAAGATGCTGAGGAGAGCATATTTCAAACTCCAAAATAAATAGGCTACTCTGATAAAATCTCCTTAGCTAATGCCATTGATGCATGCAGTACCAAAGAGTATTAGGCCTTAGCAAGATTATGCACAGTTAAAGCTGGGAAGTAGGGACTCTACTCCAGACATCCGTTTTTATCTGGTTCCAGAAGACATCTTGACCCTCCTGGGGCTCTTGCTCACTGAGTTTTCCATGTGTTTATATGATCCTTTGATCACTCAAGGCCCCTGCCTTGGGCAAATCTCGTTACCCCTGGCTCTTATTTGCTCAAAGACTTCTCTAAGCTATCACTTGGAAGACATCCAAAAATCTTATTTGAATTTTTGATAATGACTAACATGTTAGTTACCATTCTTGGGGTATTTTAAAGAGTCCAATACTCTAACAAAAGAAGTTACTGTTTAATATTTGACTTTCAGGCATAAATCAAAAATCACTGATGACAACTGTGCACATACACACATACATACAAACATACTCTTGCAAATTCTATTATATGTGTGTGATGCACCCTCCACCCCTTCTGTTGACCACAGTGCATGTGTTCATATTTAGGTGTAAGGTAATTTAACTGATGTGAGACACTCAAGAAGATTCTCTTTTCATTTCTTGTTTAATAGCATAAATTCTAATAAATGGCATCCTGGGTCATAATGTTGACTTTATGGGAAAGGAGACATTACCTTCTAATGAAAAATCTGCCATGAATGAATCATTCATAATTTGCTCAATAATCATTTACACTTGACTGCTTTTTATAGTGTTGGGTGGAATGTAGTCATGCTTGATGACCTTTAAGCATTCTTTTAAATTGGTTATTTCTAAATGCAGTCTCTGCTCAGCAAAGACATGGTATTTCATACAGCTTAATACAAAGAAATGGTCAGTTTCATAAGGTGTAGTTTCATCCCATTCTTTTATAAGAAGATGTCAAATTATTTGTCCAAAAATTCTGTGGGATTCATGTAACATTAACATTAAACCTGCTGGAATATATTACATTTATTTTAAACCATGGAATCATTAGTCAATTCTCTGAGAGGCAAATGAATGCAGAATATCATCTTAAGTGTGATAGAAGGCCTAATTTCTATTCTCAAGGTGCTTACAAGTCAGGGTGGGAGAGACACAAATTCAAAGCAAGCTTTATATTTTAGTAGTGACAAGGACTTATAGAGGGCACTGTGTTGGGCCAAATAAGGCAAAATTAAACTTAAATTCCTTTGTGACTTAAAATGGCTCTTTTATCTTTTTATTATATGTAGTATTTGAATGAGAATCTTCAAAAATGGTGTAAAATCTTAGGTATTCTTTGTGAAGAAAACCCTAGTAAGTGTCTAGACGTGAATACCCTATAAAGTCACCCTGTTCCATAGCAAATCCTCGCCATAAATACTAGACTGGGATATCATTTTCCACATGAAGAGATTTGGTCTATAAGAATGTTACCACGATATTTAGTACAAAGTTGGATTTAGAAATGGATTTTGAATGTCAAGTGCTATTTGAAGGTTGCAAATATCATTCAGGTTTTCACATCACCTATTCAAATTTTCCAATATAGAAATATGCTTTGTGTTAGTGCATTATGTTTGCAGATAAGAGTATTGAGGGTATTGAATTGAGATAGACAATTTGGCTTAAAAATCAGAAAACTGGTGTAGACTCATAGGTCTCTGATAATGTTTTGTCCACTAACATTCTGGATGACTTTAATAGCTCATTTTGATTCTCTGTATCTGGAACACACTTTCTGTTTTCAGCAACAGTGGAACGAAACTTTGGATTCAACAACTGATGGTAGAATTCTATTGAGTTATGGCAGTGAGACTGTGAGGTTCCAGTGCAATGAGGTAAAATGTGCAAGAGGCTTGGCACTCTCAACACAAACTCATTATTCAACCATCAGAGACTTCTGGTTGTTTCCCTTCTGTCCCTCTCTCCAGCAAATTTTTTTTCCACTTTTTTTTTTGCTTTTTGAAAATTGTAAATCTGAAAAAAGAAGTTGAAAGACAAGTACAACAAATGCCATATTTCACCTTGATTCACCATTTCTTTATATTTGGATCCGTTTGCGTTTTTGATCACACACAGCTAACCAGACTCCTCACACATCTTACACCCACACATAAACATGAGATAAATGTGCATATGTGTGTCTGTGCATCAATACGTGTGTGTGCATTTTTGGCTGATTTGTTTGAAGGTAACTTGTGGTTATCCCACCACTCTCCCCCTAATATTTCGGCATGTATCTCTTAAATGCAAAGTCATCCTCTCACATCATCATGCCATTACTATGGCATTCAAGGCATTTAACATTGATTCAGTGACATGATTTAATGTACAGCCCATGTGCATATTTTCAAATCTGTCCCCCAGGTGTCCTTGATGGATGTTTTGTTTTTCTTATCCCAGCTGAGGCAAGGATCACACATTGCATTTGCTTGTCTGGTCATGCAGTCCATGTCACATTTCTGGAGTCTTGAATCTAAAACAGCTTCCTGCTACTTTTTCTCTTTCATGATCCTGACATTTTTGAAGACTTCAGGTCAGTTGTCTTCTGGCATGTCCCACAATCTGAATTTCTTTTTATATTTTTCCTCATGATTATGTTCAGGTTCGATATACATGGCAAGAATATTTCCTAGAAGGTGTGTACTTCTCATTACAACACATCAGCAGGCAGAAAATGTCAGGACATCCTGTGACATTTGTGAGTTTTATATTTGGTGAAGTGAAGTCTCTCCCTTGTGAGTTTTGTGTTTAATGAAGGGAAATCTCTCCCTCTTGAAGGTACCTTCCTCTCCTGTACTTAGTAAATAAAATGTGGAGTATGGCTTTGAGGCCGTGGGGTACTTATTCCACAATAGTCTTTTTAAGGATCCATTTATATTCCTGCAGAAATAAGTTATTACATTTGTGGTTGCAAAAAGAGGGGGAGAGATATTTATAATTCTATAATTCTTTTCACATTTGCTACTTGGTATTCTTCTTTTAACAAGAATTTGGCCAGCACAAGCCTCATTCAGTCAGTTCCTTCATAGTTTTGATATGTGCATATTGATCTTTGAGCACTTCCGTGTTTTTTGGCACAGATGTTCCAGGCTCATCTTACCTTCCCCAAGCCCTAGGATCTGGCTTTTTGGTAGGCTCATTACTATTGATGCCTTTGCTTCTAGACTATTTCTGTACATAGTAGCATATGTGTGTGTGCATGTGTATATTCATGGTTAATCCATATAATTCCAATTCAAATCCAACATCATATAGAATTCTCCATCAGCTTTCCCGATTTGGTATTTGTATCTACCTTTTCCCACCGTGAGAACCTGCAATACCAGGAACATTAATATATTAATTCATTTGTTTTATCCCATAGTACACACAAAAGAGTTTCAAAATTATTAAATCCAAACCACTACCAACCACAAACTAACGAACAGAATTCAACATCGTGTTAAGTAAAACAGAGATTTATGTCAATATTTCGAGACAGTGTTTGGTAAATGATTCATAGACATAATTAATATATGATGTTAATTGAATTTGACAAGAGAAACAATGCTTGACTTAAGTGTGGGGATATCATATAACCTTCAGATCCTGAGTAATGTCCAAAATACAGCTACAGCAACAGTACAGGGAAACAGTTTGACTCATAAGCAAACAACTGAGAAGGCAATGAGTAAAGGGAAAAACAAACTTTGTCTAAGTGCTTTTTGGATATTGGACTGTGTTTAAAGGATAACATCTGTAGAGAGAAGTTTGGCCAAGGCAACCCCCTGTACTAATCTATCAGACTATAAATAATACACAGGGACGTTCTAATTTTAACTTCTAACTTCCCATTAAGAACTAGTGAAAACACACAAACAAACACCTTACCTCTGGTGGGTCTAATGAAATCAACACTGTCTCCTCTGGACTGTAGCTCTGCTTCCATCGTCCAGGGCCCCAGGAGCCATAGCTGGATCCTTGTGCCCTTCCTGCCTCCCATTGTTTGGCACGGAACTGCCTGTGTCCTTGCTCACTTGTAGAACATCCTGGATTTCTGCTTTCACTCATACAGGTTTTCATTATCTGTTATTACCAGGGCGGGTTGTATTTTCCAATGAACTCTATAAAATATCTGTTTCCTGAGGATGGCTTTTCCCTCTGTGTGTGTATTTGCATAGCTTTGCCAACCTTTCTTTGTCTCAGTACTGGAGCTATTGAATTTTATCCCTGCCGTGATGGTGAAATATATCCAGTCCCAACCTGGATCCTAATGAAGACTGTCTTCTCAACTGTGTCTGAGTTTAAGAAAATCCCTGTAGTGCAGAAATGTGCCGTCCATTCCCTTTGCTTTGTCACTGCATTAAGAATCCTGCCTGGCAGCTTTGGCTTTTGTTTAACCCCTTATACACCCACAGTTCAATTGCATTTTTTAACATTACATACATGGTAGTTAGAGATTTTCAGAATATATTCTAATTAAATATTTTTAAATACTCTGTGCTTTGAGTTCCTGCTGCATACTGGCTTTTGTTGTTATTTTTACTGTGGTTGATAGGAAACATTGATATTTCATGAAATGAAATTTCCAATTATCAGAAATGTCTATGAAGGATATGGACCCACAGTGAAATTTTAAATCCACATTCTAAGAAATATGGAAATGGAGAGAGACTAGCCCCCTACTAAGAGATGTTGTGAGAGAAATTCCTGAAATCAAATATGGACAGGAAGAGCTAGGTGTCGCAGGTTGTCTCTTCCAATGCTAAGATGCTGCAACCGTGCATATAATGCTGAATTGGCTAAGATGCTGAAGCTATGAAGTTAACAATAATACAGCTTTAGTCAAGTCAGGATAGTAAGCTGCCTTTAAGATGTTTTGAAGCTTTGTAGTGTGTATTACAGGCATGTGTCACTTAATGATGGAGATGCATTCTGAAAAATGCGTCGTTAGGTGCTTCCGTCATTGTTTGAACACAGCAGAGTATATTCTACAAGCTCCGACGGTTAGCCTACTGCACACCTAGGCTGTATGGTATTGTGAGACACCATTGTATACGCTGCCCATTGTTGACCGAAACATTGTAATGTGGCATGTGAGTGTATATTCAAAGTAGGAGGCTGCATACTTCTCTCTGTTTACCTGTTATCAACTGAAACTATATTTGTAGGAAACCTGATGCCCTGCTGAATCTAGCAATTGGCTGAATCTAGAAATTGGCTAGATATGGAAGCTACTGGAGGATGGAAGATTGCCTTGGATAGATTTCAGCATCTCAAATGAAGGGAAAAAATAGCTCTCAGTTACTCCTATTTAAAATGTTTTATGCTGCTATCTGCATGAGAAGAAGTCCAAATGTCACTGTAATCTTACATGGACTAATCTTCCTTCTGCTCGTTGGTACCGTGAATTAAGAAGCTGTCAAGCCAGAAAATAAAATTTGTAATGAACTAGTGGTAAATTTGTTATGTGTTGAAGAGGCAGGGCATTTTTCTCTTCTTTTTCATTAATCAGAAGCAAACAACACAGAAAAGTGTAAAAATAAACCTACCAAAAATTTGAGCTGCCTGCTTATGTAGAGGATGCCAATATTATAATTAACAGGGCTGGCAACATGTATATAAGTAGTTTTCTATGTAGGCAAAGCTGTTTAAACACATGTTTCCATAATGACGTTCAACAGAGGTATGGTGAAATAATAAAAGACTGATTTCAATTTAAAGGAATATAATACGATGAACACAAGAGCAGGCAGAACTAATGTGCACTGTGCTGTTGTTTTCAGGCACATCACAGGTATGATCTTGAATCTCTGGCCCACCGATCTGCTCTCAGCCCATACAGATGCACAAACATATGTCATCTGCCTATTACATACAAGTTGTTTATCCTGGAGAAAGGTGATGTGCTTTGAGGTTTTCATCTGGCACACATGTGATTACTGTTTCCTCTATAATTGGAAAAGTCAGTGTCTGGGAACCTTCTTAGTTTATAGTCTTGGTAAGTTTATTATTTCAGTGTTGTAAATGCCTGCTGCATGATTACTGGAGTAAGAAAATGTAGGTGCTGTAAATAAACTGTTTATATATCTTCAAGATACAGAGTGAATCATGATTTGTATAGCTAGTTTTAATTTAGAAATCTAGTTAAAGCAAGGAGAAATAGGTGATATATTGCTAAATTTGAGGAGGAGTCTTTAACATTTAACGAATTTCCTGATGAGAGTTACCTGTGGTTTTCCTGGCATAAAGTAAGATTCTAAATATAAATAATTCTGGGGCCAAGCGGAAGGTGAATTTTGCCAAGAAAAATCTTTCAGTGAATCTTTCTGTATGTCTTCATCTGTAGAAACTGAGACCACCTTTGAAACTATATTACTTTTAATTAAGAAAAAAAAGGGGGCAAAGACAGTCTCTAGCCTAACTCCATGCCTGTGCCCAATGGGTATTCCCAGTCCCCACTGCTTTGCCAGTGAAGTGTTGGAGCAACTCTTACTCAGGGGATCAGGTTCCTGTCCTTTGCATTTTTCTTGTATGCCAATGTCAATGCTGTCGAGGCTGCAGAAAGATTAGAAAGCTTAGCAAGAGAGGGTATGGTATACGAGTGTGATTTACAGTCTCTCCCCAGGCTTGAACAATGCATTGTAAATAAGTCTTGGTACTTCAGGAAAAGGAAGGATTAGGGAAGCAATTCTGTCGTCTTAGCTTCTTTAATTTGTATTTCTTCAAGTTTTTGAACTTGGGGGCCCAATAATGCCTGTGGTAAATAGTGATGATTTCTGTAAGAAAGGGCTCATCTGTTGTTCCAGGCCTCTAATGTTCTTTAGCATCAGTGGGCCATGCCCTCTGTTTCTTCCAAAAATTGGGCTCTATGGTTTGGCAGACCTACAACCACCTTTCCAACTTGCTAGTTTGAAGAAGGCATAGATTTTTTAGGGAAAATAAAAGTATATACATATATATATAACATACATATATATGTATATATAACATATATATATATATATATTAAATATTTGTTCAGAAATTGTGAATTTAATCTCCAGAATGCAACATGAGGAGTCCAAGAAAATATTTATATACCAGAATTTCTTTAAGTAGTTCTGTATTTTCCTTATATTTTAAGCTTACAAATGGTAGGATAATTTTTATAATCAATGTCTAAAGAAACCTAGCTAGATAAAGGAGAAATTATTGCTTATTGCCGTTAGTTTTGATTGCTTGCTTATATGCAAATGTAGCCAGGCCCAAAAGAGCATGATGACTAAACGCAGGGCATGATTCTTAGCCAGTTTCTTTTAGTATAAAGGGCATAATTGGGATAACATAAATGTGGCCTGAAGACTAAATGACAATAATGAATCGATGTTAGCTCCTGATTTGGATGAATGGACGGTGATTAGGTAGGAGGATGTCTTGTTAATAGGAAATACACACTAAAGTTTTCAGGGATGATGGGGCATCATGTCAGCAATTTACTCTCAAGAAATAGTTATTTAAACAAAGCTGGAGGCATCGCACTACGTGACTTCAACATATAATACATAGTTATAGGAATCAAAACAGCTTGGTGCTGGCATAAAAACAGGCAAGTAAACCAATGGAACAGAACAGAGACCCCAGAAATAAATTCACACACTTACAGTCAATTGATTGACAACAAAGGTACCAAGAACACACAATAAGGAAAGGACAGTTTCTTCAATAAATAGTGTTGGGACAACTGGATATCAACGTGCTAAGGAGTGGAATTAGATCCTTATTTCATACCATATTAAAAAATCAGCTCAAAGTGGATTAAAGCTTTAAATGTAAGACCAGAAACTGTTAAACTACTAGAAGAAAACATAGGGGAAATCCTCCATGATATTGGTCTGGGCAAAGACTTTTTGCATATAACCCCAAAAGCACAGGTAACAGAAGCAAAAATAAACAAGTGGGATTATATCAAACTAAAAAGCTTCTGCACAGCCGAGGAAACAATTAACAGAGTAAAGAGACAATTTATGGACTGGGAGAAAACATTTGCAAATATTTGATAAGGGGTTAATATCCAAGATAAATAAGGAACTCAAACAACTCAGCAGTAAGAAAACAAATAACACAATTAAAAAATGGGCAAAGGATCTGAATAGATACTTCTCAAAAGGAAACATACAAATGACCAACAGTTATATGAAAAAGTGTTCAAAAATCTTTAATCATTGTAGAAATGCCAATTGGGATCACAGGGAGATATCACTTCACACCTGTCAGAATAGCTATTATCAAAAAAAATGAAAAATAACAAGTGTTAGAGAGGATGTGGAGAAAAGGTAACCCTTATCCACCATTAGTGGGGATGTAAATTAGTACAACCATTCAGAAAAGACTATGAAGGCTCCTCAAAAATAAAACTACCATATGACCCATCAATCCCACTTCTGAGTATATATCCAAAAGATTTGAAACCAGTATGTTGAAGAGACACCTGCACTCCCATGTTCATTGCAGCACGATTCACAATAGCCAAGAGACGGAACAACCTTAAGTGTCCATTGACGGATGTGTAGATAAAGAAAATGTGGTATATACAGAAAATGAAATACTATTCAGTCTTTCAAAAGAAGGAAATCCTGTCACTGTAGCAACATGGATGAACCTGGAGGACATTATTTTAAATGAAATAAGCCAGGCACAGAAAGACAAGTACTGCATGATCTCTCGCATATGTAGAATCTAAAAACGTTGTAGAAGTAGAGAGTAGAATGGTAGTTACCAGGGGCTGGAGGTGGGGGGTTGTTGGAAGGATTTTTGTCAAAGGATACAAAATTCCAGTCAGACAGGAGGAATAAGTTCAAGAGATCTATTGTACAACATGTGACTATAGTTAATAGCAATATATTGTATTCTTGAAAATCACTAAGAGAGTTGATTTTAAGTGTTCTTCTCATTACAAAAATAACATGTGAGGTAATGCATATGTTAATTAGCTCAATTTAGCCATTCCACAATATATACCCATTTCAAAACAACATGTTGAACAGGATAAATATATACAATTTTTATTTGTTAATTAAAAAAGAGTTCTTTTCACTATATTTACAATGTGAAGTTTGAGATTATTTAAAAATATATGTGTGTTTTATTTCAATTAAATGTTTCAATAAAATACTATGTTGCTGCCTGTTTTATGCCAGAAATCACAAAGACATTAGAATTGAATTTGCAAAATTAAAAATGCTAGCAGTCGTTGGTGTTACACATTCATAGGTCCTGAAGGACTATTCCTCCAGAGAAGAGCATGCTTCTGTCAAAAGCTGATTTGCAGTAAAAACAGTGTAACTTGTTTCAGTATGAAATTTAATTAAGTTAAAATAAATTCAGGTTTTACAAAACTAGTCATGTAGACAAAAATGTATTTTTGATATGCCTTAAATCTGAAATGCCCTAAAGAGGTCCAGGTTACTAGAAATGGGTCTTCAAAAAAGAACTCATAACCTGGCTGTTATTCGTGACTGCCAATGGCCAGAGGTGATTCTGTGGAAACTCTGGAATGAATTTTTAAAAAGCGTAGGCTCAAATTTTAATTACACCAAAGTTGAGAGTGGCATGGAAAAATGTCAGCTACCATCAGTTAGTCTTCTCTTTTAAAGAGGTATGTATATGTACTGTGATCCAACACCCTCTCCCAAACCCAATAAGCTTTTATTAAAAATACAGTGTATCTAAAAATGCATGACTTGAGTGTGTTCAACGATATCAAGGGTACAGACACAGATTTTGTATATTAGTCATGCTGGCAGACGAGGGCCTCACTCAGCACCCATCCGTCCCCCTCTTCACTTTCTACTCTAGCGTTTCTGGTTGGGAACCACCCGCTGTCTCCCCTGAGCTTGCAGGGTTCAATCCTTTTCAGGCCATCCTGCTGGGGAATCAGTATTGGACAAGCTAACCCTTAAGTCTCAAAAGAATAAGGAAGGATTGTCTTCTAGACTCTCCATGGTGTGAAAAAGGAGTTTTCACACTCCTGATCTGATTTTTACAGGATAAGCAGGAGTGATCTAGAAAAGAAAAAGTAAGAGTAAAATGCCAGAGGGAAGGGCATTCTAGGTAGGGGATGCAGCCTGAGCACAGACATGACTGGGGAGATTGTATGATAAACAGAATAAACTAAACAAATGTTGATGAAGCAAAAAGTTTGAGGCAGGAGATGGTGGGATGTTGCTGGGATGATAGGCGTGGAGTTCTTAAGTAGCTTAGACATATCCTGGGTTCCCCAGTCAGTCGATGCTTTCCAAATGATGTGCTAACGTACCATCAGAGTGTGGGACAAAAATACAAGAAATTTTATTTGGATTAATTTTTAACCTAAGCAAATTGGAAATAAAATCATTTTACTCCTTTGTAATACAAGGGTGTTTCAAAAAGTTCGTGGAAAAATAAAATTAAAAGTTAACACAAATCTTTCCCTCAACACTCTGAAGACCCCTTCATATATAGCTGGATACGCCCATCCCCAGTGGCTGCATATCTCAGAGGGTCACAAGTGTCATTTGCAGGGTGTTGTGAAGGAAAAGTGGACATTCCCGTGTGTCAGGATTGATGTGTCCACTTGTAGTGTGTGGCGGTGCTTTGCAGTTGATGTGAGCCTGTTTAAGAGTATCACCTGGTTTAAAGTAAATCAACTCTCACAGAAGGAAGTGGTGTCGGAGACTGTACTAGGCGGGCACACGTGAACACAAGAAGAGGCGTGACAGCTTTACCTCTGGCATGAACTTTTTACCAGCCACATTAACAAGTTAGAAAATGATGGTCCGATCAGATCTGACAAGAGTTTGGTCCCTCAAATAAAGAGGTGCTGTTTGAAATACGGATTCACACCCCCCTTGTTTACTCTCAGACTTGTCCTAAGGGAGTGTTGTGTGTTGTGATGCTGATGAAGTCTGAGGCTGGAACCACAAACATGGCTCTTACCAAGAATTGCCCAAAACGTGCAGACAAACTTCCACAAAGTCATCAGTAATTTCTGAAATTTCACTAACATTAATGAGAACTACCAGAAGCTTCCAGTTTGTTTTCTTATTCAATAGTGAAAAACAAGTAACCATGTCCCAACATTATAATCTCCCATTTGTATCTACCCTTAAAATTCTAAGTAGTATGTATTTTATAGTGCACTTAATCTCTTAATAGTGTATATAAAATTCATGAATAAACAAATAAGATATGTTGGGGTGTGCTCAAGTTTTTCACTAATAAGTACACTTAGTCAAAAAGAATGTGTGAACGACCACACAAGGTGGTAGACCTTTAGTGGTAGAATTACTGAAGATTTTAAGCAGACAGGTGAAATGGTTAGCCTGGAGATGAAAGAATTACAATTAAAACTACTTGCATGTAGGAGGTAAAATCTATTCTCTTAACCATCCTTCTGAAATTCCCCAAGTTGCATTGACCCACATGTGAATCCTTTCTCCCTCACTTGCTGTGTATGAATTTTGACAAATTACATCAGCTAACTAAGCCTGAGGTCACCCATTAGTCAAGTAAGAATATGATGCTGCTCTTCTGGAGCTTTTGTGCAGCTCATGTGAATAATGTATGTGACATACTTGCACACATGATACATAGTAGGTGTTCTACCACATTATTCATTTAAATTGCCTTTACATAAATGGTATTTTTGTATAACATTTTTAAAGAGAATCTTGTATACAGAGACAGTAGCTATATTTCTAGAGACAGTTGTAATTTTTTTTAGTGAGAAAAATAATCTTTCCAGCTGTAGTAGGCTTATTCATTGAAATACAAATACTTTACAAGCAAAGCACACATCTAAGGTGAGTCAAATTTTGATCTGCTCTAAAAGGTTGATTAAAGGGTTAATTAGAAGAGGTTAGTTAATATGTTTATATTTGCTTATACTTCTACAACCATGACAGCATTAGGTGTCACTGGAGGATTAAACCTCAATAATTTATAGCTAATTCTTGGAGCTCAGAGAGCAGAGTAGCAAGCAGCTTGGATCTTCCAGAAGGCTTTTGAGGTGCATTCTAAAACACGGTAAAACAAAACCCTTGGTTATGATCTTTTACTAGTGATCTAGAAGCACCGATCTTATAAGCTTATTATTATCATCATCATTATTATTATTATTTATTTTATTGGCAGCTAGCTGGTATGAGGATCCAAACCCATGACCTTGGTTCCACTAGCACCATGCTCTCCCAAGTCAGCTAACTGGCCAGCCTCACTAATCTTTATAGTCTTTAAGTTGATAGATATCTTTGTGGTTATAGTTGTCAATTTACCTACCATATTTCTAACTTGTCAGCTCTCCATACAAAATAGTTGTCCCAAAGGAATAAGTATATTTGTCATATGGACACATGATTCACTCTCTGTGTTCTTCTGCAGATGGAGTGTTTGCTAGGCACTGTGTATGTTATGTCCAGGATCTTCTTTAACTCAATCTTCTCAACAAATCTCTGAGTTAAATATCACTGTCCTTATTTTGCAGATGAGGAAACTGTGGCCCACTGAGAGAAATAAGTTATCCAAGGTTTCAAAGCTATGCAGGATCTGAGGTGGCCTTGGGACCTACATCCGTCCAATTATGGGGACCATGTTCTTTACATCAAACCATTCCTGCACCACAATTTTCCCAAGACTTTGAGCTTGCACCAATATACCTTTTGAACTTATAAGAGCCTTTGAAAAGAAATGCAAAATGAGTAAATACAGATATTTAGGCAGGTATCAGAAACATACAGGAATGTGAGTTAATCAGCAGATGCAAAAATATGGAAATTATTATGTTATTTTTTAAATGAATAGGTCGTAAGATGGTAACTGCTGAAATTTCAAATATTTTTACATAACAACAAAGTAATTTACATCTTCAAATAAAGTTTAAAAATCTGTCAGTATTAAATGCAGTTTTATAGACTAATATTTTTAAAACAACAAGATATAGTGTTCTACATACCAAGGTCATGGTTGAAAAGTGTATAGAAGTCAGCTTCGAAACTACATTTAACTCTAAGGCCCTCATTACAAAGGGTAATAAAGAAAGAAACCCTGGATTTTACAAATCTGCACATCTCGTTGATTTTTAGGGAAAGTCAGGGGTGTAATGGGTCCCATGAGGATTAACTTGTCTCTGCAATGACATGTTTGTGGCCAGGACCTTAGTTCCTGTAAGATATACTCTTGATCAGATCTGACTCTAGGTAAGTTAAATTTGTATACAGTTATAATTCACTTGCAATAATTTCAAGGCCAGCTTATCAAAGAGGTTTCCCTTATGACCCCATATAAAACAGCCGACTCCATCAGCCCCACTCTAGCCCTATTCTGTCTTCTTTTTCTTTAAAGTATTTATCTACTTGTCTACCTGCCATCCATCTATCTCTTTATATGAGTCTATCTATCTGTCCATCATCTACCTACCTGCCTACTTATCCATCATCTATATGCTTACCTATCTAATCATCTATTTTATTTTTCTATTATCAAACATAACTAGGACCACCTCCCAGTTGCCCTCCACTAAAAGGAAGACTCTACAAGTACTTAAAGCTATGCCTGGTTTGTAAAATTCTCAGTAAATAGATAAAAGGATTCATAATGTTTCTTCAAATAAGAAGCTTTTCAATACACTTACAGGAGAAAATTTCCCTCCTAACTTTGCATATTTCATTTCTGGGATAGTTTAAAATATGGGTAAATTATTTTGTAAAAAGTGAGCTAAATTTTACCCTAATTTTTTTAAGTGAGTTAAAACTAATAATGGAAAATAAAACAATGTTACCAGAAGAGCTAGACAATTCAAACATTGCACGGTAAGAATATGCATAAATCTTTCCAATCACATGAGAAACATTTTTATAAAGTTCTTCAAATTACTTCTCTCTCACTCAGGGCTCTGCCTTTGTAGCCTCTCCTCTCCAAATTTTAGATACAAAGGAAAAAACAGATAAGCCTATTACTGATCAGTTAGTTTTTCTCTGGGCATTATCATGACACCTTCTGTCTCTCTACCCACCCTGCTTTAGCCAGTACTAGCTAATCTGTTTGTAGATCTCAAGAGGGTTACCCCTTGGCTTACCTTCTGGCCCACCAGAACACAATAAGAATATCCCTGCAGAGAACAGAAAGTAATGATCCATTTTATAAATACTGTGTAGAGCATTTACTTTGAGCAAAACCCTAGGCTGTGCACTACGAGAAATTGTGCCATGCCTCTGCTTCTCCGGTAGTTACAGGTCAAGTTGAGGAGATAAAATACATGTAAAAAAAATAACTGTATTATCTAAAATAGTGTGTGGTAAGTTAGTGTTGTCGGCCCTGTTCTTCTCAGTGTCTAGGTGTCTTTGAATGTGTTTTCATCGTCCCTCGGTCCTGACGGTGTATCTGAGTTTCTTCCTGCCACCCCGACTCACAGACTGGCATGGGGCTGCTTGTTGGTTCAACCCCTTGCTTACCTTTCAGTGTCTGTGTTTTCCTCGTGTCTTGTTCTGACGTTTGCAACCACATGCCCAGTGCTTGCCCGACTCTGGCCCGTTCCTGTGCCGCATTTTCAAGGTAGCTTGTCTTCCAGTCGATTCTGCACAGAGCCCAGTAGATAGTGTTACTGGTCCGTTTTACTTGTTCATCCGCCCATCTTTTTTTTGTTTACTAAACATCTATTAAGAGTCTGCTGTGTGCCCAGCACTAGGTAAAGTGCAGGAGAAGCAAGAAAGATAATGGCATTGTCTCTGCTTTCAGGGAAACCACTACCCAGAGAGAAACATGTATGCATAATTGAGTCACTGAGCATTATGGGAGATTTAAAACAAAATCTTGAGGTCTTTCTCAGACAATATCTATTGCTACATGTTTGTGTGCTCTTTAGTTCTGATTATTTTAAATAAACGTTTGGGGGCGTACAGGAGAGCACAGCTACTCCACGTTCTGATACTATGTTCTTTTGCTTTCAGGTGCTCCTGTTTTTAGGTGAAATCTGTTTGATCTGCAATAATGGGCTAAATTACATGATTTGGCCTGTGCTATTCTAACTCTGTGTGTTTCTTTGCGGGGAGATACACAGTGCAGAGTGAGAGAACTTTACTGGAAAGATGTTAAACAGAAGAGAAATTTGTATCTATATCTATGTTACCAGTGATATAGATACCTGCAAACTGATTCATAAATACTTGAGAAGAAAGTTCAGGAACTGCTGCCTTCGGGTTTCCTGTTCTCAATAAGGAACACTTTGCTGGAATTGCTGATAGAAGCAAGGGAGAGGAAGTACAGCTAATAATTTGAAGACATTTACACCTTTGCTAGTCTCTTTCACGGTACAAAGGCATTAGCAGGGAGTGACAGAAACAAGTTATGCACCATTTACTTAGGCTATCTGGAAGGATTTAATCTCACTTTAGGTCATGGAGTTGAGTATTCTCTGGGAATTGGGGCTGCTGTGATAGGCCCTATCTGGAAGCCTGGCATCCAGAGATAAGAGTTTAAGTCCAGCTGGAATTAGAAGCGACAGAATTAGCTGGAATGCAGGACTGTAAACCTTTTGGTTCAAATCATGAAATGCCTCTGGATAGCAGTTCCAATCTCTCCTGACGGAGTTTTGGCTCTGGGAGCTAAGAATCAGACAAACGTTAGCAACATCAAGGACTTTTCTGCAGTGTGCACAGTAAATTCAGCCCTGTTTGATGAAGTTTACATTTTTCACCAATCTTATGGTTCTGTTATAATGTACTTCCAGAAGACTAATTTTCTACTTCATCAATATTCATATGTCTATTTTTTTAAAAGATGACCAGGGAAAATGTTTGAAAGGCCAATGATTTTAGAATCTGTGAGGTAGCTTTATGTATAACTTGCATATGTACAGCACTTTAAAATATCAGAAACAGAAGTTATTAAAACGTGAAACAGCAGACAGGGGTAACAATTCTATATTTCTTATTTGCATGTTCCTATCTAGCTCCTAAAACTATATCTTTCAAAAATATGGAATGTAACCAACATACATGTATTTATTTACTACATAGTATCATTAGACCAACATGATAATGCATGTAACAAATAGATTGGCTATAGACTTAGAATGGGGTGGGAACTTAATTGTAAATAATTCAAATAAAAATTGTATTCCTATATTTTTATAATAATCACATACTATGACTGTTTCTTTATCAAAACAAAATTTATTACTTAAGCTGTTAATAAGCAAAATTACATGGCCTTTTTTTCCTACCCAAAAAGTTAAGCAAAACATTCTATACAATATGATGGAGATAGAAGATTCAAACATACCTGGATTCTCTATTTTCAATCAAAGTGATTGACTGTCTGACCTGAATACTTTTAGAAACGCAGAATACTATCAATGCCTGCAGAGTTCAGAGTGCATTAGGTTGTTCTTGTGATGTTCATTTTAATAAAAAACATTGCTCAGTAAACATTGCAAAGCATTTCTGGTAGGGCAATCACCGAATAGGATCCCAATTCTAGACATATCTACACTTTCAACATTTTAATAATTCTAGCTCAGTAGTGTCATATGTAAGCCTGATGATTTTGATAACAACTCTTAGTTGGAATGTTTAAAAGCCTTCTTAAACTAAATGGGAGACATATGAGCTCCATTAGTAAACTGTGTTAATTCCATCTGTTTCCACATTTCTGTCCTGTAAGTAGCATTGTTATACATTCTTGTTTTTGTTATTAAAATGTATTTTTTAATTATGATAGCACATTTGTTTCAGTATTATATAACTACAAAATATAGTTGGATCATGATTCTTTCCATAACTTTAAAAAATATTTATAACACATAGCAGCAATAAGCCATACAAAAAAAATATAACAAAATAAATAAATCTTTAACAGAATGGAATGACATTTCTAGCAAGGTACATTATAAATGATATTTCAAGAGGTCTTAGAAGACCTAGCAAGGCTATTAAAAGTGAAGTCACATGATTACTTAATTAAGAATCTTGAATTTAATGACAAATATAAGTAGTTAGAAAGCAATAAGGGGCACATTTCCATGTGGCGTACATTGCAAAGTGGGACTGAGACCATGGCACTTATCTTTTCAAGGTCACTATGGCTCATCAAATTCCATAGGAAATTTTAGTGTCTTGCAGTTTCCAAACCTTAACACTGGAGAAAAATGCATTCAAATTTCTGTCATTCTGGATAGGAGATGTCAGTACCAGTCACATTTTGCCTTTTTGGCTTCCTATTGTGTCACAAACATTGCCCCATATTATTGCACACTTATCATAGTTCTTAAAGAGTCATAATATCCTCATGTATTTCAGTGAGGCACTTGGATACTTAAATGATATGATTGTTTAGACTGAGCTCTTGTGATGTCCTGTATTTAAAATTGACTGGAAAGAAAGTCACTGGACTATAAGATGAGAAAATTAAGAGAAAGTGTGGTTTCTCTATATTTAGCTCAATGGATAACATATATATGGGCACACACATGTGAAATATAGACAGAACCAGTTAGCTCCTCAGTGGTGTTATTGCCTAATTTATTTACTTTTAATTCTGGTTGCAATCTTCTGCCACTAGAAAAATGTGGGTATTGTGTTTGGACCTTAGACTATGAGATTCTGGCTGTAGAATATAGAAGCTCCAGAATACTTTCTTCTAATGCTGATTAAGAGATAAATATTTTAAAATAAAATGTAAACAGATTTTTCCCGTAAATAAACTTCAGCTGGCCAAGTAAATGCTAGCTGTGTCTATCATAGAACTCCACTGTTTTATTTTATTACACTATAGTAACAATGTACAGAAAGTATGTAAAGCATAATGTGACGTTCTCTCGTGGTGTAAATTCTTCGTTATAATAAACACACACACACGAGGGAACATCAAAAAGTTTGTGGAAGAAATGACCCTAAAAGATAATACAAATCCTTCCACGAACTTTTTGAAGACTTCTTGTATGTGTGTGTGTGTGTGTGTGTGCGCGTGTGTGCACGCACGTGTATATATATGAGATCCCAATTTTAGACATATTCACATATTCTACGTTTTAATAATTCTATCTCGATGGAGTCATATAAGTCTGATGATTTTTATATTTACTCATGTTTATGTATATTAGGTAATTCTTCAGCATTTTAGGTTGGCTTATGTACTCTAAGAAAACATCACCTTAAAAAGGTTTTTTTAATAACATTTTTATTGACATAATTTACCTAACAATTAAATTTACGACTTTAAAGTGTACAGTTGAGTAGGTTTTAGTATATTCGCAGAGTTGTGGAACCATCAACACCATCTAATTGACATCACCAAAGAGAAAATCTGTACCCATTAACAATCACTCCCCAGTCCCCGCCCACTTCCTCTTTCCCCTACTCCCTGGCTACCACTAATCGACTGTCTGTCTCTACGGATTTGACTATTTGGGACATTTTATGTATGACATTTTATGTATGACCATTGTGTCATATGTTGTCTTTTGTGACTGCCTCCTTTCGCTTAGCATAATGTTTCTAGGTTCTTCTGTTTGTAGCATGTATCAGTACATCATTCCTTTTTATTGCCAAACAGTATTTCATTGTATTCTAATTCTTTTTCCTCAACTCAGAGGAATATCAGAGCTCCTGGGTGTAGGAGGCTGGAGAGTCTATGACTTGCTCACTAGATACATGTTATTATATCTAGAAGTTCATCTATGAGCACCTTGAGAGGAAGCACAGTGCCTAGCACAAAGTAAGAGCTCATTTCTGAACAAATTTAAACAAACAAAAAAACCCTCCAATCTGTAGCAGCTCCAAACCTTTTTTTAATGAAGTTGGAATGTGTGCTTAATTTCTCTTTACTACCTTTTTCTTATATAAGGGCATCCTCATGTTCTCATCTCTTTTATTAAAACTGAAGTTTTAATAAAAACTAGGAAGTTTCTGATGCTATTTATATCGATCCTTTAATGTAATTTTATTTATTTTTTTACTTTTTAAATTATATTTTTATTTTTATTATTTATTTATTAAGAATATTCATGAGATACAAAGCTAATTGTCCTCCCTCCTGCCCATGATGTGGGGGCCAGATTCATACTGGGGGTATACCCATTACCAGAAATTGCTTTTGTACCCTTTTCTCCTTCCAATTACCCCCTAACCTCCCTCCCCTCCCCCTCTCCCCTCAACTCCAATTTGTAGCCCAAGGAATGTTCCCTCCCTCTGTTGGATCATGACACTACTGTGGTCTTTCTTTCCTTCCTTCTCTTCTCTCTTAGCTCCCACATATGAGTGAGCACATGCAGTATTTATCCCTCTGCGCTTTGCTTGTTTCACTCAACATAAGTTTCTCCACGTTCATCCATGTTGTTGCAAAGGGGAGTATTTCATTCTTTTTTATGGCAGAGTAGTATTCCTAGTGTTTATATAGCACAGTTTCCTTATCCAATGATCTATTGATGGACATTTAGGTTGGTTCCATATCTTGGCTATTGTAAACAGAGCTGCAGTAAACATGGGAGTGCGGGTATCTCTTCAACATGATGATTTCCATACCTCTGGATATATACCCAGAAGTGGGATTGCTGGATCATATGGAAGATCTATCTGTAGTTGTTCGAGAAACCTCCATATTGTTTTCCAAAGTGGTTGTACTAATTTACAGTCCCACCAATAGTGCAGTAGTGTTCCCTTCTCTCCACACCATCGCCAGCATTTGTTATTCACCATCTTTTTGATTATAGCTAGTCTAACTGGAGTAAGGTGGCATGTCAATGTGGTTTTAATTTGCATTTCCCTGATGACTGGTGATGTTGAGCATTTTTTCATGTACCTGTTGGCCATTTGTATGTCTCCCTTTGAAAAATGTCTATTCAACTGCTTTGCCCATTTTTAATTGGGCCATTTTTTTTTTTTTTTACTGTATAAGCTTGAGTTCTATGTATATTCTGGATATTAGTCCCTTGTCGGGTTCATAGTTAGCGAAAATTTTCTCCCACTCTGTAGGTTGCCTTTTCACTCTGTTGATTGTTTCTTTTGCTGTGCAGAAACTTTTTAGTTTGATATAGTCCCATTTGTTTATTTTTTTTGTTTGTTGCTTGTGCTTTTGGGCTCATGTTCATAAAGCCTGTGCCCTGATCTAATAGTAATTTGACAGTTTTGGGTCTTATACCTAGGTCTTTAATCCATTTTTTTTTGTTGTTGTTTGTTTTCTTACCGGTAAGGGGATCGCAGCCCTTGGTACAGTGCAGTCTGCACCACGCTCAGCCAGTGAGCGCACTGGCCATCCCTATATAGGATCCAGACCTGCGGCCTCAGCGTTACCAGTGCTGCACTCTCCCGAGTGAGCCACAGGGCCAGCCCCTTTAATCCATTTTGAGTTGATTTTAGTATATGGTGAGAGGTGCATGTCCAGTTTCATTCTTCTGCATATGGATATCCAGTTTTCCCAGCACCACTTGTGGAAGAGGAAATCATTTCCCCAATGTAGATTTTTGTTGCCTTTGTCTAATATCAGATGCCTGTAAGCCTGAAGAGTGATTTCTGGGTTCTCTATTCTACTTCACTGTTCTGGATGTCTGTTTTTATACCAGTACCATGCTGTTTTGGTTTCAACAGCTTTGTAGTATAATTTGAAGTCAGGCAGAGTTATGCCTCCAGCTTTGTTTTTTTCTTTTTTTGCTCGGGATTGCTTTGGCTATTCAGGATCTTTTGTTTTTCCATATGAAAGGTAAGTTTCGTTTTTTTTCCCATTTCTGTGAAGAATGTCATTGGCATTTTGATGGGGATTGCATTGAATCTGTAGATCACTTTGGGTAGTATAGACATTTTCACAATGTTAATTCTTCCAATCCAAGAGCATGGAATATCTTTCCATCTCTTTGTGTCTTCTTGAATTTCTTTCAGAAGTGGTTTGTAGTTCTCATTGTAGAGATATTTCACCTCCTTGGTTAAATTGTTCCCTAGGTATTTTATTTTTTTCATGATAATTGTAAATGGGCTTACTTTCTTTATTTCTCTTTGTTAATTCATTATTTGAGTATATAAATGCCACTGATTTAGGGGCATTTATTTTGTATCCTACAATGTTCCTGAAGTTATTAACCAGCTCTAGGAGTTTTTTGATAGAGTCTTTAGGTTTTTCAATATATAGTATCATGCTATCTGCAAATAGGGAAAGTTTGACTTCGTCTTTTCCAATTTGGATTCCCTTTATTTCTTTCTCTTGCCTGATTGCTCTAGCTAGTACCTCCAGTACTATGTTGAATGGTAGTGGTACGAGTGGACATCCTTGTCTTGTTCCTGTCCTTAAGGGGAAGGCCTTAAATTTTTCCCCATTCAGAATAACACTGGCAGTGAGCTTGTCATAAATGGCTTTTATTCTGTTAAGATATTTTCCTTCTGTATCTAATTTGTGAGAGTCTTTATCATGAAGGAATGTTGAATTTTGTCAAATGCTTTTTCAGCATCTATTGAGATGATCATATGGACTTTGTCCTTGAGCTTGTTGATGTGATGTATCACATTTACTGACTTTTGTATGTTTAACCATCCTTGCATCCCTGGGATGAATCCCACTTGATCATAGTGTATAATTTTTTTTAATGTGTTGCTGTATTCTGATTGCTAATATTTTGTTGAGGATTTTAGCATCTAGGTTTATCAAGGATATTGGCCTATAATTTTCTTTTTTTGTTGTATCTTTATCTGGTTTTGATATCAGAGTTATGTTGGACTCATAGAATGAGTTTGGGAGAGTAACATCAGTTTCAATTGTTTGGAATATTTTGAGGAGAATTGGTATTAACTCCTCTTTAAAAGTTTGATAGAATTCAGCTGTAAAGCCATCCAGAACTAGACTTCTTTTTGTTGGAAGATTGCTAATTACCACCTCAATCTCCTTGCTTGTTATTGGTCTATTCAGGTTTTCTATCTCTTCTTGGTTCAGTCATGGTAATTTATATTTATCGAGAAATTTATCTATATCTTCCAGATTTTCAAATTTGTTATCATACAGTTACTTATAATAGTCTGTAATGATTCTTTGTATTTCTGTGGTATCAGTTGTAATGTCTCCCTTTCAATTTCTAATTTTTGTTATTTGGGTCTTCTCTCTCCTTTTTTTTTTTTTTTTTTTGTTAATCTAGCTAATGGTATGGCTATTTTGTTTATCTTCTCAAAAAGCCAACTTTTAGCTTTACTGATCTTTTCTATTGTTTTTTTGGTTTCTATTTCATTTAGTTCTGCTCTGATCTTAATTATTTCTTTCCATCTACTGCCTTTAGGTTTGGATTGTTGTTGTTTTTCAAGTTATTTGAGGTATAGTGTTAGGAATTTGAAGTCTTTCCATTTTTTTTTATATAAGCATTTACTGCAATAAATTTGCCTCTTACTACTGCTTTTGCAGTATCCCATACGTTTTAATATGATGTATGTTTATTTTCATTAGTTTCTAGGAATTTTTTGATTTCCCGTTTAATTTCTTCTTGGACCCATAGGCCATTCAGGAGCCTATTATTTATTTTCCATGTATTTGCATTTTGCTTATTGTTTATTTCCAGTTTGTTGTCTGAAAAGATTGTTGGAATGAGTTCAGTTTTTTAAAATTTGCTGAGAGTAGATTTGTGACCTTCTATGTAGTCTCTCCTGGAGAATATACCATGAGCTGATGAGAAGAAAGTGTATTCTTTAGCTGTTGGGTGAAAAGTTCTGTGTATATCTGCCAAGTCCACTTGTTCTAAGGTGTAGATTAAATCCTGTGTCTCTTTGTTGACTTGTTGCCTAGAAGTCCTGTCCCATACTGAGAGAGGGGTATTCAGATCAACCACAATTAATGTATTAGGTCCTATCTCCTTCTTTAGGACTAGGAATGTTTGCTTGATATATCTGATATATCTGGTATTGGGTGCATACATGTTTAAGATTATTATATCTTCTAGCTGGATAGTTCCCTTTATCATTATACAATGGCCTTCTTTGTCTTTTTAATTTTTTTTTTAGTTTAAAGTCTATTTCGTCCTATGTAAGAATAGCTACTCCTGCTCGTTTTGGGTTCCCATTTGCATGGTAAATCTTTTTCCATCCCTTCACTTTTAGTCTATGTGTGTCTTTACAGATGAGGTGGGTCTCTTGAAGACAGCATATACTTGGCTCCAGCTTTTTAATGCAGTCAGTTAGTCTGTGTCTTTTGAATGGGGGAGTTTAGCCCATTCACACTTAGAGTAGTTATTGAGAAGTGTTGTTTAATTCCTGTCATTTAACTGCTACTTGTTTAGGTGGTTTAAATATCTTTTGATCATTATTTCCCCTTTTATTTCTCCTCTTCAATGTTAGTTGGGAATTTAAGGTGGAATGATTTAGGTTCTTTCTCTTTCTTGCTGGCATTTTTGTTTTAACTGTGAGTTTTGCTCTTTCTTGTGTATTCGTGATACTATTCATATTGACACTTTAATGTAATTTTAGCCATTATGTTACAGTCAGGGGTATTTCCATTTGAAGCATTTTCTAATATCATGGAATGAGAAAGTCTAGCCATAGGTAAAAAGGTAAGTTATGTTAAAACAGAACAAAACAACAACAAATAAACAAACAACAACAACAACAAAAAAAAAAACGGACAAAAACTGACTCTGCCTGTGGATATATTTGTATTTTCTGGGCCCACATCAGTGGTAACTTGAGCACTTGGCATCTCTAGGACCTTAGATAAGGAGATTCCTAAATGAAATAAGACTAGCCAAGTGAAATATGTAATTGGGAATCTTCATGGCATATTACTTGCCTTCTAAGTTCATGTTTCTTTCCTTGCATTTTCATTATTTTTATCTCAACTTAGGCTCAAATTCAGGTATAGTCAATTGTTCATACATTTCATTCAACAAATATGGATTATGTACCTGTTTTATGTATGGCAGTAGACTAGCCACCTGGATTCACACAGAAAAGGTCAGTTCTCTCAAAGAGCTTGCATTGTAGCAGTAGAGACCCATTTTCTACATAAATGGTAATGTAGTTAAAACTGAGATAATATCATCAAAGGAGAAGTATTATAAGAGTTGCTCCTATTCACCTAGATTTGGCTATGAAGGTGTCCTTTTCAAACTACTCAGCCACATTTTTTTTTTTCTGTAATGTAGAACAGCTTCTCTCTGACATGCTAATCTTTGTCCAGGGGCTTAGTCTTGTTCCTCAGTACCTGATTTTCATTGGCTGTGAATTTATCTACTGATAAATATAAGGAAAAACTCTTAACATATTTTTAAAGATTGTGTTTTGTCGTGCTGACATCACTACCGTGGGAACAGCTAATCATCTTGCTCATCCATCTCTGCTCTTTTTTCCTCTCTGTCAGTGAGAAAAGTGCAGCTGCAGCATGTGTTTGTGTGCCATGGAGCTCCCTGTACTCTAAAATGGTCTGACTGTTTATTATTCTCCTAATATTCCTAGTCTTCTCTGATTTCAAAACAACCAGATCTGGTAACATGAAGAGTCCACTCATGCACTCAGAGGCTCCCAGTTTCAATGATGCCCAGACTAGTTATGAACTCATTAAAAATGTAAGATAATTGAGTGCCAACTGGGGTGCCTTCATTGTAAACATTAGGAGGAAACACTCCCCAGAGAGTCATTCATAAGTAGAATAATTAAAGAGTATAATATTTTTTATTAAAAGAAAAGGGCATACATTAGTTTTGAGTTTATTCTCTAGTTGTTGTGTGACTACCAAAATTCTCAAAATAACATAATGAGTTCAATGGAGAAATTTATAAAGCCTTGAAAAGGAAACATCATTAGGGGAACTAGTTAGGTGAATAGATTTAATGGTAATTCTGTTCACGGCACTGTTGTACACCTTTATTTTAACAGTCTTCATCACTCTGTATTCTGTTTTCCTTCAATCACTTTTAAACAATAAAATCTTCCTGTTCTGGGAACTGATATACTGTTAAAACATAGTTAAAATTCTGTCACAAAATTACTCAAAGGCTAGGGTGAGCAGCTGTGTGACCAGTAAAATGACGACGAAGCCTTGAACTGATCAGCCATTTATTTCAACTACTCAACTGATTTAAAAAGTTTAACCATGCTCTCTTTGGCAGCACATATACTAAAACTGGAACAAATAATGTAACCTACATGAATGCTTATTTTAATGGAGGTGGACTAGTTTGAAGATAATCCACTCCCTCCCAATTACTAAAAATATTTCACACCAAATTTGCTTTAACATTGTAGTGGATTGAATTATGTCCCCCAAAACTCCCTGAGGCTTGAATTATGTCCCCCAAGTTTTATGTGTTAGAAACTTAGCCCCACTGTGACTGTTAAGAGGGTGGGAAATCCTATTATGGTAGTTGAAAGGTAGAGCCTTAAAGAGATTGGATTGTAGGACCACCGTGCAGTAGTGAATAGATTAAAAATGGTGGTCAAGGGCGTCGTTCTGAGGGCTTAAAAAAAAAAGAGGAGAGTCTGTCTTTCTCTCTCTGCTCTCTCTCCTTCCACCATCTTGCAGTGTGAGACCCCTGGGTCACTGTCGCCACCACCAGGTGGACTTCGGACTTCCCAGCCTCAGAAACTATAAGCAATAAATG